>NC_051322.1:22190617-22493648 GCF_015220235.1 Choloepus didactylus | reverse complement strand
AAAAAGGATTTAAAAAAAAAAAAAAAAAACGGCCCTCCTCAGAGATCTAATGGGTTATTGAAATGCTAATAGACAAAGCAACCAGGGCCATTAAGGAAAGGTGCCCAGGGCAGAGAGATCAGCCTTGCTTCGGGATTTGCATATGCGCCTCAAGGCCTGATCTCCGCCCTTCCCCTTTCTGTGTTCACCAGAACTCCAAAAATCCTCTGCTTTTATTTTGGAGTTTTTCGTGTTGTTTTTTTTCTATGCCTGTCTCCTCTCTGCTGGGCTGGCTGCTCTCAGAGTCTCTGGTGTCTGGTCTCAGTCTATCTATGGTTGGAGTTTGAATCAGTAGAATGAGTTTCCGATAAGAGCAGCCACTGCAATTCTCCCTTCTCCTTCCTGGAGCTGACAGCCCCTCCTCCCCCGGGACTGAGCCTGGCAGGGAGGGGCGCGGGTCCCCTGGCCGCAAAAACTTACAGATTTCGCTGATCTCAGCAGTTCCACGTTTTCATGAGTGTTGTATGAAGTATGCCCAAAGACAGATTGCTCTGTGGTGTCCAGTCCACGCAGTTCCTGGCTTTTTACCTACTTTCCTGGAGGAGTAACTAAAACATACAGCTCACCAGTCTGCCATCTTGCCCCGCCTCCGCCATTATTTTTAAAGTTTGACAGGAAGCACCAAAACCTTCCAATTAGTATTAAAATTGTCTCTAATATGATACTATCATGACATTATATAATGCTCATCTTCATGTTTTTGTTTTCCTGTAATAAAAATTTACGTAGCTGATATGTCTTTGCTTTAATTGAGCTGGTACATGTGTGGTTGTAATACTCTTAGTATATTTTCAATTGAGGAGGCACAAACACATGAATTTTTAAAGCCCAGTGCACTACAGCTTCATAATAACCCATTAACAAAAATCGTAAGTATATGCACAGAAGCATCCAGAGAACTTTATTCTGAGGTTAGCACAAAACAAGTTAACCTTTGGCACAATTGAGATCGGCAGTCTACATTGTGTTTAAATTTGTATCTACCACATTAGAGTGCATGTGAATGTGTGTTTTCACAGTTCTAAAAAGTAGCCAACAAAACAAAACAAAACAAAACAAAAACCCCAGTGTGAAAATCGGAATTTGGATTATAGGCTTCTAGGTGGAATCCTGAAAAGTAAGCTTGAAACCACAGCTCTGCTGAGAATGCTATCCCTCTTCTGTTTACTTTTTTAAATCGTACTATTCCAGCCTTGGATCAAGTCCCACCTCTTCCCTAACATCTTTCTAACCCAGTGCTGCATATGCTTCTCCTCAAAGTGCTTAAAGCAATTATTTTCCTTCCATGGCAGGAAAAGTGGCAAGTCATGTTCTTACCTCACTGCTTCCCATTTGGACTTGTAATGTATTTAGTTTCTTTCTTTTTTTCATATGTATATGTCTTGGTTTCTCAAATATATTTCAAGTTCCTCGAAGGCCTGAGCCAGGTCTTGCACAAATATTTGTCACTTGATAAGTATTAAATTCTACTTTTGCCCTTCAAACACATTTTATTAGTAGTGCAGTGTTTCCCAAATGTTAGTTTCCCATTTTGCCTTATCTTAAAGCCACATGTGCTATTAACCAGTAGACCTCTTTTCTGCAGATAAATTCACTTTTTTATATAAATCAATCTATTTTAAAAGGAACCTTCCTATAAATGGAAACCTGTATTATTTGCCTCGAATGGAAGGTACCATAAAAATAAATACATTAAAAAAAAAAAGCACCACTGTTCTTTATTATTTATTATATGCTTAGCCAGACACAATTGCCTTTGAGTTCGCTTTGGGGAAAAGGGAGTTCATCAAATGTTAGAGAAAACCTCTTTAACTAGTAAGAAGGATCTGAAGACAGCGTTGGGGAGAGAATACCTTTCTCAACATAGGATTCCGCGCTATTAAGTTGTCCACACAAACTAAGACCACCCCAGGAATCACGGGTGGCAGACACTCTCTAAATGGGGAAGCATCATTTTAAGGTGATCCATGGAAACCTAAAAAACGTGCCTTCTACTCCATGCTCTTGTTTTGTGTGTCTCTACAACAGAACCTCACTCTTCAAGCTCTTCTCCAGTCTCCCTGGCCTTTTGAGACCAGCTCTTCAATATCTGGCCCTCATTTTTGTTCCTATAAAATATGAGAATTCCACCAGATGCTCTTTCTGGTTTCTTCCAGCTCAGAATTTACCACCAAGGCACAGCCATTCACGTAATCCCAGATGTGCAGGACTGGTTACTTGTCAACATCAATATTAACCACTATTACTACTCATCAAAGCCTTGGCTCTGGTTCGGGCCCCTTCACTGCGGAGGAAGGTGACGACGCACTGGAGATTCACACGGGAGAGAGCCCCTTTCCCCATCAAGGACAAAGCGATGGTATCCCGGGAGGTTGGCGCTTTGCTCCACACTCCTGAGCTTCCATTGTTCTCTCTAGTGCCAATGACGGGCTGCGACTCTTCACATTCATCTCCTTAAAGGGAAGGGACTGGTGGGCAAGCTAAATATATTTTAGTATGTAAGTCCAGAGTGAGATAGCTAAAGGATGACTGAGCTATAAAATCATGCTGAAATTACCCAGAAGTAATTTTTTAAACAGAATGTGAATGCCAAGAGGAATGTAATGTTGGTCCTCTCTCCTCCCAGCAGGTGAACTTCTGGAAGCCCTGGCTTCCTCTCCTGTTAGATGAGGGATTTGGGCTTCCCTAGATGAACTTCAGTTTTCCTTCTAGCAATCACATTAAATATTTGCAAAAATTCTTTGTTCTGGAATATACAACTCAGGCATCAAATTTGTAGTTTTTCCTGAAACTACTAAATAATACAAATTGCAAATAAGAGTAACATTTGGAAATTGTCCTCTATATAGTAGTTTTTAAAAATCTAAGTATAAAAATAAACAGAAATTCCTTATAAAATGAGAGAAAATGTACTTTCCCAGCATGGTTCATATTACTATGTAAAGTTATCATTTCATATGAGGCTATTTCTGAATGAACATCTCATCCTGATAAATGTTAATGATAAAACTGTTTACCTGCAAATATATATTGGAAAGCTGTTGCCTCTTCCAAAATATTGGCAATACATAACACTTAAGCCTATAAGCCCACTTGGGAATGTATCATATTTCAGGACCAAACACTTAGGCCAGCTCATCTGCCTAGCCATCTGTTCTCTTAAAAACTGGCTATTAAGAATTGAAAACAGGGACTCAAACAGATACTTGTCTACCAATGCTCATAGCAGCGTTATTCACAATAACTAAAAGGTGGAAACAACTCAAGTGCCCATCAACAGATGAATGAGCAAACAAAACACACACACACACACACACACACACACATACACACACGTGCGTGCGCAATGGAATATTATTCAGCCATAAAAAAGAATGAAGTTCAGATTCATGCTGTAATATGGATGAACCTTGAAAACAATATGGTAGGTGAAATAATCCAGACACAAAAGGACATATATGATTCCACTTATATGAAATACCTAGAATAGGCAAATTCATAGAGACATAAAATAGTTTTGAGGTTACAGTGGGCTGGGAGGAGGGGAGAATGGGGAGTTATTGCTTAATGGGCACAGTGTTTCTGCTTGGTGTGATGAAACATTTGGAAACAGATAGTGATAATGGTTGCACAACATTGCAAATGTAATTAATGCCACTAAATTGTACACTTAAAAATTGTTAAAATGGCAAATCTTTTGTGATATATATTTCACCACAATAAAAATTCTTTTAGTTGGCTATTATGCTAGAGACAAACTAAAAAGTCAATATGCTCAACATCCTAGTAATATTGTAGTGTTTCAGCAAAAAGCAAGAATTCTTACGTTAAACAAATTCTGAGCACAGATGAGGCAGTGACTTCTCTTTGATCACTTCTACCTTGATGGGAAATGAGAGTATTTATAACTCCCAGGTTATAGTCTCTGTTGAAGAAGGCATATAAAAAGCACACAGGGAGTATAATTTTATCTAACTAAATTTTGTCCCTGTGCAGAAACAAATTTCTGGGCTCCACCTGAGAAATAAAGCCATCATTCTCTGTTTTTTCTTGCAGTCTTCTCAATTAACTAGAGCAGAAACAACTGATTCGAGTTCCATGCACTTCTCCCCACTTTAAGAAAACCATGTATATGATCACTCTGATCAGAGCTGGGTGGAAATTTCTTTGACCTATTCATATGCACAGATTTTGCTAAGCAAACTAATTAGGTGTACAGCAGCAGTGAGTATGGGACATGGGGAACAGGAGTTTTAATTACTAAAGAGAAGCAACCTTTAGCCACTTTAAAGTGCTTTAGAAGCACCTACTTATTTAAAAATTATTGGTACACTGATATTTTTGTTCATTAAAGTAGATAAATTATGGGATTATTATTCTGATTGCTAAAGAACTCTTCACTTTATCAAAGATTTAGGCTGAATTCCTAGAGTCTAGACGTTTGAATTGCAGTTGTCAAGTTTGAGCTGCATCCAATTGCTTATGAATCTAGTTTAGATATTGAGTGAAGGGCTCATGCATTTTGGGTGAGATGGCAGATATTAAAAAGTTTCCAGAAATGATAGGATGTGTGGAATTCTCCAAAATAATCTGGGATGGGAGAGGATGTAGACGAAACAAGACTGGCTATGAGTTGATGAAACTGGTGAGGAGTCCATGGGTGTTCATTATATTATAATCGACATGTTGGAAATTGTCCATTAGAAAAAAAGTCTTTTTTTAAAATATCTTTAAAAACTTGGTGTTGCAGAGGGAAGAAGTCAGGAAACTGAGGAGGGACAGCAAGGGAACTGACAATCGTGTGGCTGCCAGGTAAGAGGGAGTGGGCGAGCCGGGTGGGTGGGTGTGGTCGTGTCCTGGAGTCCGCCTGTGCTGCATCCTGGCCCTTCCGCAGCAGGAAGGAGGGGAGCAGAGGATGGCTACCCTTCTTAAACTGTGAAAACAGCTAGAGGCGCCCATAATGCTCTCTGCCGCCCCAAACCTTTCATTCTACCTCCTTTCCAGCAGTGGCTATTTCTCCTCCATGAACCCCGAGTCTGTCTCCATAGCAAATCCCAACTCAACCAATATTCTGAGTCCCTAACATTGATGTTTTTAAAGTACCTTATAGGCTTTTCTTCTTTGCATTTGCACGTTTATGATCTTCTCCTTTTTGGTCTGATGTATTCATGTATCTGCATGGTGAGGAGGATGGGATGGGACCTGGAGGGGTGGGGTGTGTTAGGACAGGCATGAAAAGAGAAAGAGTTAGATTTCAGCTTCAGACATCCAAAATAGGATTTTCTACAAAGAGATAGTGTTATCAGCCAGGCTTTATTGAGAAAGATGATTTACATTTTCTTTTATCTCCTCCCAGAGAGCATCAGGAGTCTGACCAGGCCACCTGTCCCACAGAGTTTTAGCTTAGAAGGTCCCACATGGATATAAAGGGGAAAGAAGAAAGCCTGCTCTGCCCATGCCAGGGAATGCAGGGAGAAGAAAGGAGACAGGAAAGGAAGAGGGGGAAGGCAGATGCTATGATTCTCATTTTCTCTTCCTGCACCCTCAAGGGGTAGGCTGGAGACAGCTTTAGAAATATCTAGAAATGTGTTGAAGAGCTGGAGAGCAGGGCGGCATGTGTCCTGCTTCCTGATGAAGGCTCTAGGCTGCTCCCTGCACCAAGTTGGGGATGGCTCCATCAAAATAAATACAGCAGCACGTCACGGTTAAGCAGAGGGAGGGAGGTGTAGCTCCATGTGGCCTTGATGGAACATAGAAGGTCCCACCTGTCCCTGAGGCTGAGGTGGGGGACAGGAGACAGCCAGGGTGGAAGTCAGCGGACCTGCCTAGGCCCCACAATGGCAAGGGGCAAGACAACCCCACAGCAGAAGCCAGATGGAGGGTGCAGCAGAAACTCAGCAAGATCCATGCTGAAAGCACAAGCGGAAGTTAGGCTGGGCTGGAGTGTACGGCTCAGGCAACCAACCCAGACCAAGGCACCAGAGCCATGCTGCTCAGCAAGGCCAGCAGAAACCAGGTGAACAAGGACAACCCCTGTAGAAACTAGAGGAGTCTGAAGATTCAACGAGGTTCTGAGCCTCCTTTCTCCGATGCCTTAAGGTCAATATTCTAAACACAGAGAGGCAGTCTTGGAAAGAAGAGGAGAGGGTGTATTTCTGAGAAGCTACCATTTTTATGCAATGACACTGTTAAAATTGTTGCCTCATACTAAGATTACTGGATTTGATTGAAAGTTCTTTTTGTTGTTGTTACCCAGTGCACTGGGTAGATTAGTGTCCTCCCAAAATTTACGTCTACTCAGAACCTGTGAACGTGACTGTGATGGTTAGGTTCATGTGTCAACTTGGCCAGGTGATGGTCAAGCAAGCACTGGCCTAACCATTACTGCAAGGACATTTGTGGCTAGTTAATAAATGAGAAGGCTGGTTTATTAAATCATCAGTCAATTGGCTGCAGCTGTGACTGAATACATCAACGAAGGGTGTGTCTTCCACAATGAGAGAATGCAATCAGCTGGATTTAATCCAATCAGTTGAAGACTTTTAAGCAAGGCAGATAGAGGACCTTCACTTCTCCTTTGGCTGACCAGCGAAGCGTTGACTGAGGAGTTCATCAAACACGTTCCTCGGAGTTGCCAGTTTGCTGCCTGAGAAGTTCATTGAACATCTTCATTGGAGTTGCCAGTCTGCTGCCTGCCCTACAGAGGCCCAGAGACACACTTGCCAAAGGTAATAGATGTACTAAGGGGATGACCAGGGTTCGAACCAAAGGAACCTCGTCCCAGAGGCTGTCCTCGTCACCATTTTACAAGACCACCTTCTCCGAGCAATGGTTAATTTCCAGGACTTATCAATGTATGCATGGGTTAAAAAATACTCTCAGGAATGTATAAATGATTTTCATGGATTTTTCTTTTACCCTAACTGCTGAGGATTCACAAAACAAAACAAAACAGCATATATGCTATAAGCCAAAATTATACACTAGTATAAAGAAAGTTTTAGTGAATTTATTATGCATACCCACAGTTGCATGAGATACTTTTATAAATCTTGTATTTATAGCTATCACTTGTTGATTCTGTTTCCCTAGAGAACCCTAACTAATACAGTGACCTTATTTGGAAACAGAACCTTTGCAGATGGAATCAAGTTAAGATGAGGTCATAATGGACTAGGGTGGGCCCTAAATCCAGTATAATTTGTGTATTTATGGAGAAGAGGGAAATTTGGGCACAACACAGACACCCAGACAGGAGAAAGCCACATGAAGACAGTCAGAGATGATGTGTCCACAAGCCAAGGAGACAAGGAAGACTCCTCCCCTAGAGGAGATGTGGCCTGCAGGCACCTTGACTTCAGACTTTCTGCTTGCCAGAGCTGTGAAAGAGCACATTTCTGCTGTGTTAAGCCACCACGTTTTGTTGCAGCAGCCCTAGGAAATTAACACACTCTGTGACCATGTGTTCTTGAAGAAGCCCAGATTAGCTGCAGACAAAATAAACCACATTTTATGTGAATGTTTCAGTGTGACATGGATGGTTTTGTGATCTTACACATTTTTTTTCCTGTGAATTTCAGTTCAATTGTTGCCCCTTGTGGATGTATCAGCTGCCACCACTGGGGCCCTGGATACTCTGCCTCTACTCTTCTGGGATGCTGGGTCCTGCATCTAATACCTGGAGCCTCCCATGAATAAACTGACTACCTGCCACACATGCCAGAGACATGACACCAGACGTCACCTTGTCTAAATCTTCCCCATTGTCCCTACATCCTCAATGGATTTGAACCTTGATCTTTTATGATAATAATGACCCTAATAATAGCTAAAATGGACTGAATGAAGTGCCAGTCACCAGACTAAATACTTTGCATTATTATCTCTTTTAGTCCTCACATTTACTTTATGAGGTAGGGACAAAGAATATTAACATTCTCCTAATGCGAAAATTGAGGCTTTGAGAATTTCAATAACTTGACCCCAAATAGGAAGTGACAGAGCTGGGCTTCAAACCCAGCAATCTGGCTGTAGAGCCCTTATTTCTTCTCCACTACACAGCTTCCATTTGGCTATACCTGCTGCTCAGTAATGCAGGTGCTTGGACGTGCTGTGTCTGCTGCTGTATCTTCCCACGAGGTCAGCCTGTTCAGCCAACATATCTCCTCCTGCAGGTGGAGCTGTTTCTCTCACCCCACATTTATTGTTGAAATCCCTGCATGTCTTCATGCTTTTGTGATACCACGTCTACACCTCCACCTCTCATCTATGACACAGATCTCTGATATCACTGCCTTGTTGGTAGAGCCACCTGTGACTCCCCATGGCAGCAAGTCATCCCTACAGTGTGTGGCCATGGCATTCGACACGAGGATGGCACACTTCACACAGGAACATAATTGTATGTTTATGGGTTGGTCACCCGAGCTGGACTGGGAGCTGTTCAGTGGCAGGTTAATGCCATATTCATCTTTGAATTCCTAGCACCTAGAGCATATGACAGAGGATACAGCTGCCTTACTCAAGACTCATCCAACCCTCAACCTGCTTGTCTTTGGGTTCTGCAGAGGCCAGAGAGCAGAAACAACATTTGAATCTAGGTTTCCAGATGTGGTTAGATCCTGCCAATCAAATGCATTCACTTGAGACTCTGATGCAAGACTGAGCTACACTGGGCCAAAGCACTGGTACAGGGCATTGATTTGGCTGGAGTGGATCCATCCAAGATCTTTAAACCGTGACAGCTTATTTCCTGAGTCAGATCAATCTAGTGTGTAGTCATAAATATCTGTAATGAAAACCAGAATAGATTTAATAAAACTGATCTCCAAGTTTACCAACAACCTCCAAGACCTGATTTCAGTCCTCCCTGCACCTGACCTGTTGACCACACCTTTCTCACTTGCCTTTCCAAAGAAGCCAGGCTTTGCAATGTGTTTGATTTAGATCCATTAGAAACTCTATTACATTTGCCAGGGATTCCCGTTGTTTGGAAGAGAGTGGGAAATAGTAACACAGAAAGACGGTGTAAACAAAAGGAAGAGTATTGGTGAGCACCAAAACCCACAGATGTCCACCGAATCCCTGAAATCACACCAAAAATGCAGGACTCCGTGCCACCATGTATGTAGTGCGAGGCCTTAACGTTCATCTGCGTAATTCCTTATGTTTCTCTCCGCCGCCAGGATTCTACATTTCTATAACATCTACCACTAAACCATAAAACGCACCAGCGACGCTCCCCTGGCAGCGGAGTGAGGAGGAAGTAGGCGGTGTGGGTGAATGTTACCCATGAGGCAACGCGAGGCGCAGTGATTTGCTGACGATCCAGTGAGTTGGTGATCAAGACCCCAGCAGGCCGCTTCACTCCCGCTCCCCTGCTCTTTCCGCCATACACCCTGCTTGGAGTTGAGAGTGGCCGGGGCCGCGCCCCCAGAGGTGAGAGACCAGCCTCCGGTGGTCGTCAGCCGGGTGTGGGAACCAGAGCTATGGGAAGTGGAGGGGACCACCGCCACTGATGGCAAGGGGTTTGGGTGCAGTGATGGGCAGTGAGGTCTCTGCCAAGAATGAATGAACAGCTCTATGCGTCTTAGTCTAAGAATC
Source organism: Choloepus didactylus (assembly GCF_015220235.1). Taxonomy (NCBI): domain Eukaryota; kingdom Metazoa; phylum Chordata; class Mammalia; order Pilosa; family Megalonychidae; genus Choloepus; species Choloepus didactylus. The sequence continues at coordinate 22,484,006 of NC_051322.1, read as the reverse complement.
ACATAGGCCAGGAGTGACTGGTTCTTGCCAGCTGTATACCCGATTCTAAAAATGCTTCCTTTTGAGGGGGCGCCAAGAGTTTGTTCCTGGGGATGCCAGGGCCTTCTTCCAGTTAGAACATTTAAATTGGGTTTTCAACGCCACACTTAAGAGGTAGGGTAGCAGGCAACCACTCAGTGGGTGTTGTAAAGATAACAATGTACCCACACTCCATCCTTTCTTTAGTGTTAATGGACAGGAGCGAGCTGGATGGCTTAAATGAAACAGCAGGCGTTTGTGACCTCCCCCCTCTCAGCAAGTGTATTGACTCCAACTCAATTATTAACTTAGAACTTCGAGGGCCCTTGCGGATGTTACTCAAATAGTCGCCATCCACACACGCCACCCCCACAAACGATATGGAAGGAAAAGAATTAAGGCCATTTGACGAATCACAATTTTTAAAAATACAAAGTAGAACAGAAGGTTATATTTTAGACCTCAAGTGAAAATGGATGATTGTTTTCCATAGAAAACATTTGAGAATTTCAGATCAATTCCTGCTCTGTTTCCTGATACCGAATCTGCTCTTTGAACTCTGTGTCTGCAGAGCCGCGCCTTTCTTCTCCCATCCCGCTGTCAGCGCCTCAGTCTGACCCCGTAGGTCGTTACCAGCCCAGAGACAGTGTGCACTAGGGAGGTTTGGGTGTTTCTATCACCATCACCGCCATCACAGTGACCGTTCCTACCTCCTTTCACCCAACACACACCATCCCTCAGTGCCCGCCTCTCACCGTCCTTTCTGGGCTGGCACCTGGGGGGCTGCCCATTCTCTCCCCTCAAATCTCCCTCATTACCTGGGTCTTCACTGCCAAAGTCAATGCCAAAGACTTTGACTTTCTCAGGCACATCTACATTTTAAAAGCAGAATTCTTATGCAGAGAAATAAAAAAACAACTGTCCAGAAAGGTATTTGGTTATAAAAGTTATGAGTCTACATGAAAATGGAAGTTAAATCTTTGTAAAAGGATATCCTCTTTTCTTGCCATCCCAGTCCCACTCATCTGGGGAAGCTACTTTTGGTGGTTTTCTCTTTGGAAATCATAAGGAGGTTATCCCATAACTCTATATAATATGATGGACCCTTATTTCGTGATGTTTCTTTTTAAATAGCGTCTATTGACTTTTCACCATCAAAATGAGGAATTTAGTTCCTCTTCTCTCCTCCAAATATTTGTTTGTTATATATTTTTGTCTTTCCGTGAGACAACTTAATCTTTAACTAATCGAATTATACCACTATTTCTTGATCTTTCAACTGTAAATGGTATCTCTCACCCCTTTGTAAGATCCTGCCACCCCTGCCAAATCTCCTTCCCTCCCCTCCCCTACTTTTATCAGACACACCATTATTTTTATGATATGAAGATTTATAATATTACTATCCCTTTTGGTAAGTGTAAATATTCCCTGATGTGCCTGGGAATTTTTGAAAGTCAATTTTGAAAGTCAAGAGCCAATAAGCAGCATTTACAATAATTATATAATAAAAATAATAATTAAATATTCTTCACCACTTGAAAAAGGTGGTGTGTTTCTATCCCTAGAGAAGGACCAGTGATTTTATTTCACTACACCTGTGCACTGGAAGGGTACCAATTTAAGAATCAATATAAAAGTGATTCTCTTGCCATAAGGACCAAACTCCACTTTGTCTAGTTTATGGATGGATGTGTAGAAAAGTAGGGGAAGCAAACAAACAGACAAAGGTACCTAGTGTTCTTTTTTACTTCAATTGCTCTTTTTCACTCTAATTATTATTCTTGTTATTTTTGTGTGTGTGCTAATGAAGGTGTCAGGGATTGATTTAGGTGATGAATGTACAACTATGTAATGGTACTGTAAACGAAAGTACAATTTGTTTTGTATGACTGCGTGGTATGTGAATATATCTCAATAAAATGATGATTAAAAAAAAAAAAAAAAGTGATTCTCTGATTACACATCTGTATTTTTTCCCCTGTGGCAGCCCAGGGTTCGGCACCCACCCCCTCCCTTAGGGAAAAGGGTGGAGCCTTGAGCACGCAGCAGCCACGTGACCAGAGCACAGACATTGAAGGTCACTGAGCCTAATTACTGTGGGTAATCATCTTTCACAAAACTTAGCTGAGGTTTCTTTGTAAACAAATCTCGCCAGGCTCTGCAGAAATCAATTTACACGAGACTCAGCTGAGGCTTCTTTGTAACCAAATCTAGTGATGCTCTGCTGAACTACATAAGGCACTCCTTTTCCTCTTGTTTGCGCAGATCATTGACTTCCATTTCCAAACCAGCTGCCATTGGGAAAAATCCTCCTGAAAGTAAGTCCCTATTAAAATTTGTGTATTCTTTGGTCTTCGGGTTGAGTTGGGCTGGAGCATCCCCAAAAAGGTACACGTCAGATAAACTTTCTTGGTTCTTGAATGTCCAACAATGTTGTTTCAATGTCATATCTGATTGATAGCCTAGCTGGATACTGGATCTTAGTCTCTATGTTTAGAACTTTGAAGGCTTTTGTCTGTTCACATCTCCTATTCAGTGTCATAGATCAAATGATCTGATACCAATCTGATTTTCATTCTTTGTTGTGGATAATTTTCTTTGTTCTTTCTAGAAGTGTTTAGGGTCATCTCTTTATCCTTGTTGTTCTGGAATTTCAGAGGGATGTGTGTAGAAAACTTTTTGAATGGACTCAGTCCACCATTTATTCAGCATATGTCTAGTGTTGGCTCTAACTAGGATCGTTATAATCTCCTCCCCTACAGACAAGGGACCTTCAGTTATTGCTAATGTTATCTTCTAGCTCCACACTTTGCTTATGCCATTCCTATTTTAAGTAACCCCTTGAGAAACAGCATGTTGTATTTGAAAGAGAAACAGTTTTAAAATCAAGGAAACCTGGGTTCAAATCACAGCTGTACACCGCACTCTACCCCCAAATTGGGTGTTTTTTGTTGTCCATCCCTGAAAAAACCCTTCCCAGGTGATCTTTCTGACCTCCTAGCTAGCTGAAAGGTATAGTGGAGAGATAAGGTGACAACCCCATGTGTTTCTCCCATTCCCAAACCCAATTGTCATGGGTAGGATCCCACACAGGGATAATAAGAAAGCAGAATGATTTGTGGTTATCAGAATAGGCTTAGGTACCCAATAAATACAGGTTTCTTCTGTCTCATTCACTTACTCCCTATGTGATCTTGAGGGAAAAATTATTCAACTTCCCTAAGCCTCTGTTTTATTGTCTAATAAATGGTGATAACAACCTTACCTCCTATGGTAGTTGTGAAGCTTAAATTAAGTGAGAGTTGTACAGAAAACTCCTACTACAGATAAGAGTTGTTGTTGCTATTGTTACTGGGGTAGATATTAGATCTGTCCAACAGATTAGAGTCTGACAATTTCTGGTTAGGAACCAAGCAGAGAGAAGGAAATTATAAAAATTAGGCTGCCATTAAACAAACAGGAAACAATAAATGCTGGGTAGGACATGGAGAAATTGGAAGTCTTATTCATTGCTAGTGGGAATGTATAATGGTACTGCTGCTTGTGGAAGACAGTTTGGTGGTTTTTCAGATAACTAGATATTGAATTACTGTATGATCTGGCAATTCCACTTCTTGGTGTATACCTAGAAGATCTGAAAGCAGTGACACGAACAGACATTTGTACACTAATGTTCATTGCAGCATTGTTCACAATTGCCAAGAGATGGAAAGAATCGTTCAACAAATGAGTGAATAAACACACATAAATTAAGAAGGACAAGGTCCTGAAACATATGGCAACATGGATGAACCTTGGAGATATAATGAGTGAAATAAGTCATACACAAAAGGAGAGAGATTTTATGTTACCACTGTTATCAACTCCCTGAACAATGTAAAACCAATGTCTTTTAATGTCAAATTTCAGGAACCTAGTGATAAACAGAAGATAGTGGAGGGGGAATGATAATCTAATATGTTCAGAGATGTTAATGATGATGAATTCAAAGATATGGGAATAGATAGGGGTAGGATTGTTAATGGGATTATAAGTATAAGAGCTGTATCGAAGGTGAATAGATCGACAGCAGTTGTTTAAAGGCATATATTCCACAGATTGGCACTACAAATATAGGTAAGTGTTTGCATGATATACTTCTAAGGTATGACTCAGAGAGTTGACAACAGAATGGTATATGGGTGAAAATCTACCTATTGCATACTATGGACTATGATTAATAGGAATACCTTACTAGTACCATACAAATACTAGGGACAAATAATTAAGGGCTGAAAAAAGCTATGGGGTGTTTTTGGTCATGAGAATTGTTTAAAATGGAGAGTGATGAGGATTGTACAACTAGTGATAATAATTTGAGATATGGATGGATTATCATGGATATGACATACGCTATGTGAACTTAGGAATCCCCTACTTCGTAAGTCAAGCCCTTGATCTTGAGGCTTGTTCGTATGAAACTTATGGTTGTAAAGGGAAGGCTAAGCCCACCTATAATTATGCCTAGGAGTCATCTCCAGAAAAACCTCTTTTGTTGCTCAAATGTGGACTTTCTCTCTCTAAGACCAATTCTGCAAACAGTTGTCCCAGTGTGGGACAGGACCCCCAGGTGAATGAGTTTCCCTGGCTATGTGGGACATGGATTCCAGAAATAAGCCTGATCCTTGCATCAAGGGGTTAAGAATGCCTTTTTGACCAAAAGGGGGAAAAGAAAAACAACAAAGTAAGGTTTTAGTGGCTAAGAGAATTCAAATAGATCGAGAGGTTGTCCTGGAGGTTATTCCTATGCAGATTTCAGCTAGATATGCCAAATGGCCACAGTATGATAAGCCCAAGTCAGTAGTAGTCCTGAAAACCCTAAAGAGTCCCTGGGTCCCTATTTGAGACTCTATAAAAGTTTCACTCACTAAGTTTATTCTTCAGAAACTTAAATCCTCCAGAGAACTCCTATGCCAGCTAAGTCCGAAAACCCAGAGGCAGTAGCCTCTTCAAGAACATCAACCAGATGTGTCCCTTTTTCCCATAATGTTGACACCCCTTTTCAACATGAATAAGTTAGAGTGTCACTGCCTAGACACCCCTGAAGACTGGAAAAGTGATTAAACTAGAGGAAGGGGTAGCAACAGACAAGATGGAATTTAACAGAAGATTATGAATACTGAATCTGTATATAATTTTATCTTTCTTAGTTTCTAGGGTACTAGAATAGCTAGAAGGAAAGAATTGAGATGGTGGAAAAGTAACTCATAGCATTCTTTGAAATTTGCTCTATAGCTATTTGTAATTTGAAAGTTATCACCTTTTCGTATATATGCTATATTTCACAATAAGGAAATAACTGAAACTATGGTGCTGTAACTCATAACATTTTTGGAAATTTCCTATGTAAATACTTATTAAATCATACTTTGAAAGTTATTACCTTTTTGCATATATTATATTTCACAATAAGGAAATAACTGAAACTGTGGAACTGTAACCCATAACATTCTTTTTGTTCTCTAACTACTTGTTAAATTGTACTTAGAAAGTTATCACTTCTGTGTATATATGTTATATCCCACAATAAAAAATATGTTTAAAAAATTGAATCAGATATTTATAAAATAGAAGGAAAGAAATAGTAAGTTTAGAGTAAAAATCAATAAAATAGAACACAGAAAAATTACACAGGAAATCAATTAAATCAAAAGTTAGCTCTTTGAAAAGATCACATGAATTGACAAATAATTGAATGAAATAACCAAGAAAATAAAATAGAAGACACAAATTACCAAATGAGTAATGAAATAGAGGACATCACCACACCCTATTGAGCTTAAACAATTATAAGGGAAAATTAAAAACAACTTTATACCAACAATTTAGACAACTTAAATGACACGGACAAATTCCTAGAAAGACCCAAATTACCCAAACTTACCAAAAAAGAAACAGAAAATCTGAATTGACATAAAACAAGTAAAGAAATTGAATTAGAAATGTAAATTCTTCCCACAAAGAAAGCCAGGCCCCACTGGCTTCGTTAGTGAATTCTATCAAGTATTTAAAGAAGAAATAATAACAATCCTTCGCAAACTCTTCCAAAATTAGAAAAGTAGAGAACACTTCTCAACTCATTCTATGAGGCCAGTATTAGCATAATATCAAAGACAGATGAAGACATCACAAGAAAACTATAAACCAATATCCCTCTAGAACACAGAAACAAAAATCCATAACAAAATATTAGCAAAATGAATTCATTAACATATGAAGTGAATTATACACCATGACTATGTGGGATTTATCTCAGGAATACAAGGTTGGTTTAATATCTGAAAATCAATTGATGTAATAGACCTTATTGATAGGATAAAGGACAAAAACCACATGATCATCTAATTTTAAATGGAAATAGCATTTGATGAAATCAAGTACCCATTCATAATAAAAACACTAAAAAATAATAAAATGATAGAACAGAAGGGAACTTTCTCAACATAATAAAGGCATCTAATAAAAACTATAGCTAACATCATACTTAAATGAAAAAGACTAAATAGTTCCCTTAAAATTGGGAAGCAATCTTACCACTACTCTTCCCCATTTTATGGGAAGTTCTTGCCAATGCAATGAGGCAAAAATACATACATATATACATACATACATACATACATAAAAATTTTTAAATTAAAAAACCGATGGCATCCAGATTGGATAGGAAGTAATAAAATAGCCTTTATTTGAAAATTCACAATTCTACATGTAGAAACTTGTAAAGAATCCAACATAACACAAAAATCCTACTAGAACTAAGAAGTGGAGTTTAGCAAGGTTACAGGATACAAGATCAATATACAAAAAAAGTATATGTCTATATAGTAGCCACAAACAAAATGAAAACAATTCTATTCAAAATAGCATCAAAAAGAATAAACTACTTGTAAATAAATTAAACAAAAAAGTGCAAAATTTATATACAGAAAACTACAAAACATCTCTGAGTTTTTTTTTTTTTTTGGTACAAATTGACAAACTGATCCTAAAATTTATACAGAAATACAAAGGACTTGGAATAGACAAAAGAATTATAAAAGCAGTTTACTATAAAAAAAGCTTGCTGTAAAACCACAGTAATCAAGATTATGTGGATTTACATAAAATATATAACAAATATATATCAATGGTCCAGAAATAAATCCTTACATTTATGGTCCATGATTTTGAAAAAGGTACTTAATCATTTCAATGGAAGAAAGAATAATCTTTTCAGCAAACGACCCTGAGACAACAGTATATCCATATGCAATTTAAAAAAAATGAACTTTGTTACCTTACTCCACATGCAAATGATTACAGAGCCCAATGTAAAAGTTAAAAGGGGTTGCAAAATGATGATATTCTAATTCTATTTCTTCTTTATTTATTAGCTGGATATTTCTATAAAGAGAAATTTTCTCCCAGCAATATTGGTTATCCTGGTTACAGTTCACATAGTGAAGGCAGAATAAATATGTGATTATTTCTCTTTAATTGCCCTTCGATTAATTAATGGATTGATTTCCCAGAATTCTTAATAAAGACTGCAAAAACTTCAATAGCCAACTGCAAATACGGCAGTAACTGATTTAATTCAGTTCGGACTCTACGTGGCGTTAGGCCAGACCCACAGGGGAAGGGCAGTCCTCTACCGGCACCAGTTTCCAGATCCTCCTGCACTTCCGGCCAACTGTCTGTGAATTTGGAGGTTCTCACTACCCCCTTAGATGAGATAATTCCCTGGAATGACTCCCAGAACTCACTGAAATGGCTATACTTACAGTGATAGTTTTATTATAGTAAAAGGATAAAAATTAGAAAAAGCCAATAGAAGAGACGCACTGGGTGAGGCCTGGGAAGGTCTCAAACACAAGCTTCTGTGCCCTCTCCACATGGAGTCAGGATGTGTCACCCTCTTGGCACGTGGACAAGTATTGTCAATCATGCAAGCTTCGGGGGTCCCGAGTTTACACGGGGTCTCATTACGTAGGCATGATTGATGGAATCAATGCTCACATGGTTGAACTCAGTCTCCAGCCCCCTCCCCTTCCAGCAGACAGGAAGTACCTCAAAGCCCCAAGCCCAGCATGATTGGTCTTTCTGGTGTGGCCAGCCAACACAGTAGGACTACAAGTGTGCTGGCCCCACCCCATCATCTTGTTAACATATGAACTGTCATGTGGTTTTCAGGGCCCACCATGATTAAGCAAAAACACTGCTAGATGTTATCTCACAGGAGCCAGGACAAAGACTAGATCTCTTTTTGGAAGCCAAATTCATTGCTATATAATACTCCAAAAATGATCAATGAGGTTTTTGTTGTTGCTACTGTGGTGGTGATTTTTAATAACATTGTGTTCTCGTGGATTTAAACATACTTCATGTGTTCCAAACCATTGCAATTATTTTCCTTATGTATATTCAGATTGTCCCATCTTTAGCCAGTGGGAGCCTCTTCAAGTTGGCTCCCGAGTCATGATTCTAATAGTCCTTGATAGCTTCCTTGCTATCTGGTATAACAAGATAATCCAGTTTTGTCATTTATATATTTTTTTGCCTAGGACCTGGAACCAACCATTTCTCCAAGGAGTCCTGGTTCCTTATATTGGGAGATGGTATTTAGAAGCCGATATCTGAGTGCTAGGACTGTTCATTGTCACTGGGTTGGTCATTGTTTCTAGTCTTGACTAAGTGCTTTTATATCTGAGCCAGGATGACCGAAAAACCTGAAAGTGGCCTTTAATGCACATTATTGTAGAACTCCTTCATAGGGTAATAAAGTTTAAAAGGAAGCCAAAACTCTGGATTTGAACTTTTTCATGTTTTGTAGAATCTTTTTTTTTTTGGGGTGTTGCTAATTTTAAAGCGATCTTTTAGGAAGTGGAATATTTTATTACAAAGACATATCCACAGTTCACTTTCAGTTTTTCTTCTGATAAATTAAAAGATGACTCAATTTTTGTGAAATTATTTTTTCTGGCTTTGTACACATCCATCTATCTGTATATAAACATAAATGACTCAGGAAGATGTTTATTAAGTGTAAATTTCTGAGTAGTAAATTTTGGAGTGTTTTTTTTTTTTTTACTTTTTTTCTTTGTACATTTCTATATAGTTTGACTTTTGTGTTGTTGCTTGTTTTACATGAATATGTTACTGAAGTTACGAAGTTACTATTTGAAAACAGGTCTGTGTCCTCCATAACACAGTGGACAAATTAGAGAGGAAGAGGGTAATGCCAGAGAAGTTCAGGACAGGCAAAGCCTAGGTCAAGACTTCTGTTAGAAGAGATCCCTCCTTGGAAGAAGGAAACAGGAAACTGGGATCACACATTGGCCAGGAATGGGCACTATCATTTGTATTTCATTTTCTGAAAAAGAAACACCTCTCTTAAGCACAATATATCTCTTTTTGTCCTGTTGTTTTGTGATACAGTGATCATTTATACCAGGATACTCTGATTTCTACTTGCTTTTAAAATCTGATTTCAAACCTCAATGTAATCAAGCTTCAGCATGGCTTAATTTCTCTGGCAGAGATGTTTATTTCTTCATCCATCAAATCTTCAGTAGGTGCCTTCTCTGGGGGAAGCACAGGTTCATCATAACTTAGATTGAGTCTCCAACCTGGAGGGCCTCACAGTTTCAGGCAGAGACACATATGTCCACACATAATTACTGCACCTGTTTAAGTCTTAAAGTGCAGGTGCATATGAGGTGCCACGGCCCATGGAGCAAAGAACAGCTCACCCTGTTGATTGGGGTCCCGGGAGCTTTCATGTAGGAAGTGACAGTTGTGAGAGGCCTTAAAAACTGGGTTGCTTTTACAGAGATGAACTGAAGCAGCTCACCCAGGGCTGGGAAGGGCAGGGGTAAGGTAGCGGGGCTTGAAGGCAGATCAGAGATGAATCATTTTGCAGAAGGCACTGGGACAGAACACAAGGCCAGAAAGGCAGTACATGCTTTGTAAACTCAGGAAACTCAGACACTGTTTGGAGTGCCTGAGAGAAGCAGGAGCCAAAGGAAGTTGGAAAGAACATTATAAGCAGGTTGCTTACTTGCTCTGTGCAAGGGACACAGCCTTGGCTCCATAACCATGCTTGATCCTCCCAATATTCTCTTCAGGTAGTAATAGGGTATGGAGAGAGAGAGTAAAGAACCCACACAAATCCACTCATCCTACAGGTCAAGTAAGCAGAAGGCACCCAACCGAAGCAAGTCAGCAATACTGTTTTCTGATAAAAATGGCAAAACGTTCTTACTGTTGTTCTTCACCCTGCACACTTGAAACTGACAAGCCGTGAGGGCCAGCTCAGGACCTCGGGGTGCCCTTTGCTGCATCCTTGCAACACCCATCGATGCTTCAAGGTTTATGCTCTTCTCTTCCTCCTTTACAAACCCTGCTGGGTGTTTTTCAAAGAATTGCTTTTGCCTCTAGAACCTTCTTAACAACCAGTTATAGGCCAAAGTGGTCACAGTAAGTGTGATCATTCCTTTCTGGTAAATTTGTACTGGCTCTACTCTGTCTAACATTGCACTGATTGTTTATGACCTGAATCCTTGAAATCTATTCTGCTTGCAATGGAGACTGGCTCAGACTCCCCAAAAGCCACCCAGATTCCTACCAGAAGGGCCCTGCCAGATAAATAAGAGCACAAGTACATGGGATAATGGAGCTCCATGAAGCCTTCCAGAATTCTCTCACTGCTAAGCAAGGCACCCAACCCAGCTGGCTCTGGACACAGAAAGCTGAGATGGGACTTCAAGGAATAGAAGGAGAGGAAACAGAGCCAGGCCAAAAACATTCTTCCTCCATGTCTATCAAGTCTGCTAACTGTTGCTCCCTGGAGGACTTTGAGCAGGGGTTAAATGAAGAATTTTTGTGTTTTAAGAGCTTTGGGTCAAGCGTTTTGCTGCCCACTGTAAATTGGCTAATGCAACAACCATTCCCAACCTCTCTCTTCCTTGTGTGACTTCCTCTAGAGAAGCTGAAAAACTGAGCTCCTCACTTAGGCAGCTTCCCCGGCGGCTAGAGGCAGCCGTGTGACCCATATCTGGCTAATGAGCTGTAAGGCAAAGTGCAATAGAATCTTCTGCAAAAAAAGTTTCCTTTACTGATGAAAGAAGAGAGTGATTTGAGGAAAAATTCTTCTGTTGTTAGTTCTTGCCCCTCCTCTACTGCTTCCTGTTTTGGAATGTTGTCCCATGTCCAAAGCTGTAGCATCCATTTTGTAACTATAAGGCCTCAAGCACAAAGAGAAAAAAGCCAAGACATGGAAGGTGTGGAGAAGGAAAAATAGAAAGAGCCCAACTCCTTGATGCTATCACTAAGCAGCTAGTCCAACTCTGCTTTTCATTCCTCTAGACTTCCCGTTAGGTGAGATAATAAGATGCCTCATTGTTTAAACCTTGAGAAATAGAGATTTCTATTACCTTTACCAAAACTAACTTAAATGGGATTGATCCTACTTTTTCTCTCTCCCCTAACCTCTGCACCTTATCTCTACTTACATCAAATGTGCGGAACTCTTCTGGTCCCTGTCCTGGAAATCAATTAGGTGAAAAAATGGCTGAGTGTCCAGTAAAAAACTCTAGCAAGAGATGTCTAGATGGACAAGGAAGCAGTGATTGCAGTGGGAAGGGAGGATGCCTGGCTCCTGGCCCTTTTGTGATAAGTAACCTTCACCCCACTTACTTCATGAAAAACGGAGAAGGACCAGTGTTTGTTGTACCACGAGATAATGACTGGGTTTAGTGGTGACTGACCAGAAGTGTGTACCTGGCAAGGAGCTACAGATCAATGTTTATGGAAGGACAGGAAAGGGAGAGGGAGGGAAAGGAAGGGGAGAGGGAGGAAGGAAGGAACAGTGGTAGGTTCCAAACAAAATCAATGCTATGGGGGAAAGCTGGGGGCCGCAACACTAGGATTAAAACCAGAAGCTAAGGAATACAATTTGGCCTATGTGGCAGTTGAGAGGCTTGAAAGAAGCCACATGAAAGGGCAGGAGGCCTGCCTGAAATGGCGTTTGTCCTGCAGGAGGCTGGAGACAAAACAGAGAATATCTTGAAAACTAGATCACAAAATCTTATTTCTTTCAGAGTCCAAGGGCTTTGAAGAGAAAAGCTCTAGCTTGTTTGGGTATAAGGCAAGGAAAATGAGAGAAAACAAATACCACATAAGAAATCAGGCAAACAAAAACATCAGCCCAGGAAGGGGAGGCATTCTGGAACAAAGCCGAGTGCCTGTGTGGTGAACAGCCATGCGTAGACTGGGCCTCAGCAACGCTCATTTGTGTTGGGAGGATGGACGGGTGAATACTAAAGTGGCACCCCGCATGGAAAAATGCAAGCAGAACTGGGAACAATGTGACCGAGAACTCAGAGCCCAGGAGAAGAAACTGAAAAGAGAAAAGGACAAGGACTATGTCAGGGGAGGCGGGAGGGTGACTTGAGGGAGGGAGAGGGTAGAGCCTGTCACCTCCATCAGGCACGTCCTGCCCCAAGCTTTGATATGACAGTGGTTCACTTTCCTGTACACTGCTTTGTATATTCTGCCGACTACACAGGGGCATATCTAATCTTCTTGGAGCAACTGTGAGTCCTCTTTAAGAGGGAAGCAAACAAACCTCTGTTGAGATTTTAAAATTAATTTGGGAAAATGTATTGACTGATTAGAGGAAAAGTGGCATTTTACTACACTGAGCATCCACCATATTGTTTTACTCTTTACTTTTAGATTTTATTTTTATTAAACTTAGACATAACATGGTTCCACGATCCCTTATCTGAAACCCTTGGGGTGATGTGTGTTTCAGAATTCAGAATGTTTCAGATTTTACAAAGGAAATAGTATCCAGATACTGTATATTGCATATCATTTCCCCATGTAAATGCTATTTACAGCTAAGCCTGGTAATAAACTATGATTGATTTTGCTTTCCTAAAAATCTTTTTCTTTTCCCTAAAGTTGTTTGTTCTCTTACTTTGTTTGCTATGTACTTATCACTATTTTAACCCCAAACATTGTTCCAGCGATCTAAATCTCCTCTCAAGGCCTTCGTTCAACAGGAGGTATTTTAGAGATTCCCTGTGCCCCTCTTCTGTGCTGATGTTTTGTTTCTTATTTCTCCACATCTTTTTCTTTCTTGATACTCCCTCATTTTGGTGGTGCACACCTTGTAGAATAGCTCAGTGCAATAAAACTTCTTGCAGTCATGGGAATGTTCTATAGCTGCACTGACCAGTAGGCACATATGGCTATGGAGCATTTGAAATGTGGCTTGTGTGACTGAAGGATGAAATTTTAAATTTAATTTTAATTAGTGCAAATCTAAGTAGCTACAGGTACCTAGTGACTACCATAAATAGAACAGCACTCTTTTCCAAGAAAGAGTTTATGAGAGGGTTATTTTTTGGAGACCCTACAGTCCAAAACTGACTTTATTTTATCCTCACACTTAATTGATGGCTTGGCTGAGAAGAGAATTCTAGGTTAAAAAAATTTTTTTTTTTTGCCTTAAAATTGTGAGGCTATTGCTCCACATCTTCCTGGCTTCCAGTATTGCTTTTGAGAAGTCTGAGAGCATTCCAATTCTTGATCTTTCAGTTGTGGCCTGCTTTTGCTCCCTGGGAGCTTTAAAGTTTCATTTTTTTTGTTAGCGTTTTGCACTTCCTGATGCAGTGCCTTGCGTGTGGATCTATTTTTAGCCAATGTCCTAGGCACTTGATGGGCCCTTTCCACCTGGAAATTCATGTCCTTCAGTTCTGAGAAATTTTCTTGAATTATTGATTTCTTCGCTTTGTTTTTTCTGTTCTCTTTTTCTAGAACTTCTATCATTCAGATGTTGGACATCCTGTAAAAATCATGTTTTCTTATATTTTTCTCTTATTTTCCATCTTTTTTTGCTCTGCTTTCTGGGAAATAATTTTAGCTATGTTTTCCACCCCTTCTATTGAGTTTTTCACTTGTCCTCATATTTTTAATTTCTACTAGATAGTTTTGTTTTCTTTTTATAGCATCCTGTTGTTGCTTCACAGTTGCAGTATCTTCCTTATCTCTCCAAGAATATTGATAGATTTTTAATAAACTATTTTTTAAGCGTTTAAGGTTTACAGAAACATTGTGCTGAAAATACAGAGAGTTCCCATATACATCCCCCACCACCCCAGCTTCCCTATTTATTAACATCTTGCATTACTGTGGTACACTTTTTACAATCAATGAACTAATATTGATACATTTTATTAACTAAAGTCCATAATTTACATTAGAGTTCACATTTTATTTTATACTGTTCTATGGGTTTATTTTTTAATTCTTTGGGTTTTGACATATGGATAATGTCATGTATCCACTATTAAAGTGTAATACAAATGTTTTCACTGCCCTAAAAATGCCCTGTGCTCCACCTATTTATCCCTCTACTCCTAACCCTGAATTCTTGACAAGCATTCCTGACTACCACTGTTCTTTTTACTTTCTCTATAGTTTTTCCTTTAGAGTTGGAATCATACCGTATGTAAGCCTTTTCAGACTGGCTTCTTTCACTTAGCAATATTCATTTATGGTTCCTGCATATCTTCTTGTGGCTTTATAGCTCATTTCTTTTTGTTGCTGAGTATTAGTCCATTGTACAGATGTACCACAGTTTTTGTTTATCCATTCATCTATTGAAAGACATCTTGGTTGCTTCCAATTTTTGTCAATTATGAATAAAGTTTCTATAATCATTCATGTGCAGTGTTTTGTGTGGACATAACTTTTCAACTCATTTGGGTAAATACCCAAGAGTGCGCTTGCTGTATTTATAGTAAATCTATGCCAAACTGTCTTCTGAGATGGCTGTGCCATTTTGCATTCCCACCAGCATTGAGTCAGTGTACCTGTTGTTCCACATCCTTGCCAGCGTTTGATATTGTCATTGTTTTAGATTTTAGCCATTCTGATAGCTGGGAAGTGGGATGATCAGTTGGTTGGCTGGTTTTCTTTTACCTGCATAGTTTCTGTTTCCTCCAGATTTCATTTTTTCCCGTTTATTTGCTTTGGTCTCTGTTTTGTTAGAGGTTTTCCTTAGCTGCCAATAATCCTTGATTGTCTGCTCATCTACAGTAGCAGGGAACTAAAATGTTGATAAAGGTTGATAAACCATCAGCCATTAACCACTGTGGAACGATCTTACTGGACCATTTAGTTGAGAAACCTGATGTCATAAAGGTGCTTCCTCCGTGGCTGGTAAGAATCTTCCTAGCAGACTCTTCCAGCCCCTGCCAGGAAAGTGTTGACTTGGCCACTAGCCAAGGGGGAGGGGCGGGGTGGCTTAGCCTCCAGGATGCCTGGGTTTACTAAACCCTGACCCCACCCCATTTCAGTTCAATATTCATGTCCTCAAAGATGACTACTGCCTCCCCTCCAGAGAACATCTTCAAAGAAAACTCGGAGTCTTCTGCCAGAATGAGGAAAGATCTATATGGATCTAACTGCTTTTTAAACAGATTGTCAGGCAACTCCCCTTATTTAGCAACCCCATTTCATCCCTCAATTTCCAAGATGCCTGGTACAGCCAATTTTGGAGCTTTTGAGCCATTCATTCCATCTTCTAAATCATTGCCATCTTAGAATTGTTTTTCAGGCTCTCGTAAGCTCCTTGACCAGCCATTTATCCAACTTCCAAGATTTGGTTGCTATTGTCTTCTCTCCAGTGCTCTCCCTTCTTGCATGTTTATGTCTTGAAAAATATCCCTTTGCTGTCATTTTAGTGGGGTTTTGAAAGGCAGAAAAAGTAGATGCCAATGTTCCCCATCCCTTTTTTAGTACTGGATAGCAAACCAATTGTTTTTCTTTCTCCTCCCCCCAAGCTGGCTGCTTCCAAAGCACAGCACCTTTAATTATACACACGTTTATTGAGCAGCTTCTATGGGGCAGAACTGTGCTTGTCATTAACCAGGGCCACCCAAATGAACAGACATTGAGTAAATGTTTGTGCAATTGCATTGCAGCAGCATGAGGGCTCTAAAGTGGGGGAGCCCTGATTTTTGCCCACTCCCCCACCATGGACACACTTGACATTTCTGGGGCAGCAGCCTGTTTTGGTTTCTGGACTTACAAGGATCAAATACATTTGACCTAAACTTAATTAGCACTCTGCTCTGATCAAGCATTCAAATGAAGAAGAATTTGAATTCTTGCTCACTAAAAATATTTTCTAGAAACACCAAATGAAAGAAAAGGGCAGAAGCAGCATATATTAAATATAGGTGTGTTGAGTCACTCTCATTAGTCACCCTGTTTGCCTTTCATTTCTAACCCTATGGAATTCATCTGTGTTTTTCTTAGCCAAGGCACTCCATATGGTACTATGCATTGCATTTAATTAATATAAAACCCTCACAATTCACTTGTTTAAATGGCATATTCTAAGTGACATAAAACAGAAACAAACCTGAAACTAGAGACGTTGCTGCAGATTGCAGGATGCTCTGAAAGAGAGGGAGGGTCTTTTTTGACCAACGAACAGAGGCCGAATTCAAAAGAAAATCTGAAGTATATTTTAATATAATTTACTATATGCCAAATACTGCTTTAAGCCCTTTACAAATACTTTATTTCCTCATTTAATCTCTGTTGCCACTTATGAGAGAGGTACTATCATATCTTCATTTTACATATAAGGAAAATGGGAACAGAAAGGTTAAGTAATTTGCCCAAGGTCACACCATCAGTGAGGGAGTTGAGATTCAAACCTGAGCTGTCTGAACTGGAGTCCATACAGTTATAGGCTTTGATGTGCTTTACTTTAAGCCAGTGGTTCTCAACCAGGGGCATTCCCCACCTCCTACCCTACCCCCTGGGGACATCTGGCAACATTTGGAGATATTTTTGGTTGTCACAATTTGGGGAGGAGGGTGCCACTGTCACCTAGTGGAGAGAGGCTGGGGATGCTGCTAAACATCCTACAAGGCCCAGGACAGACCCCACAGCCAAGTATTGGCCCCAAATGCCAGAAGTGCCGAGGATGAGAAAGTCTGCTGGAGTGTGTTGGTGTGCTGATCACCCATGCTCTTTGCTTGGTTTTTCAAGATCATCCTCCAGGCATATGATAGAATTTTCATTTCTTGAAGTTGGTGTGGCTGCATGTCTTGCTTTGGCTCATGTAACATCAATGGAAGTGATATGCATCACTTCTTTGCAAAAATTTTAACAGCCAGTACATTAAATTATATTTTCTGTTTTTTTCTGCTTTGGCCATCTTGGAAACCTTGAAACTTCCCTCATCCTGTGCCCTTTGGTGAGGATAAAGCACGATAAAGCCCTCCAGCTGACCCATGACACATAAGCAGCCTGAGCCACAAATAGTCTTTGTTATTTTAAGCCACTAAGATTTGGGATTGTTTGTTACCACAGCATAACTCAGACTATCCTGACTGATGAGGTTGGCATTCTGATGAACGTACTTATGGATCTCGCAGTCTCATGTAACCCGGCCAAGGTCCTTCCACTCAGTTTCTGTGTCCCTCTCCAAGGTGGATGGTTTCTTGCCTCCATACCATGAGACCCATCAGACATAACTCTTCCTATTTTAGGAGTTTTGCTTTGTCACTGGGTTAACCATATTAGATTAGATAACATATTAGATTCCGTGATGACAGACTTGCTTCCTTTATTATATCATGGTAAACCTCTGACATAATTTGCATAGTACTTGTTGCCATAACAACCAGGTGACTCAGACTTCCCAAGTAGATATACACAGTGGCTATTCTCACTACATCTCTACCAGCTTTGGAAGGTCAAATTTATTAACATCATAATACCTAAGATTACATGAACTTCAAATCCCAGAAGGTGTGGGCAGCCTTTAGTCATAGTATTCAACTTTATTCAAACATCTTCTCAGTGCTTAAGAAATCAAGGAGCTCTGACTTTACAACTTGTAAACCTTACTTCAAATGTCAGATTACTCTGCTGAGTGATGAATTGGAGTCCCATTGGAGTTTTTCCCAGTATGAATTGATAGGGAATTAATTTGTGGCAATGTAACAATATAGATTAATAAATAATATTAGTTTATTGTTACAATTAATGAAAAATCTGGATGTTCAATGTGAACTCTCTAGAGAGTTGAAGTGAAACAGAGAAGTGTCTGTGATGTCATGGAGTCACATAAAGGCAGAAGTAAGAGATCATTACTGTTTCTCCCTGGAGAAAGGTTTCTGTCAGGAGCATCTCTTAAAGGTCCTTAAAATGTCTCATTTTTCCCCTCCTGTCTTCCACAAAACTGTGTCATCCTGCTCTTCTAGCTGGAATGCCATCTTGTCTTCCCTACTCTCACCAAAATCCCTCCTTAATGTCAACCTCAAGTTCCTACTCCTCTATGAAGACTTCCTAACCAACATGCCTCTGTGCTTTCATAACATCTATGATTTGGGACATATATTTTAGCACTGGACTGTAGATTCTTTAGGAGCAAATATATTGCCATCCATATTTTAATTTCAACTCAGCAAAACAACTTAGATTCATTCATTAATTCGTTTACTCACTTAATTGATTAAAACTCTGTATCATGGTTTAGACCCAGAATTCCAAAGACACTGACCTGGTGGAGCTCTCAGCATTATGGGGCAAATAGACATGGAAACAGGTAAATCCATGATCATAAATATGTAGAAGAGGAAAGGCTGAATGCTGTGGGACCATCTGAATCTTACCTGTCCTCCAGAAATTGTTTGTTGGACCCAGTTGGAAACAGCATACAGGGCACACAAGGAAGCCCACCAAACTGGCAGCCAAGGTCAAGAAACCAGAATGCAGGATCCGGTAGGTGCTTATGTTAAGAGGCCAGAAGAGTCATCAAAAGTTTTAGAAAGCCAAGGAAACACACCAGGGAAGGCAGAAGTATGTAAGTATGGAGCAGATCCAGGAAATCACCTATACTTATTCCAGTTACTATGGAAGAAAAACAATTTGCTCCCAAATTTGCTTGCTTTAAGCAGTAAATTTTATTTTGCTCATGAATCTCCAATTTGGGCATGGCTAAGTGGGGATAGTGTGCCTCTGCTCTACTTGGCATCAGCTGAAATGGCTTGAAGCCTAGGTACTGGAATTATCTGAAGATCAACTTTCATGACTGATGCTGGGAAGACTCAAACAGCAGCAGGGGGTAGGGTGGGGGTGGGGGGGGTTGGACTGGAACAGCGGGGGGTCTTCAGGCTGTCTCTTTATCTCTATGTGGTGTCTTCAGCATGGCAGCTCAGGGTAGCTAAATGGGTTAGTTTGCATAACAAATGACCACAAATTCAGTGGCTTAAATAGTCCACATTTATTTTCTCACAATTCCTGTGGATAAGGAGTCTGGGCACAGCTTAACTGGGTGCTCTGCTTAGGATCTCACAAGGCTGCAGTTAAGGTGTCGATGGGCTGTGCTCTCATCTGGTGACTCTGCTGGGGAAGAATCTGCTTCTAAGCTCACTCAGGTTTTGGCAGATTTCATTTCCTTTGTATTGTAAGACTGAAAGGCCCAACTTCTTGCTGGTTGTTGGCTGGGGACCATCCTTAGCTACCTCCAAGATTTGAGGGGAAAGAACACAACGCCCTGCCTCTGAGCGGAAGGAGGTTCCATCACATTATAAGAAAATCACGTGGGAATGCCTATCTATTGGTATGGACATCTTTGGTAATACAGTCTGCCCCTCTTTGCCCCTGGCCACAACTCACATCCCTCCCATGTGCAAAATATGCTTTTCCTTCCTCTAGGTCTTTGATTTGCAAACCAAGATATGGTACCAGGGAGGGCTGCTATATTTTAGGAACTGAGTGGAAGGAATTACTAACACAGTCCTAAACTTTTGAAATTGGAGATTTTTCATCTGAGCTCAATTTTGCAATGGGAATTGGTTGGTGCTATTTAGGAGCTTGTTTAATAACTGATATTCACTTTAGCACCATAGTATGTAGGATCTGGTACAGCTTTCTGTTTTGTGTGTGTCTGTTTTATATCCCTGACAAGATGATAAACTTTCAGAGAATAAAAACATTGCATTTTGCGCCTTCTCTATTCCTTGAGTAGAGCTAGTCCCGAGGGAGGGTTTCAGCTCATTGCTAGTAAATACACGGATTCCTCAATTCTCCTGAGTCCCCAGTGTGAAAAGTACTGACAATCCCTTGGAAACGCCTGTCTGTTTATCCCTCAGAAAAGCCTAATCTGAAAAAGTGTCTATCAGCCCTGCTCTCGCACCAGCTCTTTGCATTAAGTAGTGCGGTATGACTTTGGGGAAGCAGCTGAATGCCAATGAAATGTTTTCCTTTTAGGAGTCTATCTCCATGAGGAGTGGGAAGGGAAAGGGGAAGGCAAACCCGACGAGGCATTTGGCTGTGTTCGTGGAACACTTGGACAGCTCCATGGAAGGTTTGGGCTTGGAAAATGCCTTCTCAAACCCACTCCCACCTCAACTTCCACTCTCAGTGGAAGGGACTTCTGGTTGGAGGAATGGAATTAGTGAGATGGCTTAAAGAGCTGTTCCATTTCCTCATTGTATAGAAATATTTTAAAAGGATGTTTTGATTCCGAGTTACTTCACAAATTTTTTAAATCAAAGCTAACCCCAAGCAAAACTACTGTAAAAGATTTTCCCCCAGTGCATTCTACCTTCATATTTTGTGCTTTTTTCTAAATGTATCTCTCCCCAGACCATTACAAAATAGCCCCCTGTATTTAAGAATAGGCTGTCCTTACCCTTAAAGAAATACAATGCATGATAAGGAAAGAAATTGAAATCTATTTTTATGAGTGTGTGAATTGCTCAGAGCTAGATTCTCAAACTTGAGAGCATTTCAGAGTCGCCTGGGCAGCTTGGTGAAAACACAGATCCCTGCCCCCGCCCAGGCCTTGACATGAGAATATGTGCGAGAAGGGGTCCAGGAATGTGCATTTCTAATAAACACTCACTAGAGGTGGTCTCCTGCTGTCTTCTTCCAAGGCCAGCAGGCTCCCATGCCAGTGCAGCTTATTTTCTTTGCTTTCCTCCACATCCCAAGTTTGCCTTTGAGAACAACAACAACAACAAAAACCCAAAATGGTAGGAATAAGTGATGAAGACCTTTCCTGCTCTAACATCTGTGATTCTGTTAATTATATCTGCCCACAATTCCCAAATGGCCTACTTCAAGACTGGGGGTTTCTCTTGACACCAAGTTAGTCACTCACATGTGTGTTCTCACTTCACAGGCTCTGTTCCCTGTGGAAACACCCCTGATTACCCAATTCCCAATTCAAATGAAAATCTAGCATTAGGGATTGAAATAACAACTAAAAAGGTTCCAAAATGTGCTAATTTCCTTCTCTCCTGGGCTCCTTCACACCATTGCAACTTTGGGAATAACACCCTTTCCTGACTCATCTTGCATCTAGGGTAAGCTGGGCCCTTTCTAGGAGTGCAGGGGCTGCACCAGTAGCTGTCAATTCAAGTTACAGCTCCTGAGAATCTCATCAGCATGGATCTCAGCATGTCTGACTATTTCTTATTAGTCCTGTGGTAACAGTCATTCATTCATTCATTCATTCATTCATTTTACCAACCATTCAAGGAACGATGGAGGGAAGGGCACAATAGAAGCTACAGCTTTGTGCTTCGGGAGTGTATAGTTGCTCCATTCATAAGGACAGAGGGTGTGGTTGGGATCCTCTCCCTTCATCATGGTGTGAGAGGGTAGATCTGTAATGAGAGAGGAAAACTAAGTTCAAGAACTTTTGCAACTGTTTCATTCATTATAGGGGTAATCAGCAATGAAGTAGACTTCTAGCATCAATCCCGTGATTTTGCAGATGACGAAACTGAGATCCAGAGAGGTGAGTCCACGTCTGCTATCACACCACCAGCCTATTGTCTCCGAATCCAAGACTGTTTCTGCTCTAATGACAAACAAGCCAAGAGAAGCCAATATTTGGCTTCTATTTGCCAGTCCTTTTCATCAAATTCCTCCTGGTAATCTAAATGGGGGAAAAAATGGCTTCTTATTTCTTTGATAAAAATTTCCATCCCATTTTATTGTAGGGATATCTAGGAAAAATAATACTAATCACTACCAACCACGTAGCTTTAGAATATTAGAGACCTTCCAGGTCATCTCCTCCCACATCCCCTGCAGATCTGGAATATGAGGCCTGGAGACTGAGGTCCTGGCCCAAGGTCCCAAGGCTTCATAGAAGAGGCTGAGGGACACTGGAATCCAGGAATCTTGAGTCAGAGTTCTCAACCACTTCGGCTATGCTATAGCCTGAAAAATAAATCTCAGTGTTGACCCAAAACATATTCAAATGGCTTTGTCATATATTTTTTTCTAACTTTTGGGTGTTTGCACCAGAGCAGCGTTATGCCTTAGTTGCCATACTTTGGTCCTTATTCCTGGCACAGGGTGCCACATCTTCATAGTAGACAGGAATGACGTTAAAAGGAAAATGGCACAAAGATGCTTTCAAAATCTCTCTAAGAGGATGGTCTGCACTTGAATCTCTCAAGCATTAGCTCAGAGCATGAGAATCTGAAGTAGATTCAATAATTACTGGAATGTCACGACTAGTTCACAATTCAGTGCACAATGAGAAAAAGGCACCACCAATGATGACAATGAAGATCTCAGGGAGCAAAGTAGAGTGCAGAATCATCTACAATGAGGTCATGCATTAACCACATGGAACTCACCCTGGAGCTTGGTAGAAATGCAAAGTCTTGGCCTGCCCCAGACGTGCTGAGTTACATCAGCATTTTCATAAGATCCTCAGGTGACTTGCATGCAGTTAAAGTCTCAGAAGCATTGGTCTACAGTATTTCTGCATTACTGAAGCCAGCAATGGGCAGCCATGAGGGTGACAAGGTAGAGTAGATGGCAGGCTCTGAAGCTTCGAGTTCTGTTTCATGAATGACCCTTGGAAATTTTACTTAGCCTTTCTGGGTATCAATTCTTCAAGTATAAACTGAGGCTGTGGCTGAACAGGCTGTTTTAATGAGCTTCTGGCAGAGAGATTTTTTCTGTCTAAATTGTATAGAACAGTTTGTGTGACCAGGGTTGAATGAAATGCGTATCATACCTTTAGTGTGTTCAACAAAAGCTATCAAAAAAAAATGTGAATCTCAAATTTTACTCCCATTTACCTCCTATTCCAGAGAATAAACTGTATGCATTGCACAATCATTGAATTAGGAGCCAAAATCTAATTTCCCTTCTGAAAAAAACCCTGAGAGTCAGGCCAGTTTGGGCTTTGCTAGGAATCCTGACTCAGGTTCTCCAAAGCAAAATGAAGTACTTTGTTGTTGTTAAAAGGCAACGTGTGATTTCTCTGTTTCCTCATTACATTGTTTTAGTTCCTCCCTGTCTAAAGCTTCTTTAATATGCAGGCTTTGGGCTCCACCTTTAAAGTTTTGACTAGCATTATGGATCCCACAGTAAATATGGACTAAGGTGATGGCAAAGTCAACATATTCTTTCAAAGGCAATTAATCTGGGTGTTGAATGAAATCAGATGCCAGCACCGTTTGCATTGTTGTTACAATTCTATTACCCAACAGAGCTTGGAAGAATCCCTGTCTCCGGGTAGTAACCACATCATCCCAGTTACAATGGGAGAGGAATGGAATCTATGTTTGGCAAGGATGAAGGAATATTTTATTTCATAAAGCAATAACTGTTCTCAAATCTGCTGTTGACCTCTGATCAGCAAATCAAACAGCAAGGAGAGGTTATGCTAAGTATGCTGCTAGGGAATGCAAACCTATTGGTTAAACATTTGCTGCAAACCCTGGTAGTGACCTCTGAGAAACGCAAACATAATTTGGCCATGAGCCCTTGCAGTGCTCTGGAACATCAGAAGAAAAAGAACTGCCTGACCAATACATCCTAGCTCTTAGAGTAACATATTTTCTCTAGGAGTGAAAGGTTGGCAGAGATCATTCTTTTCCCGGTTTCTCTCTGCTACTAGTGGGCCCAGGTGGTGGGATTTGTGTTGAGTTTTTCAAATAATGATGGTTATTGTTAACTCTTCCGAAGATCCTAAAAGAATATATTTTTCTCAAAGCATTGTCTCAGCCCCACACAAAGAAAAGGTGCAAAATTTTTTCTTATTCCTTCATGTCTCAAAATGCCAACACAGTGTTTTGCACAGGGTAGGGGCTTAACAAATACTTTTTAAATGAATAAGTTACTCCTTCCACTGTGCTGCAACTATGTTTCTTGTATAATTATCTACCATATTGAATTATATGGTACATTTACATATCTTTTTGCTTTCAGTGCTACAACTCCTTAAAGAAGGAGTCTGTCTTATTCATCATTTGGCACAGAACCCAAGGGCCACTGGTTCAGTTGATACTTTTGCTTACTTCTGGGGAAATGGGGTGGCCGATGAAAGCAGGGTTACAAATAGCTAGTGAATAATTTAACAAGCTCTTCTTTAAAAATATAAATGTGATGAGTTCTCAATTAAAATAGTAAGATTCCAATTTTTCCCATAACAGAAAAATTAGAAGGTTAAGCACTTTCAGCCATATGGTAAAAGGAGAGTTGGATTCCAAAATTTAAAGTGATCCTATGAAAGCCTTTATTAATATTTTCAGTGTTTACTGAAAGAAAATGAGTAGCTGAGAGCATACTAAATAGGAAAACACCAGTGATGCATTGCACATCTTTAATTAGTACTAATGGGTGCTGTGTAATTAATTTCAATTTACCATGCCTTCTTCGGTAGAAACATCTCCCTTCTCTGCAGTTTCCACAAGATGCTGTAAAGTTGTCCTGCAGATAAAGGGCTTTCATTTTGTGACACTGGATCTCTGAACTGCAAAATACTTGCTGCCTTTTTTTATTTCATGAGTTAGGGCTGGTCTCCACAATCTTAGAGGAGAGTGAGCCAGATGATTTGGATGTTTAGGGATAAATTTGGTTTACGCTGGTTGGCTTAGCTCAATCCCCTTTCTCAAACCCCTTTTCCAACACTCAGGGCTGTGCAGACTGAATCCTGTTCTCACTAATGTCCAGCCCGACCATGCAGGCTGCCTGCCCCTCACCCAGATCTCAACTCCTCCCTCCTAACTGACTCCAGAGTGAACACATAGGTCCTGCCATACTCTCCTTCAATATAATTAGCATCGAGTTGATGCCTTTCTTTATTCTCCATGGCCAGTTCCTATTTCAAGGGTTGTACACTTTCTCAATTATAGTAACCACTCTTTCATAATATTTCAAGTTGAGCCATTAACCATTATCCCTCATTCACTAAAACACACGTTCCATAACATATCAGCTGATGAAATGTCAAATTGCTCTTTTGATCAGGGGACTTCAGAAAAGACAGAGGGTCATGAACAGTGACTATCTTCTGGGTATGGTAATTAATAGAAACAGTTTTCATGCTTCAGAACACAAAGCTGTGCCCATCCTGTACCACATACTCCACCAAGATGAAACAGAAGACAACAGTACCCTTTCTGCCTCAAAATGCTTTCAGAAGGGATGAGAAGAGAAAGAAAACAGCTGTGGGGGAAGGCAAAGGCAGAACTCTGCATAAGGCAGAGCCCAAACCAAGGACTAAAATTGGCTATAATTAATCTCACACAAAACAAGTAAACATTGATATGTGTTCATTGTTTCTAAATAGTGTAAACTTTTGGCTTCATCTGGAGAAAAAGGGCTAGAAATATGGCCGTTGGCAGAAATGATGGGAAAACCAATCTGATACTATTTTTCCTTTGGGAAAATCCATTCACCACCATACATCCAAAGAGCAAAACTTAAGAACCATTTTTCACAGCCAGGGCTGTCACTAACCACATAGTGTCTCTGTAGGAACTAGAACAATGTGCCCCTTCCTCCAAGCAGAGGCAACCCCTCACCAAACATGTGCCTGGTAAATAGAGCATATGCTTCATTTCAGCAGCTTTGCCCCTCAGCCAGCCAGTCACCTTTGAGCAGCTAATAAACTGTGCCATCTTTTATGACTCTCATAGTCAGTGCCCCACTTAAAACCCTTCGATGGACTGTTATTGCTCTTGAGATAAAATTCAAATTCTGTATCATAGTCCCAATCTCACTCTCCTCTACTTCTAGAACTCTAATCAGAAAAATGCAAGACCTCTTGACTCTGTCTTCCATACCTTTTAATTTCCCTCTTATATTTTTCATCTCTGTCTCTCTGTGCTGGATTCTGTTTAATTTCTCTACACCTATCTTCTAGTTCATTTATTCTTTCCTTAGCCATGTCTAATATAACATTTAACATGTCCATTGAGTTTGTATTTTCAGTCACTAAATCTTTTATTTCTTTAAGTTCCAACTTAAAAATATGCTATGTCATTTTTTTGTTGTTTCCTATTTTCTGAAGATATTTTCAAGCTTGTCTTTTTTTCAGTCCGGAGGGCTTAGTATTTTTAAAAGTAATTTATTTCTGATAATATCACTATCTGAAATTTTTTGGTTCTGTTCTGACCTCTGTTTTCCTATGTATTCTCATATGTAGTACCTTGGTTTTGTGTGTGTGTGGTGTTTTTGTTTTTGTTTTTTAACATGATTATTTATTTATTTATTTATTTGTTTGTTTTACTGTGAGCTATGCATTTTCCTTGGAAAATTATTGACAGGCTTGCTTGAAGACTAGAGTTAAGGTATGGTCTCCAAGAAGATTTACATTTGCTCCTGCCAGGTTTCTGACAGTATTACCAATATGGGACAACTTTAAAATAAATTTATAGCTTGAGGTTTTCTGGACTCCTGGGTGATGTGAGTTGGGGCTGCAAATCCACATGAAGACTTGCTTTCTATTAAAACTTTTCTGGGCCAGGGGGTTATTTCCTTCTGTTATATTCAGGTCCAAGAAGACTTTCTTTGGAGAGATGGGGGCTGGGAGAGTGAAGTTATTTCTAGTTCACCCTTAGACATTAGGGGTGTAGACCTTTGGGGTCCCAGCTTTATGTATAGAGGATCTCTTATTAAATTCTGTACTTGAGCAAGTCCTGGGTTATTTCTCTTGACCATTTCATCAAGAAGTCCCTGACAACTGAAGTTCAAGTTCAGAGAATACCCTCAATGGGAAAGCATCTTCAACGCTCTGCTGACTTCTCTAGGTTTCTACCTTTACTTAGGGGTTAGCCTAATAGTTCTTTATTATCATGTCTGCTTTTAAATGCTTTGAGATGTTTAAAAAGAATACATTTCCACCAGCATTTTTATTGTTTTTCAGCAGAAGGGACAGTCAGAACCTCTAGCTAGCTGACAGTGAAAGGCTGATCTCAGCATGTGACCTTGGGAAAGTCATTTAACCCATCTGTGCTCCTTTTACTCCTCTGTAAAATGGGAACAGTAATGTACATACTTAGCTCAAAGGGCTGTTATGGACTGAATCATGTTCTCCCCAAAGTCATGTTCAAGTCCTATGCCCCTATCCTGTGGATGTGAACCCATTTGTAAGTTGGATCTTTGAAGATGTTATTAGTTAAGGTGAGGCCAATCTCAATTAGATCGGGCCTTAATCAAATATGCCTGGAGTCCTTAATAGCAGAGGAAATTTAGACACAGAGTCAGTAGGAAACAGAAGGAGACAGATGGCTGTGTGATGGGGGCAGAGACTGAGCTATGGACTGCCAGCAAGCCTCCACCAGAATGCTACATTCAATGTGTGTTGCCCTCTACTCTCTCAGCCTCCGCTAGCTCCACCACCACCACCACCAATGTTAGTTGCTCTTACTTCTCTCTCTTCTTTCCTTCATGGCTTTTGTCCCAGTTGAACTTAATGATTTTTGTAGCTATTAGTAATGTCTCCCCAATAAGACTGTAAGCTCTAGGAAGCAGGTACCATGTCTGCTCTATTCAATTCCATATCCGTAGTTTCTAGCATATGACATGACACATTCTAGTACTCAACAAACATTTGTTGAGTGACTGGACATGTTTCTGCATCTTTAAGATAGCACAGGCAGAATGTGAATGCTCTCTAGGTGGAGAGGACTTAATGGATAATTTCCAACTCTGGTTTGACACACAGGTGCTGGAATCAGCCCAGCTCAGGACCATCTGGAGAAGTAAAGTATGTGAACATTTTAGCTTTTCTTACTTCCAAAAATGTATGTGACATGGTGTTTAGATGAAAACCAGAAAAGTGCTGCTCTCTGTGTCTATCCTGTTATTCTTTTTATTCTCCAGGGTGTTACTTTAGCACTTAATTTCTCAGCCAGGCCATCCAAGGACTGGAGAAAATGTACACACAGTTACAGACAGAGCTTGGGGCTCTTCAGGCCCCCACCAGATTCGTCATTTGATTTACATTCAGTGGAATGGATTATAAACTTTTATAAAAATCACCAGAGCACAGTAATAGAAGGTCCTGAGGAACACCAAGAAGGGGCACAGTCTCTTAGGTTGGGAAAATGTGCCTCCTGGGCATGTGGGAAATAAAATACAAGTAACGTTAAGTGCAGGTTGGAAATAACTGTGGTTGTTTTGTATAACAGCCCGCAGACAGGTCCTGCAAACTTACAGATCTAGTTTTTAGCTGGTTTTCACTCTTGGGGACCTTATTCATCATGATTTCGAACATCGCCATCACTTATATATTACCAGCTCTCACTGTGGTTTATACTTCATATTGCCGCTTCACTGTGTCAGCGAGCTTGTGGCCGCCAACATAGCTGCCAATGTGGTGTCAATCACATTTGAAAGGAAGCAGCAGCACACTTGTGTTTATTTGTATGACTTTTAAAAAGTGCTGATCTAAATGGAAGTATCATCATATTCAAGCCAAGTGAGAACTAACTGTCCTTAAAATTAATTGACAGCAGGGCTTCTTACCTTAGCTGCACATTAGAATCACCTAGGGAGTTCTACAACATTCTGATGCCCAGGGCCCCATCCCTGAAGGAATTAAATCAGTATTTCTAGAGGAAAGACCGTGATGTTGGTATTTTTAAAATCTTCCCAGGTTATCCTAACTTACAGTCAAGGCTGAGACGTGCTGGCCTATCCTCTTCTTGTGAAGTAAACACTGACAGAGTTTAGCAAAGCATTTTCCCAACTGGTGATCCAAGAGATGTTATTATCCCCAACTTCCTGATGGGAAAACCAAGGCCCAAACTTAAATGAGGTTTAGATTTTCCTCTGCTCAACTATCAGGAAGCAATAAATGCCTTGAGGAGAACACACCTCCTCAACTTTTCCTTGGTCTTAAATAAAGGGCCCTGAGTCATAAACTTTTGTAATGGTGAAGGGCTGGAATTGAAAGGAGGAAACGTGGAAGCAGAGAAGAGGAGGAGCATATCTCACCCATCTTTATATTCCCCACACCCCCTAGCGTGGCGCACCAACCAGTATTTATTAAGTTAAGTGAAATAAGATGACCAAGGTCCCACAGTCCCCAAACCTCCTGGCTTCTGGTCACTGATTGTACTACACTGCTCCCACGTTGGCATGTCCCCGCGGGAGTGTGGGGCCACACATCCTGCACTGTGTGGGTGAGTCAAGCTTTTAAATGGTCTGTCTCATTCTTCCCAAAGTACGCTTGTTTTATTTATCAAGCATGTGTAACAGTATTTTTCTTTCCAAAAATATAGTAGCTGTAAATAACTACCCACAGAATTATTTGTTACTAAGTTGGGGTTCAGATTCTCCTCCCTCTTTTTCTCCATCAGCTTCAAATTATATATATATATATATGTAGAAAAAGGAATTTCATGAATGACCTATTCTTTGTGCTCAAATTGTTGACTCATTCACACTGAGAACTCCTCTGTTCCAGTTACAAAGGGCCATCAATGATAAATCTTAGGGGTTTGTCAACTTTCTCGGTTTTCATTAGTTGTACTTCTCCCCAACTTTCCACATTTTATTTATTTTCTACCTGCCCTATCTATGTGCAACTTTCTCTCTCATTCTCCCACTCTTTGGGGCTCTGATACAGTCTTAGGCACTAGTCCAACCTCGAGCATCCCCTGGCTTAGCCTGTCTTTGTCTACCTAGTTCATGTCTTCAGAGGGCTGTGTTTGGGGCACAGGGAATGGGGCTGGGCCTGGAGTATGTGACTGTGATAAACTGGGGGTCTCTAGTACTTGAACTATGGGAAAAGCAGTGGGGGGCAGGCAGTGACCAAAAGAAGGGGAGAAGCCAAGACTGGAGCCTGGGGCCTTGAGGCACTGCATGGAGTTTGGGAATTTAAGCAGAAGCTGGAACATTCTGCTGTTGTTGCCATTGTGGTGGGAACTTGGGCTGAGAAGCCATGGTGGTAGGTGGCGGCTGACAATATCAGTTAGAGAAGACCAGCCTATCAGGGCACCCAAAGGAAAGGAGGAGTCATGTCCTAAGTAGATAAACCCAGTCTTGGGCTGGAGGCCTGTCTACATTAGGTGGTATTCCTGGAACTGCATATGACGCCTTACTCATCCTCCAACAAGAACCCTTCAAGGGGCAGACAGCGTCAGGGCTGGGCAGTGTGCTCAGCGAATTACTGGGGAAGATGTGCATCACTGGGTATAGGCACTCTGCTGTATGGATCTGGAGACAGAGGCATTCATGGTGTAGACCACATTTGGCGGTACTGAGCCATTCTTGCCTTGCTTCTAATTCTGGCTGTTTGACCTTGACCTAGCACCTTAATTTTTCTGAGCCTCAGTTTACTTATCTGTAAAATTCTACTTACTCTATAGGGTGGTTGTTTCTATTATTATTTCAGACAAAATATATTCATTAAATTCCCCAGGAATAGATTTTTGTATTTCACATTGGGATAAATAAAAGAGATTTTCAAAAGAAGATAAAGTGAACTTTCTTTTACTATGCATTTTTGATCAGGAAGTCTATAATGACTATGAAGATAATATTAATTATGACCCCTGAGAGTGCCTTCTGACTTGTCAGTAAAAAGGGTAAAGTTGTCTTTGATATAATTTACTGATTATTATATTTCTACTGAATTC
Organism: Choloepus didactylus; assembly: GCF_015220235.1. Classification (NCBI taxonomy): domain Eukaryota; kingdom Metazoa; phylum Chordata; class Mammalia; order Pilosa; family Megalonychidae; genus Choloepus; species Choloepus didactylus. The sequence continues at coordinate 22,453,020 of NC_051322.1, read as the reverse complement.
TGGGTTTTAGAAAATTCATAATTCAGATATCTGCTTATCTGAATATTTAATGAACCAGAAAGTCAAATTTGGGGAGTGTGCTGAAGAATTCATAGTTGCAAATGTGGTCCCATGTTCTAAATTAGTGAAAAATGGGAGTGGAAACAAGAAATGATATCAGCAGGGATTCTCATGATCTTCCTGGAAGATCTGGGAAACGTGTGTTGTGACTTCATGGCTGACAGATTGTGTGTGTGTGTGTGTGTATGTGTTTCTTAAAGTAGGATTCAGGAGACGCTAATAAAACCAATTCACAATGACCTTATAGTTATTAAAATTTTTTTTAAAAATTAGAAATAAGAGCCAAAGCCTATAAATTATAGGCACATTGGAGACAAAGTGCATTTGATTTTTTTTTTTTTTTTACAAAACCATGATAATGGCATAATAAACAACTTTCTATTTTTCATTTTACTACCTCAAAACACACTTTAGAAAACATGAGCTAATTAATCTTAAAACTACTCCTACATGACATTACTATCATGAGCTGTTTCCTGCTGGGAGATTGGAGCAACAGAATCTTTAAGTAATTATTTAATTAGGATCCAGGAGTCTTGGATATTTGTCCTCAATTTTCAACTAATCATTGGAACATTATTTGGGTAAAAGAGCTGTTGAGTAACCTTTTTTGACCAACTATTCATTACAGAACATTCTGGTCATAAAAAGAATTTTAGCATTTTCTTCCCCTAATAAAAAACTGTTGTCATGGAAATATTTCAGTTCCCCATGTCCTCCAGTTGCCTGAATCTGTACAGGTCATAAACAAGAAGATTAACGGAGGCCTTGCAAAGTCCTTTATGATGGAAATAATGTTTGTTACAGGCAATATCACAAGCCATTCCGAAGTCCATCGCCCAGGATAAGGAGGAAAGAATGAAAAGGCCTTCCTGAGGTTGGCCCGTGATCTCTAACCATGGCTTGTCCTCCCTGGCTCAATTCTCTCCTTCCTTCTAAACCAAATACATAAAATCCATTGCTGTTTCCCATGCAGAGCTCTTATTTTATTTTATTTTGACCAGCTAATGAAAATGAGGTTCTGTCTATTAGAAATGCTATGTCATCTCTCAGAGGCTCCTTCTCCATAGCATTGGGAATTGATGTTTTCCAGGCAGTTCAGGCCTGTTGTGTGCTTTTTAATCCAAATGAACTTGTTAACTGCCTCGCCATCCATTTCACTCAGGCTGGAGAGATCTGACCAGTGTATGATTTTACATTCACAACGAAAATAGCCTCTTAAATTGCCCCAGTATAGAAGCTATGTATCATATTTCACAAACATGTTTAAACACAGGAGGGTGTAGGAATATTCCAGCAGGAATATTTTTATATCCTGAATGAATAAGAAAAGGGAGGTCGAAGATGCTGTCTTAGTTCATGCCTGGCTCTATGATTCCTATGTATGCTGTCATTGTATTTGATTCTGATATGATTTCCTTCTCAGCTCCAAAATACTGTATGGTGGTGTGCTGGTTTAAATGTATTATATCCCCCAGAAAAAGCCATAGTCTTTGATGCAATCTTGTGGGGCAGACATATTAGTGGGGATTAAGTTGGAACGTTTGGATTAGGTCGCCCCACCCAACAGTAGGTGATAACTCCGATTAGATAATTTCCATGGAGGTATGGCCCCACCCATTCAGCATGGGCCTTGATTAGTTCTCTGGAGCCCTAGAAAAGCTCAGACAGAAGGAGTTCACAGCTATCTGCAGTTGAGAGACACATTTTGAAGATGGCCATTGGAAGGTGACACTGACATTTTGGAGAATGCCATTTTGAAACGCAACCTGGAGCAAGTGGACACCAGCCACATGCCTTCTGAGCTAACAGAGGTTTTCCAGACACCAATGGCCATCCTCCAGTAAAGATACCCTGTTGTTGATGCCTTATCTTGGACACTTTATGGCCTTCAGACTGTAACTTTGTAACCAAACAAACCTCCTTTGTAAAAGCCAGTCCATTTCTGGTATTTTGCATAACGGCAGCATTAGCAAGCAGAACACAATCTAATTAATTCATGCAACCTCTTCTTGAGGCAGGAAAGCATAGGCTTCTGCAAATATCCTCATTTTTCCCTACTACAATGGAAAATTCACCCTTGGAGGAAGGATCTGTTTGAGAGAGACATTTTCTCTTCCAAATGAGTATCTTTGAGTCACAGAAGAGAGTTTTTCTGCCCTGAGGGGACTACTAATAACTGAGAAAGAGGAGTGGATGGTGCATGATGACTTGAAGCATGATGAAGATAACAAACTAATTAACTTTAGTGATCTTTGGGCCTGCTTTGGTGCTGAGAATGCATCAGAACCCTGTTTTGAACCGCTGTATGGTTTTGTAAGATGGAACATAATTCCAGAGCGCATCGCCACTGCCCATCAGTTGCTGAGCTAATATACCTTCATTTAATAAGTGCATAGTGTGTACCCAGCACTGGCTCAGTGCTGAGGCTAACAGGGGAGAACATAATCCACAGAGTTCCTGCCCTCATGGAGTTTATACTCCAAAAATAAAATTTGATGTTCCTGTTAGAAAAAAAAATTGTACTTATGTGCAGTTTTTAATCTCCACACATAAGACCTTCTTCCTTAGCAACTGCTGCTTTTCAGTCTGCTCTAAGGCCATCCATTTCCTTGATGATCCCACTGGGAAAGTCTGGGGAGAGAAGAAGTGAGGCCAGCAGGAGATGTGGTATGTGGTATTTATGAGTCAGTGCTACTATGTATGCCATGCTCTTCTTCTCCAACTCTGCCCTTTGCCATATTCTCCTGCTGAATGAGGTCAAGGACTCCTCGAGTAACACTGCTGTCAATAAGAGCAATACGGAGAAGAGGAGGAGGAGGAGGAAGACTGCTATGAGAAGCCAGTCGAAGTTGGGGGTGGTGGTGGTTACAACTTTGTTTTTCCTTCTGTGAGAAACTATGGATATTGTGTTAAGATAATAAGAACTAGAGTGGTGTCAATGGAGCTGGGAAGAAGGGGACAAAATAGAGGGTAAAGATCAAGACTGGTTGTGGGGAATATGAAAGATGAAGAATCTAGGAGTTCTTGCTTTCTGGTCTGTGATGAGTTGGAGACCTCGTACTTCTTAGTTCTCCTCACCCCATTTCTCAGAAACCAGCATTTCATTGTTTTTCTTCTATCTCTTTGGCCACTCCTTTTCATTTTCTTTTGTGAGTGCCTCTTTCTCCATGTCTTTCAGGCACCTCAAACCTTCAAACTCATCCTGTCCAAAATTGAACCTGTTATCCTCCATGCCACTCCCAGGACACTGTTGCTAGCCTACTACTCCTGCCAGGTTTCCTGTCTCAAGAATGGTCTACTTGCCTGCTCAGTCAGGCTTTCCAGAAACCCAGGAGCTAGTCTTGAATTCTCCTTCTCCTTTATCTCTCATGTTTTACTGATTACCTACTCTTATGAGCCTCCCACCAAAATCATCTTTCAGATAGCTCCTTTCTTTTCCACTACAACAGTCTTAGTTCAAGGTTCTCATTTGAATTAATGTAACTGCCTATTTATTGATTTCTCTGTCTCCAGTTGAATCAGTTTGCCACTGTGTGGTCAAAGCAACCTTTCTAAAATGCAAATCTGAGCCTGTGACTCTGCTATAATCTTCTTAGGTAGGTCTTTCCCATATGGTGACAAAGACGGTCACCAGTAAACTCTAGACATGCAACCTATTGGATCATTTTAGAAATGTCAGTGGAAAAAACAAGCCATTTTAATGATAATCCAAGTAAAGTCCAATGTATGACTCTCATGGACTCACTTAAGTCATGTGCCCATTCCAGAAGCAATCACTATGGCTGGGGGATCTGGAGCTCTGGTGGGTCAAGATTTGTCTGATTGGTCAGGTGAATATCCTTAAAGAATAAAGTCAGCTCAATCTAAATCATATGTATGGAGAATGGGAAAGGATTAATTCCCCCTAAGTAAAGTAAAATGAACAAAGAGTGGGTAAAAATAACAGATGTTGCTTAAAATCCTCAGGCTAGAGTCTAAACTTCTTAGTTATTTTATGTCACTTTTCACCATCTGCCAACGTGTCCACTCTCAGAGATTCACTTATAGTCCCTAGTTCCAGCATTCTCACTCAGACCTCTATGTCTCTGATCATACTACTTGCTTTGTCTGGAGTTTTTAGGGGGTGGGTGGAACGGAGATGATAAGTTCAATTTAGGGCATACCGACTTTGAGATATCCAAGAAGAGTGGTTATGTGGTCATTGACTATAGACACTCACACAGTCACACAGATTTTGGAGCTCAGAAGGGAGTCCTGGAACAGAGGTGTGTATGTCAGAGTATTTGATGAAGAGAAAGTAAAGATAGAGGAGAGAACAAGGCCGTGGGAAGATCTGAAAAGTTAGAAGAGAAAAGGGCCTTATCGGCTAGAGGAGAAAGAGCTTGTGATAGAAACTGAATAGGAGAAGCCAGAAAGCGAGAAGGAAGCCAGGTGAGTGTGGTGTTATGAGTTCAGGAAAGACAATGGAATGTTTCCAGAGGAAGAAGGATCATGTGTGACAGATGCCATTAAGAGAACAAATAAAATGAACACCAGAAAGTATCCACTGAATTAGGGAATGTATGTATTTGTCAAAGTTAATGAAAGGAATTCCAGTGGCTTGTGAAGGGTGAATGCCAGAATGGAGGGGTAAAAGAATGAATGGGAGATGAGGAAGTATAGACAAGGAGTGAGACATTTGACTGTAAAGGGAAGAAGCGAGACAAGGTGGTAATTGCAAGGGGATGTGAGACCCAGGGAGAGCCTTTTTCTCCCTTTTTTTTTCTTCTTTTTCTCCTCCTCTTTATTCTGCTGCTAGGTTGGAGGAGAATTTAAATGCTGATGGAAAGAATCCAGTGGATAAGACAGGAGACAACTGATTGTGGCAGGGAATAGGGTCCAGTCCTCCTTGAGATGACTGATCCATAGTAACAGAAAGAACAACAAAGGAAGGGGTGGCACATGGGGGTGGATGAAAACGGGTTTCTAGGTTTGGTAGTGGGAGGCCTGTTTGAAGGTTTCTGTTTTCTCCTAGAAGCAGGAAGCCAAGTCACCCAGCGAGTGTGAGGGAGTAGAAGGATTGTCAGGAACATGAAGGCCCTGTTGAGGCTGTTGACTTTGAATTCACAGTGGGGACAAACAACTGAGCTGCTTTATATTCTTCTGTGGTTCTCAGCTACCCAGGTCCAGGTTTGGGTAAAGCAGGAAAGCAGGAACAGGAGATGGCCAAAGGGAAAGGTAGCTTGGAAGTGATTGCAAGAGAGGGATCGAAATGACAGACTGCAGAATTTAAGCTAGACAGGGAGGGCAGAGAAGCTAAGACCAAGAGGTCTCAGAATGAGGAGAATGTAAAGGGGACAATGGACTGGAGGTTTGGGGGATGTCAAAGAACATGCGACACTCCAGAGTGGGGTGTGCGGAGTCGATTGGTGCTTAAATCACACATTTTTGAGGTGGAGCAGTTTAGAGTGTTGACATGGGCTGGGATGTAGAGAACAGAAGGCCATTAGCAATGAGGGGGGTCAAAGATCTGTGAAGCCACAGGTTGGATGGGCCATCATTGCAGATGTCGATTATATCCCAGGAGTGGAAGTGGACTGAATAATGGTGAGTCAGGTGCAAGGGTCTTCTCTGCGGATGGGTGTATTGGGGGTGGTGGTGGTGTGGGGACCTGCACATGACAGCAACAAGGAGGAAAGGGGATTCAGTGGCAGGAGCCTCCAACAGGTGCTTTACAGCATTAAACTTGAATTTTAATGATAAACTTAAAATTGAAGAAAGGATATGCATTTTTAATGTGCTGCAGTTTTAACAGAGGGTAATCAATGCTATAAAATAACAGAAGACTTCTGATCTTTGAAGGACTCAAGATCACATAATTATGAGAAATTTCTGCTATTATAAAAGCACAAGGGTTTTGTTTGTTTTACATTAAGTGTAGTTGACTCTCCACTGAGCAGATCCTGGGGGCCACCCCCCAGTGAGTGTCCATTAGCCAGCAGGGCTTACTGGAATTATCTATGAAAGGTAACTAGGCCTTTCCCTGGTCTCAGTTTCAACCATAGGAAACAAGATCTCGCTAGCTCAGGGACAAAGATGTTTGGTTTTAGAAAATATTTGGTTTAGAAAGGGGAAGAGAGGAGGAAAATTTGCTTGGGTAAATATCCATAAGAAGAAGTTAATAAGGATGGTCTTAGAGGTTTTCAAGGTGAAACATGAAATCTGGGGAGATTCCAGATAATCTGAGTTTCTTAGCCTTCACAGCCCAGAAATTTTAATTCATTTGGACACTCTTGCCCGTCTGTACACTCTTAAGATTGGGCAGGCAGCCTGTGTGCATGCGGTGAGGCAAGGCTCACTGGAAGCTTCTCTGCTTGTCCTAAAGTGCTTCTGGGGCCATTAGCCTCCCACAACAAGCAACACCCCTGTTTCCTCCCAGAACTCCATTACTGCCACCCCCAGAGAATTCCAGAGGCATTCACGAAGAGCAGCAAAAGCAGAGCTCTCGGTGTGAAACATAACACCAAAAGCTGTGTTGTTCTACTTCAGGCTCACATCCTGATTTTTCATTCCACCATTATGGTTCAGCACTCATTTTTTAAACTCCTTTGTTTCCAGGGCATAGGCTTCAATTGCTCTTAAAAATCTAGTAGGCGAAGTGGAGGAACCAGAAGCAAATTTCAATGCAACCCCAAAGTTAATTAATTGGATATAAAGTTTTAAGAAATGTTGACAGCTGCTTCCATCTGATACTCCAAGATAAGAAGGCTCACAATGTCTATTATCTCACATATTTTTTACATTTAATGCAATTTTATTGAAATATATTCACATACATACAATCATCCAAAGTGTACAGTTGTTCACAGTATCATCATATAGTTGTGCAGCCATCACCTCAATTTTTGAACATTTTCATTACTCAAAAAAACAAGAATAAAAATAAAAGTAAAAAAGAACACCCAAAACATCCCATAACCTGCCCCCCCCACTAGTTTTCATTTACTTTTTGTCCCCATTTTTCTACTCATTTGTCCATACACTGGTAAAGTCAGTGTGGCCCATAAAGTTTTCACAATCAATAATTAACACCATATAAGCTATATAGTTATATGATTGTCTTCAAAAATCAAGGATACTGTATTACAGTGCAACTGTTTCAGGTATTTCCTTCTAGCTATTCTAATAAACTAAAAACTAAAAAGGTATATCTATATAATGCATAAGAGTCACCTCCAGAATGACTTCTCAATTCCATTTGAAATCTCTCAGACACTGAAACTTTATTTTGTTTCATTTCCCTTCCCTCTTTTGGTCAAGAAGACTTTCTCAGTCCCATGCGTGATGCCAGGGCCAGGCTCAGCTCCAGGAGTCATGTCCCACATTGCCAGGGAGATTTACACCCCTGGGAGTCATGTCCCACATAGAGGGGAGGGCAGTGAGTTTACTTGTGGAGTTGACTTAGAGAGAGAGGCCACATCTGAGCAACAAAAGAGGTTCTCTGGGGGTGACTCTCAGGCATAATTATAAGTGGGCTTAGCCTCTCCTTTGCAGTAACAAGCTTCTTAAGGGAAAGCCCCAATATTGAGGGCTTGACCTACTAAACTGGTAGTCCCCAATGCTTGTGAGAATATCAGGAATTCCCCAGCTGGGGAAGTTTAATATTTCACATTTTCCCCCAGACCCTCAAGGGAGCATTACAAATACTTTTTATTCTCTGCCCAAATTACTCTGGGGTGTACTGGGGCTTCATGCTAACTTGTGCAAACCAACTGATCTCACTCTGTATTCAAGGTTCCATGTAATTATGGTGTTTGAGTAAACTGACCATACAAGTTAAATTATATAGTGTGCTACAGAAAATTTAGATTTTACACCAAATAAACGTCTCTTCCTTTGGTCCCACAGAGAAGCTGAAATTTTAAAACATAGTTAATATCATTATCTATCCTTTAGTCTGATCTACCCCAATCTCAACCAAGTCCATTTTGTTCATATCTCCAATCGAAGTCTGATCTTCTTTTCAGCCTCTTTAACAGTTGCTGCATGGGGCAATGCTGACACTCCCAGCTGCCCAACTCTGGCTCCCAGGCCCAGTTGCCACATAGACACCTGAAGCTCCAGGGTTTATCTGTACTTGTAGTTTGTATCCAGTAGTCCAAATTTGTTAATTAAAACCACAATTGGAGCTTGGTTGAGTTACTTTCCCTTGCTCCTAGTAGCCTGCTTCTTTTTTCCACAGGGAAGTGTTCCAGATCACACTGCCACGCCTGTGGGGGAGGGGTGCCAGGTCCACAGTTTGGGGAGCTTTACTCACAGTTCTATGCTGCGATCTCAGCCATTCCACCCATTCCAGGCTGGTGTAAGTGTGTTCAGTCATGGATGCCCCCCCATCAGTTGTTCCAGACTGTTTACTAGTTGTTCCTGGCTATTTCCTAGTTGCTCTAGAGGAATAACTAAATTCCAGACCTCTCTATGCCGCCATCTTGCCCTGCCTCTATCTCACATATTTTGTGTAGAAATTTGAAGTCTGGATACACTTTGAGATGGTCTCTTTCCATTGTCTAATTCTTAGAGGTCTGAGCCTGTGGAGGGCATCTCTTGTACTTGTCTGTTCAATCTACCCATTTTATTTGGGGAAATTACCCTCCCTCATACCATATGGTCCTGATGAGGCTGTCAGTTACTCTAACCTGTCCTCTCCTTCCCCGTGCTCAGGGAAGGGGCTGTGACCCAGGCAGTGCTTTCCTTGGTTTGGGAGACTGGCTTGGGAGAGACCAGTACTCTTTTAGCAGGGAGATGGGAATCTTGGGCTTGAAGTGGCCTTCTCATTTGCTTTATGGAGAGAAGTGGATTGCAGAATGAATCATAGTGGAGACATGCAGAACCAGAAGACAGTGTCCTGATGACATTATCTGTAATTCTGGACTCAGACATCTTTCCCCATTCATATACATATAATATAATAGCCCAGGATAAACATTGATCTACACTTGGCTCTTTTTTACTTAACACTATTTCCTTGAGATCACTACATGTCAGTGTCTAGAGAGCGTCTTCATTCATTCTTTTTTTTTTTTTTTTTTACAGTTAGCATGATTTTTTTTTATTTTGAAATAAATTCAAAGTTACAGGAACAGTTGCAAAAACAATACTAACCCCATACAAAGAATTCCATCATACCATGACCCCCCTCCCCCGACAGCTCAATCCACCAACTTTAACATGCTGTCACATCACTATTTCTTTCCCTCCCTCCCTCCCTATCATCCATCATCTATTGCTCTGTCTTCTGAACATATGAGAGCTAGCTGCACACATCCTTGAACATACACTGTAATTCAAGTACACACTTCCCATGAACAAGAACATTCTTTTATGCAATCCCATTAAGCACAGCTAAGAAGTACAACAGGTTCAACAATGATACAAAGCTTACATTCTATATTTCCTTTACCTTATGTCTCAACTGTGTCCCTTTGATCCACCTGTCCTCTATCCTCTAATTCCATCCAAGTTCATCCTTGGCATTCAATCATCTATTTAGACTGTCTTTTTTTTTTTTTTTTTAGTTGTGGGAACATATATACAGCCTAAATCTTCCCATTCCACCCCCTCCCTAGCCTTCCATTAGTGGGATTAATCACCTTTAGAATGTTGTAATGCTCTTTCCCACCATCCACTACTAGAAATTTCCCTTCACCTCAAACAGCAACTCCACCCTCATTTCTTAACTCCCCATTGCACCGTCCCCCATTTCTCTTAACCTGAACTCCACAATTCATCTCTATGGTTACATTCTCTGATAGTTTCTTTGTGTTTGCTGTGGGGGTTAAAATTAACCTCTTATATCCATAACAATCTTGTTTTTCTTTGATACCACCTCCCCTTCAATAGGACACATAAACTATGTTCCTATACTCCTCCATTCCCCTACCTTTATATAGTTGTATAAAATTACGTATTTTACATTGAGTTCAAAACCACTGATTTGTCATTAGGGTTTGTGTAATTTATATCATGTAGGAAGTAAATAGTGGAGTTACAGTTCAAAAATTATTGACTTCTATTTGTATTCCATTGTGGTTGGAGAATGTGCTTTGAGTATATTCAATTTTTTTTTTTTTTTTAATTTCTTGAGGCTTGTTTTATGTCCCAGCTTATGGTCCCTTCTGGAGAAAGATCCATGATCACTAGAGAAAAATGAGTGTCCTGGTGCTTTGGGATGTAAGGTACTATATATTTCTGTTAAAATTCTCTGTATCTCTTTCTTCTTTCTGTTGTTTCTCTGTTGGTAGGGTTCCCTTTAGAATCTGAAGTAGGGCAGGTCTTTTATTGGCAAAGTCTCTCAGGATTTGTTTGTCTGTGAAAAATTGAAGCTCTCCCTCGAATTTGAAGGAGAGTTTTGCTGGATAAAGTGTTCTTGGTTGGAAATTTTTCTCTCTCAGTATTTAAAATATGTCATGCCACTGCCTCCTCGCCTCCATAGTGGCCACTGAGTAGTCACAACTTAGTCTTATGTTGTTTCCTTTGTATATGGTGAATTGCTTTTCTCTTGCTGCTTTCAGAACTTGCTCCTTCTCTTCAGTATTTGAGAGTCTGATCAGAATATGTCTTGGAGTGGGTTTATTTGGATTTATTCTATTTGGAGTTCGCTGGGCATTTATGCTTTGTGTATTTATATTGTGTAGAAGGTTGGGGAAGTTTTCCCCAACAATTTCTTTGAATACTCTTTCTAGACCTTTACCCTTCTCTTCCCCTTCTGGGACACCAATGAGTCTTAAGTTTGGACGTTTTATTTTATCTATCGTTTCCCTCTTCATTCATTCTTATAGCTACAAGGTCCTCCACTGTGTGGTTATTCCAATACTTGATTGAATCACTTTTCTATGATGGACATCTGAGGTTGTTTCTAAGCTTTTGATATTTTAAATGCACATGCCACTTCTTATTTCCCAATGTGTATATTCTTAGAAGTGGGATTGGTAATTAATGAGTATGGTGGTTTGAAGGTGTCTGTACCCCAGAGAGACATGTTCTTAAATCTAACCCATTCCTGTGGGAGTAAACGCACTGCAAGCAGAGCCTTTTGAAGAGGTTACTTCAGTTACGGTGTGGCCCACCTCATTCAGGATGGGTCTTAATCCTCTTACTGGAGTCCATTATAAGCAGAACGAATACAAAGAGGGAGAGGGAAAGCCACGGAAGCAAGAAGCTGAAAGCAGTGAGACCTGGAAGAGAAGGGAGAGGCCATGACATGTCTTGCCACGTGGCAGAGGAGCCACGGATTGCCGGCAGCCAGTCTTTGGAAGAAAGTATCACCTTGATGATGCCCTGATTTGGGCATTTTCTCAGACTCAAAACTGTAAGCTAATAAATTCCCATGGTTCAAGCGAAACCATTTCATGGCATCTGCTTCAAGTATCCTAGGAAACTAAAATAGATTTTGGTACCAGGAGAGTGGGGTACAAACACCAAAAATGTGGAAACAGCTTTGGAATTTGTTAATGGGTAGAAGCTGGAAGAATTTTGAGCTGTTTGATAGAAAAGGCTTAGATTGCTTTGAAGAGAATGTTGGTAGAAGTATGGATGCTAAAGGTACTTTCAATGTGGCCTTAGTCAGAAATGATGAATGCGCTGTTGGAAACTGGAAGAAAGACAACCCTTGTTTTAAAGTGGCAGTGAACTTAGCAAAATTGAGTTCTGATGTCAGATAGAAAGCAGAATTTGAAAGCAATGAGCTTAGATATTTAGCTGAGGAGATTTCCAAGCTAAGAATGGAAAGTACAGCCTGGTTTCTCCTTGCAGCTTGTATTAAAATGAGAGAAGAAAGGCATAAACTGAGAACTGAACTCCTGGGCACAAAGAAACCAGAAACTGTTGGTTTTGAAAATTCTGAGCTTCTGGAAAGTAAGTCCCCAGAGAATAGTGCTCCATGTGAGGGTTTAACTGATTATGGATCCAGTCAGCCACTTCAGTGCAAGTCAGGATTGGAGGTGCGGTCATCCAGAAAGGATCTATAGAAAGTCCTACTGGTCCGATGGATTTGACCCCTGTGTAGTACATGCAAAACTGACAAGCTTTTTGTGAGATCTGTATGAATGGAACCTCTGCCATTCTGGACTAAAAGGGACAGAGTGAAGGAAAAATGACTTCAAAAGTAGGGCCCTGGAAGCTGAGGTCTGGACTGAAGACATCTCAGGCCAAGAGAGTGGATCCACGCATGTATGTGGAAAGCATGAGTATGCCCTGGAGCTTGGAGAGGATGTGCCTTCTGCCCCATTGTTCAGGAAGTGCAGCCACCCCAGGCTTCAGAGAGGGTAGAACCTACTCCCCAGGGATTGGGGAGCATCTGGCCACCACCCCACTGTTCTGAGAGGGTTAAGCCTGTGCCTCTGGGATTGCAGAGAGTCTGGTTGCCACCCCAATGCTTGAAGAGTGTGGAGACTTCACCCCAGTGTTTGGTGAGAGCATGGGAAGGGATGGGGCTGTGTAAGCACTTGGGAAGGGTGGGGCTGCCACTCCATTAGGTCTGGAAGACAAAATATCCCACAGATGATTCTTAACCTTGAAATCTAATGGAGTATGCCCTGCAGTGTTTCGGGATTGTTTGGGAACCGTGACCTCTGTTTTCCTTCTAATTTCTCCCAATGCGAATGCAAATGTTTATGCTATTTCTGTCCCTCCACTGTATACTGGAAGCAGATAACTTGTTCTCTAGGTTTCACAGGTGCACAGATGGACAGACCACACTTGTAACTGGTTTTGATGAGACTTTGTACTTAGCATTGTTACTGAAAAATCTTAAGGCTTTGGGATGTTGTGAATGGAATGAATTTATTTTGTATGTGGAAAGAACATATCTTTTGGGGTTCAGAGGGTGGTATCTGCTTTTTGCAACCCAGGAAACTAAAACAATGAGTAAATACCAGTGAAGACTCAGACAAACTCCCCTCCATGGGGGTTGTTTGGGATTCCCACTGGCAATATGTAGAAGTCTTGTTTCCCCACAACCTCACCAACAGACTATGTTGTCAAACTTTTGGCTTTATTTTCTCCTGTATTTTAATCCTGTTCCCTCAACTTTTCTCTCCTTGGAAACACAAAGTAGCTGCTCTCCTCCATCCATAGTACCAATTTGATACATGTGAAAATTCACAGGGGATATATCCTAGAGATGCTGGTGAACTGAATCTACAGTAGATGGAGGAACCACCTCTGTCTGGCATCAAATTTTAACATAACTAGTGATATTGAAAGAAGAGCCTGTAACATTGGAAAGAGGTAAAAGTGGAGGTGGGGGAGGTGGTGGCAGTGAGCACAATGGAGGTTGCATTTAGGGGTCGGGAATGGAAAACATTGTAGAGAAATGTGTGTTTTTTCAGTTATTAGATCTGGTTTGGTTTACCACTAGTGCTAAGTCATAAGTTGTGATGACACCACTGATAATTAAAGAGGATTTCCAGTACGTGAGATCCTCTTTCTCTTTTCCGGTACTTATCTTTTGGGGACAAAATAATCCCAATCTCCCTTCCTCCACCTCCTTGTAGCCCCCTCCTCCAGCACACAGCTGATAGCTATTTCAACACTGCTAGTACTTCTTTGGAACTGTTAGTTGAGTCATTTAAAGACTTTGCCTCAGTCTTCCAGATTTTTATACAAATAATAAAGGTAGAGAAAAACATTTAGGAAGATCAGTTGTAAATTCTATCAGCGGAGTAAGGGTTCTAAAATGAAAAGACACATTTCATCCTTAAAATTAAGTAGAGAATTTTCCAGTCACTTAAGGAATTCTTTCTCAAATTTTTTTTTAAATAAATAATCAATGAACATGATAAAATTGTTAATTAAAGCAGCTGTTTTAGAACATCTACCATAGAGTTAAAGGGCATCATTCATTTTGCTTCTGGAAAATGGAAATGCAATGTGAGGAAAAAAACAATCATATCCTTTTCTGCCAAAGAACTGGACTCAAAGAGTTGAACGTTTGTGGCATCCAGAAGAGTATGCAGTAAAATTGACCACCATACTTCCTGCAGTAGGTAGAATAATGGCCCCAAAGATATCCCTCCAGGCACTAATCCCTGGGATCTGTGAATGTCACTTTACATAGCAAGAGACTTTGCCAGTGTGATTAAATTAAGGATCTTGAGATGGTGAGTTTACCTTGGTTATCTGGGTTGACCCTAAAGGCAGTCCCAAGTGCCCTTATAGGAGGGAGGGAGGCAGAGGAAGACTTCATCGCACAAAGAGGAGAGAAGGCAAGGCGACCTCAGCAGCAAGAGAGATGTGAAGCTGGAGGCAGTGGTCCTGAGCCACGGGAATGCAGCCCTGGAAGCTGGAGAAGGCCAGGAAATGGATTCCCCCCAGAGCCTCCAGAGGGGGCGGAGCCTGCCCACCTTGGTCTGAGCCCTGAGAAACTGATTTTGGATTTCTGACCTTCAGAACTGTAGGAGAATACATTTCTGTTGTTTTAAACCACCAATTTTGTAGTAACTTGTTACAGTGATTCATTTCTCGATTTCTAGGAAATAAGTACTTGGTGTTTGATTTTAAAGTTGATGAGTTAATGGGGATAGAATACAAATGTAGAGGGTGTTATTTAAAAGAACAAATTTTGGCTCTGCCTCTTTTAGGTAAAGAAATGTAACTGCCTTGAATCTCAAGTGCTGCCTTTATGAGGGCCATAAGCCTGTCTCAGCTGGCATGATGGGGTCTAGCAACTCTGAAGGGTTTCCCTGCCATAAACCAGCTTGACCTTTTAAATGTATTGCTAGGCTTGCAACACATTAGGGAAATTAATCCCCAAAGGCCCTGTATACTAGTCAGCTTTGGCTGTGATAATCATGCATAGGAAAAATCCCAAAACCTCAGTAGCTTACAACAACAAATATTTATTTCTGGTTCATTTTGCATGTTGGCAGCTGTAAATTGGGTGACCCCCTTCTAGGCTGCAGGTCAGGTTCAGGTCTGCTCCATATGTCTTCTCATTACGGGATCTCAGTTTAAGGAACAACCCTCGTCTGGGCTGCAAGGTTCTCACGTGGAGGGCAGGAGGACAAAAGAGGAGGCAGACATTTGCAAGACCTCTTATGACCTCTGCTTTGAACTGGCCACACTGCTACTTCTGCTCATATTCCGCAGGTGAAAGCAAGTTACATGGCCAAGACCAATATCACCAGGACAGGGATATTTAATCCTCCTGGGAGTTGGGGAGTAACTATTTGCTGAAAAGTAATACGGTTAACCATACCCCTCATTCTGAAAATGTTAGCTGAAACCCAAGAGTGATGCAGTAAGCTATATCAGCACTGCATTTTAGGGGAAACTAAACTTTAGGCAAGTGGGTACATATGTGGTCATCGAGCTTAACCAGAGGCTCCTGTATTAAGCTGAGACTCTCAAGTGGGGCTAAGAATGGGTGCTAGCTTGCTAATGTTCCTTGGTTCTTAGCAGAAGCAGACACAAATCTACTTTGGATTCCCGTAGACTGAGGTTAACCAAATAATATCACAACCAAATGAATTCACAATAAACACACAAGGAATCATGTCACCATGAGTGAGAGTCAGCAGAAACAATGGAGGACATATTCCAAACTTTCAGATATTAGGATGAACAAAATATAATTAGTTATGAAGTTTAAAGAAACAAAATTTAGAAAGAGAAAATAAGAAGTTATCAAAAATAACTAGGCAGAGTTGAAAAAGAATTAAATGGAACTTTTAGATATGGAAAATATAATTGTTGAATACAAAACTCAGTAGATGGGTTAAACAAAAAGTTAGAGGAAACTGAATAGTTATTTAGCAAAGTAGAAGAGAGATCTGAAGAAACACCTTAGAATATAGTACAGTTAGACAAGGAAATGGAATATGTAAACGAGGTTAAGAGATAATGAGAAGGTCTAATGAATAATTAATTGGTGTCCCATAAGGACAGACTAAGGAGAATGGAGAAAGGGCAATATTTGAAGTGATAATAGCTGAGCATTTTCCAGAAATGATAAAAGATTTCAATCCATAAATAAAGTACAAAGTACATGAGGAAAGCCACATCTAAGCAAATTACAGAAAACTTTAGAACAAAAGCAACTAATGATAATGCAAATTTACAAAGGAACAATAATTAGACTAAGAACTGGCCAGTCAACATCAACAAGGGGATCCAGAAATCAAAGGAATAGCATCTTCAAAGTGCTGGGAATGAGACAACAGTTTTACTTTGGGTCAAACTATTGAGTGGTTTTCCTTCAGGGCTGTCCTATCTCCCTATCCCTAACCCCCAACTAAATTGGTTATAAACTGGAGACTTCAGAGTGGGGTTGGGGGTGTAGTGGTGTGTGTAGAACTGATCAATGACACTGGTCACATCAAGTTTACTAATTTACACCCTGCCACATCCCACAGTAGTTTTGAGTTGGCTTCTAATATAGAAGTTTTACCATTTTTCAAGAATGAAGGTAAAATAAGACATTTTCAGATAAATAAAAACTGAGCACTTACCACCAATGGACCCATTTTTGAAGGAATTTAAAGGGATATCCCTCAGGAAGAAGGAAAATGTTCCCAAAGAAATATCTTAGAAGTAACAAAGAATCATTAGGAAAGAAACTGAAAAACACATTGGTAAAGCTAAAAAATTTGTATACTATAGTAATATCTAATTTGGTCATTTAAAGGACAGAGTGAAACTGGATAGCAATAGCTTGTAAAAGTGAATGATCAAAAGCAGTGTTTTAAACTTGTATTGTTCAGATGGGAATTAAGATATTAACTTTTGATGTGTTAAGTTAGGCAAGCATGTAAAATGTCAAGCTGTACTGGTTTGTATATATTATGTCCCCCAGAAAAATCTATGTTCTTTGATGCAGTCTTGTGGGGGCAGACTATTAGTGTTGGTTAAGTTGGAACCTTTGGATTAGGTTGTTTCCATGGAGACGTGACCCACCCAACTGTAGGTGATAATTCTAATTAGATAATTTCCATGGAGGTGTGGCCACGCCCATTCAGCATGGGCCTTGATTAGTTTACTAGAGCCCTATATGAGCTCACAAACAGGACGTCAGAGCAGCGCAGTTAAGAGAGGATGAACGCCCCAAGAGCAATGTTTTGAAATGCCACCTGGGAGCAAGTGGACTCCAGCCATGTGCCTTTCCAGCTAACAGAGGTTTTTCGGATGCCAATGGCCTTTCTCCAGTGAATATACCACATTGTTGATGCCTTACCATGGACGCTTCATGGCCTTAAGATTGTAACTTAGTAACCAAATAAATACCTTTTATAAAAGCCAATCCATTTCTTGTATTTTGCATTCTGGCAGCATTAGCAAATCGGAACACAAGGGTAACCAGCAAAAGAATAGAAATGCAGTGATTAACCTCCAAACTAAGAGAAGGAAACAAATACAATAAGAAAGCAAACAATAACAGGACTCAATTAAAAAACAGATAAGTCATTAAAAAGTGGGAAAAAAGGACAGAGTAAAAATGTAGAGATGAACTCAGATATTTTAGAAATAATAATGAGAAAAAAGCTAAATAACTAATAAGCCAGTTAAAACAGATACTTTGTGAGGTTGTAACAAATGGGAATCATAACCCTATTTCTCAAACAACATTTTATTATTTTTTAAGTGCTAGAATACCATGTAGGTGTTCAAGATGTTTCTTAAAAGGCTCAAATATTTTTCTACAAAAAGATAAACTATTTAAAGTTATTCTTTGCTATTCACCTCTGATTGTCAAAAATGTGAAGCATGTTTTATTTCTTTATATGATCATAAATAACCTTAATTTTGTGAGATTTCTTTATATGTCAATGAATGTTGCTAAGTTCCAAAACGAGATCAGTTTTTTTCAGGTACATGGCTATCTTCAAAATGTCTGCTTATTGGGATTTCTATTTAAAGTACACAAATCAGCACTAAAAATTGAAGAGAAACCTCTAGTATTATTTTTATGAAAGATAGCCAAATATGTGGCATTATGTCTTAACGTGCTTTGGGTACTTCTCAGATGTGATTAAAGATACTCATAGTTTTGCCAAGACAACTCAATAATTTATAAAGTGGCTTAACATTAAACTGTTCCCTATTTGTGATTATCCGTTGTAATTTAAAATTGTTCTTACTGATTTTTCATTTCTGATGATCCAAGTGGAGAGCATTTACCAAACACCCACAGTATCGAATCTAAGATATTAAAGGCAGCCTCCAAGGGGAAAGAAAGGAACAAATTCTGGAGGAGAATGTACAAGTTAGGTTCTGTGTAATTGTTGGGAAGATGTGAAGTTGGAGGATGAGACAATTTTACTCTGGATAAGATTACTGAATAGTTTCCATTAAGGGTTGTCCTCTTCCCCTCTCCATCCCGCCCCCCCCCCAAGAAATTGCATTATTAATCTGAGATTTGAGAGTGGTAGGAGTACTGATCAATGGTACTGGTTGTATTAAATGTATTTGTTTACATCCTATCTCGTACCACAACTATTGTGTTGGCTTATAAAAAATTGAAAATAAAAAATAAAAAATTAGGATCATGGAAAATACATAAAGGAATAGGAACATAAGTCTAGGCCAGAGGTCCCTAAACTTTGCTGTGCATTAGAACCACCCTGGGGGCTTTTAAAACTGATCCCTACATCGCACCCCATACAAAAGAAATCACAATGCCTGGGGGCAGGAGCCAGAGAACAGTAATTTTTAAAGATCCCCAGGTGTTCCCATGTGCAGCGAAGTTTAGGAACCACTGGTCTAGGCAGAAATTCTCAACCTTAGTAGCACGCTAGCTATAACCTGGGGCTATATTGAAAATTACTGATGCCTGTGCCCTACTCTGGACCAATTAAATCAGAATCTCCTGTGGTGGGGACTGGGCACTTAGTATATTTTGAAAACTCTCCAGGTGATTCTAATGTGTGTGTGTGTCGGGGCGGGGGTGAGGATAGTTGGTACATAGTTACAAAGAGGATTTTTTTTTTTTACAGGTTCTTTTACAGCTAAAGGCCATAAAATTTTGGTAGCCAAAATTTCCTGGTAACCGAAGTAACTAGAAAAACACAATCAACTGAAATAATTTTTGTCATCCACAATGCAAAAGTATTCCAGTTCCTTGGAAGAGAGTATTCCAGTTCCTTTCTCATAGGTCTAAAATACATTTCTTGTTTTGACTCTTCTTACAAGGTCATTGAATTATATTGTGGATCATGATTTTATAGACACCCCTACAGTAAATGACATATGGTGGGTTTTCTTTCGTATTGTAGTTTCTAACACCATCTATCAGTGAAAGCCAAGGATGTGACCCCTGAGGGTGGGGAGGTGCAGGGTGTAATGGGGGGAGTTCTTGGGGGGAGGGTGGGAGCATGATCCATAAAGGATAGAGAGAAGTATGGCATACCCAAATGCCCAGATGATCTGGCCTCGCCCAAAGATAAAGACTGAAACTGTGCTCCCCCAGGGCATACGAGGGGTATCCTGTATACTTAGAAATGACAATTTCCTATTAGAAAATTAAAAGAATCCATCCCACCCCACCCCCCCCCCCAATGTAAACTGCCCCAAGCTTGACTGGCTAGTGAAGGTAGAGAAGCAGTGAAGGTAGAGAAGCAGTGATTCCTATAGCGGTCACACTCAGGGGGAGGGGATGCACTAGAATTGTGTGTGTGTGTGTGTGAAGCTTTTGTTTATGAAAAGAATGTAGGTTTTAAAAGGTGGGAAAATCCTTGTGGGGAAATACTGAACAGAGACCTGTCTTTAAATGATCCTCCATAAAAATTATTTTTTCTCAACTGGGCTTTTGTGGCATCTTGGCTCACTCACGATTTCTGGAGAAGAAAGCTTCTGAGTAGGGTGGTGATGCCATGGAGCTAAATCTGGAAAGGAAACCCATTTACATTTTTAAGCCACAGTCAAGTATTAGGGAGGCAAAGGAGAGCTTAAGAGGGGCGGGCACCTTTTTCTTTTGAAAATGACCTATCAGGGCGCACAGTAGCTATTTAGTAACATAGCTGGGGACCGGCATGGTGAGTTTTGGATCACGTGAGTTCCTCTCTCTTAAACAACGTACTTTAAAGAAATTTTTAACTTAACTCGAAGGAAATTTCTAAATGCTCCTTTTAAATACACAAGTAAGGCACGTTGATGTTTTCTTTTCAAAGATAAGTGGCATGTTCTACTTCAGTTTTTTTTTTTAACCCCCAACTGTACTTAATATCTAAATCTAAAGAAAGGCTTCCTGAAAAAGAGTGGCAAATTTCCTTCCCTTATTTAAAGCAGTCTCGCATTCCTGCTTTCGGAAGGATTAAATGAACTAACTGTTTGCTAGCGAAGCAGTAGCTAGGCTGTGGGAGCATCTTCAGGTGGCTAATAAGCTTAAATTCGAGCTTGATTTTTCACGTTGCGTCTCAAAAACCAGCTGCCTTTTATTCAAAGAACCACGCGGTCGGTTCTCGAGTGGGTGGGTGTGCGCTCAGCGAGGGTACCCGTTGGTTTTGTTCCCTCTAAGGTTGACACAGGCAGTGGCGACTCGCGGCCACACTGGGGCAGCCTCTCCCCGGCTGGCGGCAGGGCCAGGCGGATCGGCACCCGGGAGCTGACAATGTAGTCAAGTCCGGTTTGCTGGGGCTGCCAAGAATTTAAAGGGGTCTAGAAACATCCGTCTTTCCCCTTTTAACACTTACAGCAAGCTCAGGGCTCCTGCTAAAAAAGACCGCGGCAAGGAGGAAAGCGAGTTTTTTTTTTCTTTTTTCTCTCACGGAAAATGCCTTCATCTCCCCCAAATACCCACTCTACCCCCTCCCCAAATCAGAGGGAAACCGGGAGTGGAGGGCGGCTCAGCTCCAGAGGCCAACTCCAGATCGGGAAGCCTCTGCGGAGCCGCCCCGCGGCCGGGTGACCCCCCGAGCGCAGCGGAGAAGTGGGGGTGGGGTGGGTTTGAGAGCAGGACTCCTCCACCCCTGCAGCCGGTCCCGCAGCCCGGCCTGTGATTGGCCTGGGGGGAGCGTCTGCCCGCCCCGGCGAGGCGGGGAGGGTCCCCCACTTGGCGCGGGGTGGGGGGAGGGGGCGGGGAGAGCGGGGGCGGGGAGGGAGCGAGGCGAGGGGACGGGCGTGCTGGCTCCAGTGATCTGAGGGCAGGCTCGGAGAGGGGCGGAGAGCGGGCGATCCGCGAGGGAGGAGCGGGCCGCGGGGAAGGGAAGCCCGGCGGGCCCCGCGCCGCCGCCGCCGCCTGCTGCACGTTGCTCTCCCGGGAGCGGCCGGAGGGCGCACGGCGGCCGCCAGCCGCAATTCCCCGCAGCCTTCCGGGAGGAAGCGGCGAGGACGCCCGCGCTCGAGAGCACTCAGCTGCCGGTGCCCGGTCCGGGGCGGGTGTCTCCCGGGCGGGCCGACGGACTGGGGGAAGGAGTGCAGCTTGCGAAGCGCCCGGGACGCCGCCGCCGTCGGCGCCGCAGCCCAGCCGCCCGGGAGCGTCTGCGAGCCCGTGCGGGGCGCCGGCTGCGGGCTCCATGGCGACCGTGCTCGGGGAGCCGGTCTACGGACTTTCGGAAGACCAGGTGAGCGGCGCCGCTGTCCGGCCGGAGCACCGGACCTCCCCGGGAGTTCCTGCCCCACGCGGACAGGGGGAGGGAACGAAGCGACCCCCGGGTGCGCGTCCCCCGCAGGAGGGGCACCTCCCAGCACGGGGAGTCCCGCAGCGGGGTCCCCAGGGGCTTGGGCCCTGCGCCGCGCGCCTGCGCCCCCCACCCGAGCTGTGCGCATTGTTTGTAAATAAAGCGGCGCGGCGCCTTTGGAGCGACGGGTTCATCCAGCGGCCCCCCGATATTTTTTTATAGGGGGGACCGCGCGCCTCTTCGCCACGCGTGTTCCCTCCCTCCTCCCGAAGCGGCGTCTCTGGGGCGATTGGGCAACTTTCCGCCCCTCTCGCCTGCAGCCCGGGAGTCCATGATGTGTGTCACGTCTGGGTCGCGCCTGGAGACCCGCAGCGGCGCAGGGGAGCTGGGGTTGCCGCGGAGCCTGAATTGCCTCCCCCTCCTGGAACTTTTTTCCCAATGAATGTGTCAGGAAGTGTTCTGAAGCATGTGTGTGCTTATCACGGTGGCAAACGCTGGGAGCTGTGTGTGTCTGTCCGTCTGCCTTCCGAAGCCAGGATTATGGGTTTAGAGCTCTTTCTGGTGGGGGGAAGGTGGGTGAGGGTGGTGGCAGGTGCTACGGGAAACTTGGAGGAAGCTTGCAGCCCTGCCATATTTTACTCCCAAGAATTCAAAGCCCAGCACCTCCCGGCGTGGGTGGAGAGTCGAAGGCTCAATTGATCCCTTTTATTAATAAAGCAAATTAAGCCACGCCCCCAACCGTCGAGTTGACTGCCAAAGGCTTTGTTTTTTATCCTTACTCTCCTCCCGGTTTCCCACTCCCGTTTGGAGACAGTCCTGCTAAATCACTGCCCAGCCCTCTCTCTACAAGCCACAGTCGTCTCTTATTGGTACGTTGCTCTGCCAAAAAGGGGGGTGGGAGGCCTGTCGCTGGCGCGGCGTGACAGGCAGGCTGGATGGAGCAGGTAGAAGTGGTTTGCCATCTGGCACGGTGCGCGCTCAGGTCTGGCTCCCCTTTGGAGAGATGAATTTACAACTCATGAAGCATTACTCAGCAGGGAGGTATTTCCTATCCCGATTGTGCATTTCATGAAAAGTTGATGCCTGGAAATTCAGGCTTTCTGGATTCCTTTCTTCCCTTTCTTTTCTGATAGTCCCCTCTTTCTCTGGTGATGAGGTGGGGTTAAAAGAGAAGCTGTTTCTGAGCCATGGCCACGTTATGGCTTCTCTCTTAGCCGTGTTGGGAGGTTCTGCTTTCCTTCCCTGGCATGGTGTGTGTGTGTGTGTGTGTGTGGTGTGCGCACACACCATGCATGCGCATTGTGCAGGTGTGTAATGGAATAGATGTCTTGAGGTGAGAAGGGTATTTTGGGGTGTGACATTTTTTAACGGTACTAAGCAAAGCTTGCTGTGGTTTTTGTTTCACCAAAGCATGGTCACCGTGCAATGTGTGACTTGTGTATTTGAATGTTTTGCCATGCTGTGCTTGTGTAAAATAATTTTCCCTTTTTGTGCAGTTACCTGGGGACGGGTGAAAAGCAGCTTTGTTTCATTTACCCAGGGGATTCTTCTCTCCCCACCTCTCCCCTCTTTCAGGAGCTTTCCCTTTCAATCGCCTCCATTTAATTAGCAGTAGAGGGCAGGCGGGGAGCTTTCAGAGGTCTGAACTGACATTCCTAAACAAAGGGACTTGCTTGGGTTGAGGTATTGTGCAGCATGAAGACAGCTGGTTCCATCTTAAGGTTCTTATTTTCCCCCTTCCCAGTAACATGGTTGTTTAAAAAAAACAAAAAACACTGAAAAAATGTATTTTAAAAATGGTTTGGGAAATGCCACTGGATGGATCAATCACATGCATGTCACTGTTGCTTGTTCTTTGTTTACATTTTCAGCTAGTGCCAGAATCTACCTGGAGCATCTCTTCCCGCTTTTGTCTCGATGAGTTAATACTGATCTGAATTGGTGGCTTGTGTGAAAGTGAAGGATAGGCTGTCAACAGAATGGATGTGTGTGTCTGTGTATATGGTGGGGCTCTTTGTGTTGCTCAAGTGGTGTTTGGGGCTGTATAGAAAATAGCAAAGGCAATGAAGACACCGTATTTACTTGTGGGTGCTATTTAGTGCTACACACACTATCTTACAGAAGACAAATTGCATCTGTCTTCTTTTTTCGACTTTCTCCTACCAGTAAATAAATAAGCCAAGGCTATTTTGATGACTTCTCATTTCTACCGTATTTGATTTTCCTTGGAGGTTTCATGCTGTCAGTTTGCCCTTCAGAAAATCAGGGAATGCCTTCGTAGAATATTAACAACAAATTGTTGAGTTTGCACAGCTTGTTTTGTCTCCCTGAACTAGTCTGTGTGTGAGAAAACAAATGGCAGATTTTAACAGGCTCTTAAAGTAGATTGCCTTATGAAATGGCAGGATTGTTTTTTTCCAAGGCATGTTAAATTGTGGGTGCACTTCAGTTTATATGCTTGGTATGTGTTTGATAACACAAAGTGTGTTTTACCATGTGAAACAGTTACCTTATAAACCTCTTAGCAAAATAGCACCCACACCTAACAAATTTCATAAAAGTAAACTTGTATTTTTATTTGAAGTTTGATGAAAAGCGTTATATGTTTGGAGTGCACTTAGTTATATCCTATTTCATAAAGATGATTTAAACTCCAAGTCCTGGCTGATGAAGAAGCATTGCATTAAGCTAGAAAATAGTGGGGTGCCAAGGCAGTGGGCGCTATTCCCTGGTGGGTTGGCAGGAGTCCGTCCAGTTTGCAGCTGAAAGGGATTAACATGTGGGCTTTGCTTGTTTGAGTGTATGTGGTGGTTATCTTTTGTTTTGTATTTCTGGCTTAGGTTCTTCTGGTTAGTTACAGCTCATATTCACCCTAATTGAAATCAGGTCAATTTAGGTAACCAAAATCCAAAACGCCATCAGATGAAGTTCTAGTGGTGTTGGAGGGATTAGCAATTTAACAAAACTTCTGATTCATGGCCCAGGATCAGACTTAGTTTGGAATCAGAACAGTTTGGACTTGTTTCTGCTTCTGGCTTGGTTTCTTGGTGGGTTTTATTTGTTTTGTTTTTGTTTTTATTTATTTGCTTTTGGCAATCTTAGCACATTTTGGCTATAGTTTACCCATGAATGTTATTCACTGTTAACTTTCTGAAGTCTTTTATTACATTATCTTGGAACGGTATCCTTCATTGAGAGGACTTTTCTGTTGGGTGAAATTCTAGGGTTTGATGACAGCCTTCTTACGATATTAGATGTGGCATTAAAAAAAATTTTTTTTTTTTTTTGGTGGTTAGACTGGAACAAATGGTATAGAAATGAGGGCCAGACTGTCACAGGTTGGTACTTTGATGCCCTCCCTCCTTATTTTATACAAACGGGAATAATTAGCAAATGTTTTGAATGCCTTCTCCACACCAAGAACTGTGCTAAGCCCTGTACAGATGCTATCTCATTTAATCCTCATAAGACCCATCTGAGGCATGCTGCAACTTGTAGGTGAGGAGTAGATGCTCAGAGAGGTTAAGAGACCTGCATGAAGACACACAGTAAATTCTGGAACTGTGATTTAAACCCAGGTCTGTCGATTCCAAAGCACTAGTTTTTGCCATGCTGAATAATCCTGCTTTCCAAGTGTCTAGAGAGATCTTTATTGTTAGATATCTTAATATGACAATGTAATATAGAGTAAACATTAAGGATTGCAAACTGATGACTCATGGGGCCAGGTTTGACCAGTAGCCTTGCTTTGTATAATCTCCATAGAGTTTTAAAGTTTGGGAATTCTCATGGAAAATGGTAAAAATCTGCCTTTGCTGGGACCACATTCTCAATTAGTGGCTCTGAGTCATGGCTCTTGAGTTGTGGCCTGTATGCTCCAGTGGCCACGGTCCCCACTGCTCCATATTGTCTTAGAGTTCTCCTGCTTATTTGCATTTAACCACCCACATTATAACAGGCATTTAAGGCTAACCTTTGGCTCAGATTCAAATTTCCTTGGCTCTAAGAAGGTGTCAGTTTTCATTTGCACCATTATTTTATGTTCCACTAAGAAAGACACAAAAACTTGCTGTCAAATTATGTCATTGATTTTATGAAGCATCCCTATTTCAGAGATGTTAAAATATGAAAAAGATGTTTAAGAATTGATACACTGCAGTAATTAAAAACTTGAGATCACCCGAGCCTTCAGTTTTACTCAAAACTCGTAAGTCAACTGGTAAATTTCCATTTTTCTTACTCCATGAAAAGGGGCAAAATATCTCTGATACGCTGTTAAATGGGCATTAGCAGAGAAGAAACTGGGAGCCTAGATGACATGCCACTGGAAGAGCCATCTGTAAGTAATTAAGAATAGGCTTTAATCTTTAAAAAGTAACCCAGGTGTGTTTTTAAGAGGTTCCTTGAGAAATCCTGCACATCATCGTTGCAACTGTGCAGAAGAGGCACGGCGAGATTGCTGTAGGAAAATACAATTTGAATATTGTTTGGATCTAAAGGTAGATGCTGAAAGGCAGTTTTCTAGAGGAAGATCAGGCTTGCCCGTTCATTCCAATTTGAAAACATCTGTGCTGTGTGCCCAGGAAAGAGACTGCCGCAGGTACAGTCTGGGCCAGAATTGCCCACATTTGAAAAGCAAACTAAGAGGGCCTATATGTTATTGTGATATTTAAAAGTAGTTCTTTTAATTAATTGGCAAATATAATGTCTTTTAAATTCTACACTCAACTTTTTTTTAAATTGTGGTAACATGTATAACAAAGTTGCCATTTTAGCCATTCTTATATGTACAATTCGGTGGCATTAACTACTTTTACAATGTTGTGCTACCATCACCACCTTCCATTATCAAGACTTTCTCATCACCCCAAACAAATTCTGAACCCATTAAGCAATAACTCCCCACTCTCCTTCCGCCCAGCCCGCGGGATCCTCTAATCTACTCTGACTCCGTACTCTCATTAAATTTTAATTTTCTTCAAGAAGGTGGTTTCTATGGAATTTGTAGAGACTGACATTCTTATTTATATTTTATTTGAATTGTTTACTCATTGCTGAAAAGTGGTTTCCCTCACTTAAGGAGAAAATAATGATTTTGTTCAGAGGGATGAGGATGGTGGCAAAATGGGAAAGCTCAGACCATAAAGCGAAGCAGTTGAATGACATTCAGGCATCTCTTCAATGCCACAAGTGCCCGCATCGCCAGGGAACTTCCTTGGGGAAGTTTGCTTTGGATTCTGGGGAGCAACAATATGCTTGATGTTTATTCAGGAGAAATATGAATATGGCAAGGAAATCCCTGAGGCTGAGAATGGTGTTAGCATGTAACATTATTGAAACAGTACCTTGCCAGTTCTTGCTAAATTGCTTCTGCACTCACTGTAAGAGAAGAAACTTGGTGTTTATTGCTAATTAAGTCACATTTCTGCATTGTGCAGTTACTTAAATGATGTCATAAAAATATGGTAGGATGTGACCAGGTAGGTGGGTGAAAGAAATAAATTAGTTTCTCTTTGGTAGATTGACATCAGAACATTAAATATTGTATTTTGAGCTATAATTTATTGCCGCCCTTGAATTTTGGGTCCTAGACCAGTAGCAGCAGTTAAAGAAGAGCCTAACTTAAGGGTTTTCAAACTTTTTGATGTTGCAGAACTTTGAATAAATGGTTTTTATATGAATGGTACATTTGTTAATTGGTAATAAAGGAAAACATGTATTGCTCTTTTGACAATCTATGTTAAGGAGGATCAAAATATATGAATAATTTAATGATAATAAGTATTAGGATAGTAGGATTAATGACGGATGTGAGATGTGTGATAAAATGTTATTTGCAATTTTAAATTGTTTCATTCCTATATTTCATTTTCTGACTATAGATGGCAATATTTATATTCACTCTGGCTTGGGTGTTGCTTGTTGGTGTTATATGGAAATGAGAGCATAATTTAGAGAAACTAGACTTAGAAAACAATATTTTCCTACAAACTAAAAAAGTGGAAAAAGTTATCTAATAAAAACACCTAAAGCAATATTTCTCAATGTGGACAGTATCCGGAATCATCTGCTGTCCAAAATTTTCAAGGTTCCTCTTACCCAGGGCATATTAAAATTTGGGAAGGAGGGACAGGCATTTGGATTTGGAAAAAAAGTCCCCACAACATACAAACACGCAGAAAAAGTCCTTTGAGAGTCATGGCACAATCTTTCCGTCTTGTGTATGTAGGGGCTTTTTAAAATAGTAATTCCCATTCTGCTGTGTGAACCCTCCCATAATTTGCTGTCATCAGCTTTGAGAAGGATCTATTAGTTGTCACTGCTCCCAGGTGTTTGATTACTAGCTCTGTTCTGGAATCCTCACAGAAGGATGGCTCCAATTCTAGCAGAAAGCGTGGTGTCATAAAGATATGGGCCTCTTTATGAATTTGTAGTAGACATGGGCCTCCTATTTTGTGACTACGCAGTATGTTATAGATGTAATGTTTTGTTCTGAGCCCAAGCGGTATCTGAATGCTGAATATTACCGTAGTGTTCCTGGGTGCGAAAAGCCGTAAGTGTACCTGGGCTATAAGTGGTTTACATTTGACACTGTAGTTGACTTTTTGTCCCTGACTTCAGAGTCCCGTATTGATTCAAAACTCGCCTAGTTTAATGGTGAGGCTATCAGATTTCCTGGCAGTCATGAAATTCGGTGCTGTTTGGCAGGCAGGCATCCACTGAGAGATTTCGTATTCTTGTTCTGCCTCCTATTCGCTAAGAGAGAAGGGCCATTCAGAAGTGAGTTTTATGCTCGTGTAGGATGCTGTGATGTGGATGCATCCTGGGAAGGGCTTGTGGGTTCTGTGGCCCGAGAAGGGGGTGAACAGCTGAGTGCCCGGGCCCACCCTGGCTTAGGCTGTCACCCATCACCCACGCCTTCGCTAGGCTCTGGTGGCCCCCGTGGCTTCCCACGCAGCTGGAGGGATGTGTCGATGGTTCCCTGTGCTTGATGGGGTATCACCAAACCGTGTCAGTGGGCCTGGGAGGGCCATGAGAAGGGCCTGCCCTGCCCCTCAGCTGCCCATCTTGCTGGGGACAGCACAGTTTTTCACATAATTCTGTTTGCAGTTTTCGGTCTGACTCAAGGCCTGGCTCTTCTTTGTTTCCTTGGGTGCAGCTCTACATGGTGTTTTATAATGTGACTTTTGAAGCACATTGTAAAGCTGGAATTTCCATTTGGGATGAAGCTGGGATTGTAATAATAGTGAGAAGAAGGGCAGTTGGGAATCAATGGCCAGCGCCTTCACACCTGATGGTGGATCACACTAGATTACCACAGCTGGGCATCTGTTACCCATCAGTTTTAAAATGCAAACTTAATGGTTTTTTTTTTTTTTTTTTTTTAAATTTTAGCTACTTACATGATTTTAGATTTTGTTTACATTTTGGCGAGCAAGTGTTAGATGTCACCAATCGGGAGGAGTCTGTGCAGACTGGCTGTGGGTGAGAGATGAGGTGGGAGATGAGTGTCCTTTCTTCTTTAATCTATTTAATCGAAGATGTTTGTACTGAATGGTTTCTTTTATTTATATCTGTAAGTTTGTGGTTCTTTTTTTTTTTTTTAATGCTAGGAAGTCATTTTGTCTATTTTTTCCCAAAAACGAAAGCAATGTTAAGATACAGAATTTCTTTGCTTAGTAAGCACTCAGTAGTAATTGTTTAATAATGAAGAGTGTGTGTGTATCCCACTGAATTAAAATAAAGCCTCCACTTACTCATGAATCTCCAAACTGCCCTTAGAGCCTCAAGAACGGGGATCTGGTTGAAAAGTTCTGTGTTTTCCTTTCTCAGTCTCCTTTCTTCCTCTCAGTAAGTGGTTTATCTTGGGGAGTAATCATAGTGCTAACTTCTTCTCTCCCAGTTTGCTTTGGGAAGGGGAAGGAGTCTGAGGTTTAAAGAGAATTAGTTTCCTCCTTTTTCTCTCTCCCTCTGTTTCTTTTATGCTTCATGCCTTGTGTGTGATAATTGGGTGCAACCATAATTACACTTGGTGAATTGATTTGTAAAAACTTTGAATTGGCTTTATTTCCTCCCTGCTTCTTTGCAACAGAGGGTAAGTGAGTGTGGCTCCTGGACTGTGCTACAGCTAGAGGGAGCTGAGCCTTCTGATATTTTGAGCTCTGGAGTATGTTTATGCCGATTATCGAGAAATTGGTAGGTGCCATGCTGCCTCACTTTGGAATTGATAGCTTGATTTCCGGGGAATGTTATTAGGGAAAGAGGGCACTTTAAGTTGTGGTAAGAGGTTTTCCTCTCTTCCCTTGAGAAGTGAGGTGGAGGAAAGGACAGTGCAGCCACCGGAATGTTGGGCGGAAGATGTTGAAGAATGTTTAACAATTCTTCAATTATTCTTTATTAAATGGAGATGTCAGAATATAATATTAAATGAAAAAAGGAAGTTACAAATCAGTGGGTGCAACAGAATCCTGTTGTTGGTAAAAGTGTGCATCGAAAAATAGACTGGAATATATATCAGGAAGTTAATGGTGGTTATCTTTGAGCAGAGGGACTACAGGTGATTTTTATTGTTTTCTCTTTGTTTACATTTATTTTCTTTATTTCCCCAGTGAACCTTTTTCCCCTTAATATAAAAGTAAGTTTAAAAGTAAGGTAGAGAGAAATGCCCCAGATACATGTACTCCAAGTGTCAGGCACACGTTAGGGCACTTGTTTGGTACAGATAAGGATAGCGTCTGTTCAGTTGAACACATGTTTATCAGGAACTCACTTTGTATGTAAAGATACCAAGATTATTGCGTTGCTACCATTGCCTTTTAGGAGCTCTCGACCAAATTGTGGGGTGGAGGAGAGGTGAAGGGTTGAGTATTTTTCAGAAAAAGTGACTGGTAGATTACCAGATTTTTACTTGCAGCTTGCAAAACAGATGTTTTATTTTCTCTACTGTGGACACTTAAAATTTGTAGTTTCATCCTTCTGTCCATTACAGTTGCATAAAAGTAATTTAAGTTTTCAGTAGTGTTTTGGGTTCTGTGGAATTTTTTTGGGTGTACTATGAAAGTTGTGACCAACTGATCAAACTCAAATTGGCTTCTCTTAATTTTTGTTCTCTTGGGTTTTGAGAACTCTTATTACTACCCAGTTGCAGTATGGAGTAGTTTTGGATATCAAAATGACAGCTTTCATGGCTGAAATCACCAATACCACATACTTAAGTGGCCACATATTTAAATGGCTGTAAGGTGCCTCTGTGTTTTGCCTTCAAGCTGACTTGTAATATCCGTCATGCATCGGTGTGACTCAGTGTACATTTCATAGAGATCCTTTCCCAGCTAACGTAGTTAGCAAATACCATGTTACTTCTAATCTGACATTTGTCTTTGTCCCTTCCCTCCCAAACCTGTTAATATTTTTGAAAGAAGGGTGCATCTTATGTGTGTTTAATGTGGTGGTGAGGTCCTTGCACTCACACCACACTCTTCACTTCCACTTTCCACCCACCCCCCCCAAAAAAAGTTAGTTTATAGTTGATGATGTCTTTGTTTGTTATGGTGGCCCTTGTGCTATGGGTAGATTATTGATAACTGTCATGGGGTCCAGAACCTCATTTGTCTTTCTCTGTTATGATGTTGAGGGAGCTTCCACCTAGACAGTAAGGAAATGTGCTGGTTCAAGGATGTCATCAAGGAACTGAGTTCTTTCTTTTCTCTGCCTTGCCATCTACATTTGGCTCTTCCCAGGGGCCTTAGTGGTCATAGGGTGGCACCAATCCTGGTCAGAGCTATGAGCTTTCTTTTTTAACTTCTTGCAGAGGAAAGAGATTGTCTTCCTATGGCTTTCTCTTAAGAATGAGGAAATCTTTTTCCCAGAATCACTAGGAACTCCCTTGTGTCTCATTGTCCCAGAGAGGCTTAGAACTGCTCATGCCTCAACCAGCTGGTGACAGGAGGGACTGGAATGACCTTGACTGCCTTGAGGGTGCAGCCCTGGAGCTGGGGTGGAGTCAGCCTGGATGACCTGAAGGCCCACCTGCAGAAATGCCACAGCTCTGTGAAGTGCATGCCCTCCTGTCCCCCAGGGAGGAACCTGGATGTTCATCTGACACTGCAAGGACTTCTGGGTGGGGGTGTACTGTCACTTCTGTTATACCTGAAAGGAGATTATTTTTTAATGACTTAAAAAAAAAAAAATCTGGTGGCCTGTGGCTAAATAACTTATGTTCCCTCAAATTTCCAACATACAATGGTAAAGAAAGAATAGGATAACCTCAATAAAAACTTCTATTAGGAGAAGGGAAAATTAGAAAACTCAGTATGGTATCTGGCCAAAGAGAAATTGCAAGACCTTGCCTGGGTCAGCCAATCTGCGGCCTCGGGGTCTGCTGAATTGTGCTGGGTGTTGAATCTCCCTTGGTCACTGTCTTCTCCTGTCGACCCTGGAGGGTCTGGCACTGGCAGTGTTTCACTCGGGCCCTGCTGTTGCTATGAGTTTGGGGCTTGGGGTTGAATGGCCATAGGTGGTGTCAGCCAGGCTAGGAGTTTTTCTGTCAGTACTGCTCCCAGGAAAATGTGGCTTCCAGGTTTGTTTGATTCCAGTCGATTCCATGGGCTAGTAATCACAGCCAGTGATCTTCTCAAGGTGAGGTCTCTGGTTCTGGGAATGTCTTTCTTTCCGCCTTGCTCACCCCATAGCTTCTGCCTTGAGGCACTTTACAAATAGCCTGGGCTGAAGACGCACACAGTTTGGGTCCCAGTGTAGATAGCAGGGACAGTTTGATATGCTCTGCTTTTGTTCTGGCTTATCAAGAATGACCAACTTCTGCAGGGAATTACCTACAGAAATTGTGTGGAGTTTGTAAGAAAGATTTTCCCTTTGCTCCCATTTATTCATTTAATCATTTATTTATATCAGTATGGACTCATTTAATTTATTCATTGGGTTATAATCCAATATTATAGTTATTTATTTTGTGGGTCAAATTCAAGTGCTTTTACAGTAACAACTAACTAGCTATCTAACTAGCCTACCCTATCCAAAGGCATATGTGAGGGAGGAGCAGGCATGACAGGATTCTGTTTATGTTTTTATCTCCTTACTCTTCTTTCACTCAGTCCCTGGTTTTAACTTTTGCGTTTTGATGAAACAAGAGTCAGCTGGATGTTTGTGAGACCACAAAGCTAAGTTCACTGGAGATGGTGTTGGGGCAGTGGTTGGAGCTCTGTATGCTTCTCACCAGCCCACCCCAAACTCCTATTATTGACAAAATCAGTGACTTTCTGCCCTTTCGGTATAGTCCATTCCTAATCAGAAGTCCCAGAAATAACATAACCAGGTTCCCAGAATAAACTGGTACTAGTTCATAAAAACTTTTTTCAAGGATTGGACTCAAGTAATCAGTGAGCTATTCTTTTTTACTATTTTTAGATGAAGTTAGAAAATGTTGATTCGAGAAGTATCAAGATTCCCCCTATGTGGGACCTGACTCCCAGGAGTGTAAATCTCCCTGGCAATGCAGGATATGACTCCGGGGGATGAATCTGGACCCGGCATCGGAATTAATATCTTTTTGACCAAAAGAGGGGTGCGAAATGAAACAAAATAAGGCCCAGTGGCTGAGAGATTTCAAATGGAGTCTAGAGGTCACTCTGTGGACATTCTTACGCACTACATAGATAACGCTTTTTAGGTTTTAATGTGTTGGAATAGCTAGAAGTAAATACCTGAAACTATCAAACTCCAACCAGTAGCCTTGACTCTTGATGATTATATAACAGTGTAGCTTACAAGGGGTGACAGTGTGATTGTGAAAAGTTTGTGGATCACACTCCCTTTATCCAGTGTATGGATGGATGAGTAGAAAAATGGGGACAAAAACTAAATGAAAAATAGGGTGGGATGTGGGGGATGATTTGGGTGTTCTTTTTCACTTTTATTTTTTATTCTTACTCTGATTCTTTCTGGTGTAAGGAAAATGTTCAAAAATAGATTGGGATGATGAATGTATAACTATATGATGGTACTGTAAACAGTTGATTGTACACCATGGATGATTGTATGGTATATGACTATATCTCAATAAAACTGAATTTAAAAAAAGTATCTAGAAGTTTTGTAAAAAAATTACCACTCTTCTATGATTAGATTAATTATAATTTCTGTTTAAAAAGCATATTGTTTTTAAAAACAAATTGTTTCATTTCATCACCTCAGGCCATGTTTATTTTTTAGATGACCAAATGATTATAATGTTTCTTTTGAGCTACAAATGTACATGTCTATCTGAGGTAAGAAAAGACCTTTTCACTATCTTGTTTCTTCAAGTGAAATTTTGAATTGCATGTCAAGACTTTATAACTGAATCCACATGAAGGAATGTATTTCAGACAACTATTGAAACCACAAGAGGGAGTTTTAAATGTAGTGACTATAGCAGTTGTTATTTAGTCATGCACTGAGCAATGTTAATAGTTAAGTTAAAAAATAAGTTTTCAAAAATTTTATAGATTAAGTAAAATGAAACTTTAGAAAAATAAATTACTATAATTTTCAAATATGAAATGAGGAATTTCTAAACATGAACATTACTATATTTTATATAAATTTAGCATAATTTTTAAAGTAGAGAAACATAAAATTTAACTCAGGAAGAAGGAAATGGAACAGAGGATAAAGAGGAATAGACAGTATGCAAAATATAGGCTAAAAATGTTAGATTTCCTAAACACCCCACCTGATTTTACCTATTCAAATAGAAGTGGCCCTGGATGGCTTTGATTGCCCTTGGGTCTAATTTTTCTCTGCACAGAAATTTACATGGTGGTTGATAGAGGTCAACATTTCAGCAATTATTTTTAAACAAAACTGCAGCAATAGTTCTTAAAATTTTATGATAACAATAGTGTGGCCTGTGGGCTATGTGTGAAGCTGGTCTTGATTTCCCCCTTTTAGCATTTGGGACCAGGTTTGATAATAAATAATAAGTGTCCATAAATCACTGTGTGCTGAATAGACTAGAGAGTTTAGAATCTACTCTTGGTATGAACTCAAATAAAAACAAAAGTTTTGTTTGCATCAATTACAATTTGAGTAATAAAAATATCTTTTTTTATTGAGTAATAAGTCTTTTAAGGACTGTGATGAAGTTGCTTCATTCAGTGTATGATAATTGGGGTGGGGTGGGGGGATGACCAGCTTTCCCAGACTGGGGTTGTAGAACTCCCAGGACCCTGCCACCAGCCATTCCAGTTTTATTTATAACACCTCTTCCTTTTGTTACAAAATCTGTGATATTTAGTGTTCTTTTTTTTTTTTTTTTTCCTACTCTGTAGTTTCTTTCTTTTTTTTTTTTTCACTTTTATTGAGATTGTTCAGATACCATACAATTATCCAAAGATCCAAAGTGTACAATCCCTTGCCCCTGGGTACCCTCATACAGCTGTGCATCCATCACACTTAATTTTTGTTCAATTTTTAGAAACTTTTCATTACTCCAGACAAGAAATAAAGTGAAAGATGAAAAAAGAAAAAAAGAAAAGGAAACTCTAATCTTCCCCTATCCCTAACCAACCCCCCTCAATTGTTGACTTGTAGTATTGGTATAGTACATTTGTTACTGTTTATGAAAAAATGTTGAAATACTACCGACACCCCTGTTCATTTCCAAACATTTAAGTTCATCCTAATTGAACATTCTACTCATACTAAGCAACCAGTCCCCATTCTTAAGCCTCGTCCTATATCTTGGTACCTTATATTTCATGTCTATGAGACACTCCTGTCTTCTATCACTCTGCAGTGCTCCCTTTAGTATTTCCTGTAGGGCAGGTGTCTTGTTCACAAAGTCTCTCATTGTCTGTTTGTCAGAAAATATTTTGAGCTCTCCCTCATATTTGAAGGACAGCTTTTGCTGGATATGGGATTCTTGGTTGGCAGTTTTTCTCTTTCAGTATCTTAAATATATCACACCACTTCCTTCTTGCCTCCATGGTTTCTGCTGAGAGATCCGCACTTAGTCTTATTAAGCTTCCTTTGTATGTAATGGATTGCTTTTCTCTTGCTGCTTTCAGGATTCTCTCTTTGTCTTTGACATTTGATAATCTGATTATTAAGTGTCTTGGCATAGGCCTATTCAGAGCTCTTCTGTTTGGAGTATGCTGCGCCTCTTGTATCTGTAATTTTATGTCTTTCATAAGAGATGGGAAATTTTCATTAATTATTTCCTCTGTTACTGCTTCTGCCCCTTTTCCCTTCTCCTTCTGGAACACCAATGATACGTACATTATTGTACTTTGTTTCATCCTTGAGTTCCCAGAGACGTTGCTCATATTTTTTCATTCTTTTCTCCATCTGCTCCTTTGCATGTAGGCTTTCAGGTGTTTTGTTCTCCAGTTCCCGAGTGTTTTTCTTCTGCCTCTTTAGATCTGCTGTTGTATGTTTCCATTGTGTCTTTCATTTCCATAGATTCTACTAGTTGTTTTTTTGAACTTTTGATTTCTGCCATATATATGCCCAGTGATTCCTTTACAGCCTCTGTCTCTTTTGCAATATCTTCTCTAAACTTTTTGAATTGATTTAGCATTAGTTGTTTAAATTCCTGTATCTCAGTTGAAATGTACATTTGTTCCTTTGACTGGGCCATAACTTTGTTTGTTGTCTAGGCATGGTTTCCTTGGTTATCCAAATCAGGTTTTCCCAGACCAGAACAGGCTCAGGTCCCAGAGGGAAGAAATATTCAGTATCTGGTTTCCCTGAAGGTGTGTCTTAGAAAATTGCTCCACCCTGTGATGCCTCGGGTCACTGTGCGTTTCTGCCCAGCAGGTGACGCCTGTTAGCCTATAATTCTTGACTGGTGTGAGGAGGTGTGGCCGTGTTTCCCCAGGCTCTGGGGTCTGGTTCTGAATGGAAAGGGCCCCACCCCTTTCCTCCTAGAGAAGACAGACCCCCCAGGTGGAGGTCATTAGCATTTCAGTGGTCTCTCTCTCTACTTGTGCTGTCTCCACCCTTCCCCAAGTCACAGCCCTGGAAACTGAAAATGACTGGGGCTTTCTCCACTGAGCCAAAAAAGAAACAGATAGTCCCCTTCAGACCCAGTCCAAGGTGACCCTCTGGCTCTCCAAGGTCAGTTGTCATCCAGAGCCTCTGTTTTTTGGGGATTCTTACCTGTAGTGAGCAGTTCACACTCGCTACTTAAAACCCCAGTTGGAGGTCAGCTGAGCTATATTCGTGTGCTGGGAGAAAGCTTCTCTCTGGCACTGCGAGGCTTTGCAGCTCGGGCTATGGGGGAGGGGGTCTTGTGACTTGGATCCGCAGGTTTTACTTACAGATTTTATGCTGTGTTCTCAGGCATTCCTCCCAATTCAGGTTGGTGTATGATGAGTGGATGGTCTCGTTTGTCCCCCTGCAGTTATTCTGGATTATTTACTAGTTGTTTCTGGTTTTTTGTAGTTGTTCCAGGGGGACTACTTAGCTTCCACTCCTCTCTATGCCACCATCTTGCCCCTCCTCTGATAGTGTTCTTGACTGCAAGCAACAGTGACCAATTCTATCTGGTTTAAATGGAAAGGACATTTGTTGAAGGAATTTGGGATAGCACAGAAAGTACCTGTAAAGTACCTATAAGGCTGGGCATCCAGAATTGCAGCTGGAGAACCCCACGAGAATCAACTGAAAAGGGTCCCTGGTGCTCTCCAACACTGACTGTCACCTTTGGCAACCTTCCATGGGTGTCTTTGGAAGCTGGGTGGTGGGCCCTGTCTGGCTGTAGCAGCATCAACTCTCCTCTTTTCTAATTGTGTTGGGTGTCTCCATACCACTGTCAGTCTCGGTGACTCATACTGTAAGACCCAGAACTTGTTATATTCTCAGTTTCAGTTGGTTATAGTGAAAGAATACCAAGCAAAACTCAGCAAAGGGAAAAAGACACATCAGGTTGATGTTGTGGAGGTAACCAGGTGTAAGCTTCCCAGAGTCCTCTCCCAGTGGAGTCACCCAGGGTGCGCTGTGTTCCTCCAGCAAAAGATTACGATGACGTGTGTGAAGTGTTGTCTACTGAGGAAGCTCGTCAGAGACTCGGTGCCCAGGATTTTCACTGGGGCTGGTCACGTGGGCACCGTCTGTCTAGCATGTACCAAAATTCCAGACTCCTAAAAGGAAAGCAATAAATGACATATTTGCATAGTCTAGGTACAGTGGGACATTCTTTTTAGGGAAAGTTTTGTATCCATGCAGGGAAATGTTTGTCATCCAAGTTTCCAGATGCCAGCCAGCCAATTTGAAGGCCTGCTGCATGAACTCCTTTCTGCACACTACCTGCTTGGGTTCCTGGCTCTGGTTAGAAAGTCTCGGGCAAGGGTCTCTGACTGGCCAGGTCTCTGTTGTGTGCTCACACCCTTGCTGGTGCGGGAGGACTTTGAGGAGCTTGTTGACTCCCTTTTGAGAATTTCATTTCTGAAGTGGGAGATGGACCCAACCTCCCAGCAAAACTCACACTGTGGGGAATTCCCCAGACATAGGAACTGCTTTCAGATGCTGGATAGTACAGCACCCCTCTCCCCAAAAGAAAACCTCTCTAAGCACCGGGCCAACATAAATGCCAAATGGTTGGTGGCAGTAGTGAGCTTAGGTGGCACGTGTTATCAGTATATGCCAACTCGCCAACAAGGAGAGGCTGACTAATCTGTTTGGATCAAATTTATGTCCTTAAAGTATGCAGAATGCTCCACCAGATGTTGAAGAGGGTGTAAGTGGGCTCCAAGAAAGTACTGTTTAATGGGGGAATAAAGCAGTGCAGCTGAGACCTGAATGAGATATTGCCAGCCAGGCAAAGTTTGTGGAAAGAGCATTCCAGAGAGTGGGAATAGCACATACAAAGGCCATGCGGTGGGAATAAGCTTGAAAGGAAGGAATACCAGAGGAGCTGGGGCAGTATTGAGCCGGGGATTGGGGGGAGACAGGCAGGCAGCAACGTGAAAGAGGGAGATGGAGGATAGATTGTGTGGGCCTTGACAGTCACGGTGCTGGGCTTGGGTTTTCTTCTCAGTGCAGTGGGAAGCTGTTGGATGTTTTCAGCAGGGGAGTAACAGGGTCTGATTTCTAATGTGAAGCTAACACAGATTTCTCTATGGATAAAGGATTTTTTGGGGGAAAGGACAAGAAAGGAGGGAAACTAGTTAAGAAACTGTAGCCCCAGTTGATTAGGAGGAGATGGCAGTAGTTGGGATTATAGGAAGGGATCAGTACAGTGCATAGAAATGGCTGGATTTGGGATATATTTTGGAGGAATTTCTTGAGATTTGTTGATAGGATGAATGTGGGGATATTACCTAGGTTTTTGGTTTGAGTAATTATGTGGAATGTCCTTTTCTGAGATGAAGACTAGAAGAGGAACAAGATTCGGGAGGTGGGGAAATCAAGAGGTGCCTTTTGTTTGACATACCTTATATCCAAGTGGTGTTGGTAGGCTATGGTAGTTAGATATAAGAGTTTGGAACTCAGCGGAGCTGTCAGGGTAAGGATGAAAGGTTGGCATCCTCAGCAGGTAGTTAGTACGTGAAGCCTTAGGCCTTGGGGATATGACCTATCAAGAGGATGAAGAAGAGAGGGCAAGACCTTGAGAAGTCTGGGCAAGGTGGGCGTGGCTGGCGAGGTGGGCGGTCCTCTACCCAGCCCGGTCTTGGGAAAGCCGAGGAGGGAATGGTCAGCTCCGTCCAGTGCTGCAGGGGGCAGATGAGTCGATGGTAGTCAAGTGTCCATTGGATTGATCAAGACAGAGTCCTTGGAGATCTCACCAAAAGCCAGGTCGGGCGTGATGGGAGGGGAAGCCTCTTGCTGTAAAGAGGAGCAGACAAACCGTAGCAGTAGCCAAGCAGGATCCTAGAGGATTTTTTTCTTTTCTCCAGATGGGAGATGCCAGAGCATGTTTGTATGTGTTAGAGAAGGAGAAATTGATGCATATGGGGACGAACCTGGTAGCCAGGAACGCTGGATGACTAGCTCTTGGGTGATCCTGCTTCGGTATTTTGGTGTCTGCATTTATGCCATTTGTGTTGGCATAAATAATCCTTCAGTTGTCTCAAGAAGATGAGACAAAAATGGACTTAGCATGTCATGGGATGTCCTTCTGCCCAATGAAGGCCAGATAATCGTGTGTGAACACCAGTTTCTCTTTGTAGTTAAAATGCAGTGGAGAATTGCGTCATCACATCCCCCACCCCTGTGGGAGAGGAGCTACCTGGACCTCAAAAAACCAGCTCTGCAGCAGCGAGTGCTGTGAGGAGTTCGACCCTGTGTTATGCTTCTATCAATGAAAAGTTTAACAGCAAAAATTTAAGTGAGCGTAGAGCAGAGATTTGAGAGAAGTTTTCCCCTTTTAAACTGTATGTGGCGTTTGAGAAGTGCTATTCTTAGTAGTAGTTGAAACTGTAATTCACTTTCTGGTATCCTCTTACCTTTTTTCTTCCTTTGCCCTGATTTCTGAAAACCTTTTTGTATTTATGTTCTATGTATCCTTTTAAGCAACGTCATTCTAGTTGGAATGAGGCTGCTATTAATTCATGAAAAGAAGGTTAATAACCACAGAAAGGGGCAGGAGATCCCAATATTGGACAGTTTCTGTGGATAGAAAGAGGCAGGTTGTCAGCTCCCAAATTTTATAACATTGCTTGTTCTTGGGGAGGAGTGACTTTTCAGGTTTCTGATTTTGTTGTGGTTTAACACCCGGGCAATAAGACATGGCCCTTCTTTGTCATCTATGTTAATTCTGCAGTCTGAAAAATGAATGATGGTTTCAAGCAGATGCCTTGGATTGGGAGTGGCAGTTTCACCAGTTTCCTTTGCCCTTCTAAGGATCTGTGGGGAAAAAAATCTGTAAAATGGTCAATGGTGAGGCTCTCTGCCCTTTTTCTCTTGAGAGTATTTGTCTCACTGGATCCTGGAGAGGCAGGGGGTCTCTTCACTTAGAATTTTAGGGAAGGAGAATAGCTAAGAGTGAAATTGTAAGTATGGAATAGACTAGAAAAAAGGAGTACTCTATATTGTGTGGTAAATTAAGATTCAAAAAGATCTTTATAAATTTTTTTTTTTTACCCAACTGATTTGAAGAGATGGTCTTAACTTGGAAGGAATAAACATTCAAGGAACCTGCTTTTGTGCTTGGGACTAGAGTTAGAGCAACAGAAAGTGTCCCAGGCTCTGGAGAAGTTCCTAATCTGTTTAAGATGGGTGCATAAAAAGTTATTATTCATGTAGTAAGTGAAGTAATAGAACTTACTACACAGGAAGGTTCTGTTGAGAGTGCGAAGATAGGTGGGGAAAAGAGAGGATACCCAGCTTTGAAAAGTGAACAGCTGAGCTGAGTTTTAAATTAAAATAAATTAATAGGTAAAATTTGAGCTCTTACTGTGTGCTAAGTACTGATGTAAATGTCTTCCCCAAACTAAAGTCTTTGGGGGCAGGTACTGTTATCTCTATTTTCTGATCACTTGCCCAAGGTCACAGAGCTAGTGAGAGGCAGAGCCAGGATTTGGAACAAGACACTGTGGTGTCTCGGGAATGCTTCCGGCACCGGGCCTGGGGGCCTGAGGCCTGGAGCCTGGGGGCTAGGGGCTAAGGGCTGGGGGCCAGGGCCAGGTGGCCAGACTCTGACATTCAGAGGAGGAAGTGGCTAGGTTATCACCTGTCTTTGGCTTTCCTTTTGAGGCACTTTAGGAAACCTGTGCTTTTATAAAGCTCACCATGTAGAATTGTGGAGAATGGATGTGAATTGACAGCATTAGGAGGCCACGCAGCTATCCAGGCCGAGTTGGTGGTGATAGCAGTGGAAATGAGCAAGGAGGACAAGTGCAGGAGGCATTTAGGGGACAAACTCAACTGGATTTATTTACCAATTGATTAAGGGAGAAAAAGTCTGGAAGGTGTGGATGAAGGAGGGGAAGAAACGGAAATTTATTAAATGCCTATCAATGATTCTGAACTGGGGGGCCAATTGACATTTGTCAATGCCTGGGGACATTTTGGGTTGTCACAGCTGGGGGCGGGGAGGGCTGCTGCAGGCATCTGGTGGGGAAAGTCTAGGATGTTTCCTCCATTGCATAGGGCAGCCCATGGGACAAAGATTATCCAGCCCCCAAATGCAAGTAGTGCTGCCAGTGAGAAACCCTGCTCACCATGTCAGCTTTCCGTGGTTTTCTCATTGAATCCACCAACCAATCTGACTGAGATCAGAGCAATCGGTGAGATTGCAAAGGCTGTTTTTCCTGTTTTTCAAATGAGAAAACTGAGGCTTAGAGAGCATGGGTCACTTGGCCAAAGCTACCCAGCTAGTAAGTGCCAGGGCTGGAATTTGAACCCAGTTCTGATGTTAGAATCCAGACGTGCCCTTTTGGGTTCTCCCCGCAGCTTAATTGCTCATAGAGATGCAAAGGAAAGAAGCATGCAGGATTGTGGGGTTCTTTTTCTGTTAGTGGTGGCTCCAGACCAGAGGAAGCAGGAAGGAAGATGGTTATTTATAGCCCGCTCTGCACAGGATCGAATTTTTCAGTCCTGAAGGACTTGCAGCGGGTACTTCAAAGCAGTATTATCATTTAGATATTGGCTTTCCCCTGTACATCTAAATATGCGAACACCTACCATCTTTTCCTTTAAAAATACCACTATTATAATTAAGGTTAAGATAAAATGCAAAAATTATAATTAAAATCCATTTATTCCCTGTGCTTATGAGCTGTTGGAGGCTTCTCACATTAATTTAATGACTATCCCTTGGAGAAAGGACAAGACTAAACAGGGAATTTGGAGAGATCAGATAGGACAGCTCTAGATATAGTTGAACTAGTAAAATACTTTGATTTGCAGAGGTAAGGATTCCTTTTGAGAATCAG
Source organism: Choloepus didactylus (assembly GCF_015220235.1). Classification (NCBI taxonomy): domain Eukaryota; kingdom Metazoa; phylum Chordata; class Mammalia; order Pilosa; family Megalonychidae; genus Choloepus; species Choloepus didactylus. Next base: position 22,410,494 of record NC_051322.1, on the reverse strand, counting down.
TTTTAGTTTGGTCTGGGATGGTCAGAGGGCTTTTAATAGCTCCAGATGTCTCGAATTCTGTTAGCTGTTATCTACTTTTAATGGTTCTCCAGCTCCCAGGCAATGTAACAGTGTTCCTTGGTGGCCTATAATATTAATTTCATAGTATTGATATTCTTCTCAAAGTTGCATATTTTAAGACCTAGTTTTTGGATGGTGCTCTGGATGAGGCTGCTTGATTGAGATGGTTGTTTTTGTGGATATGATTTCTGTGTATTAAAAATGGCTTTGTTTTGGGCCCAAGTTTTCTGTTGTTTACCTGGCCCTACTGTGCCCCGGCTCTTGGGACTGCTGAGTGAGTGTGACGTCTACTTCACCCATCAGCTCTGTTGTGAAAGATTCTGGGGCTTGACAATCCAGGCATTGGTTCTTTGGGGACGACCTGTTTGTTGCACCTTCGTATCTGATGCCAATTTTGCATGAAAAAGGATGCTTACAGTGGCATGAAGGAGTCAGGTCTGGGAGTTTGGTAAGAAACCAGGGCCCCAGGCTTTATGAGTTCATGTTTTAATTATCGAACCGGTTAATACAAAATCAGAGGAAAGTGGGGGAATAGGAGGGCTTAAAACTTGGCTCATTGTGTTCCTGACAGCCACATGTAACTGTTGACTAGTTTGGATTATATCACAGTCTTGTAAGAAGTATGGTTTCTTTTTTTTAAATTCCTGATTGTTTAGATTCACCTTTATAATATGAAAGTAGTAATAGGAAGTCTCAGTAAAGAAGTTGAAGGATCAATAAAGGAACACTTCTAAATTTAGCCCATATTAAAAGGAAAAACACGGAAAAATGTTTTATCAATTACATTAATGTTAACATTACTCAAGAGTTTAACTGATTGTGCTTATTTTTTATTTCTGTGCCAAGATTTCCCATTGAGGAATACTGTATTCTAACATTGCCTTCCTTGGGAAGAACAGTTAATCATGTGTTTCCTTTTCTGCAGTGGGAATATAGCAGGCAATATGATATAGTACAGTCTTTTTTTTTTTAAGCTTGGATAAAAGTAGATCCCCTCTAGAGAGAGAACATTAGGGAGGACCCTAAGTATTATCTTGAATTATTTTAATTATAGGTTTCTTAAAATATACCCAAACATACAAGGAGGAATAAACATTCTTATAGCTCATATATCACTAACACCATAACTACTTTGCAAATTCATTAAAACCTAATTCCCAAACTGATATGCAAATTAATGGCATGATTTCAGCGTGACAGGTAATGCTGTTTTGTTAAAATTACAAGTATCATCTGTGCTCAAGTAGTACTGGTTGCTAGGGCAAGTTTTCCTTCCTGAGCTGTCATATGCCAGGTTGTAGATACTTGTTCTGTTTTCATTTATTTCCTTTAATCAGACTTCCTTTTTCCTATGTGCTGGAACATGAAGACATCATTTACCTCAAGTCCTGTTAGCTGGAGACAAAGTAGAACCTGCGATTGCTGTTTTGGTTATGAATATAAGGGCTGATTGAAGCCCCAGAAATCGAGGGGGGTGGGGTGTTCAGTTATATAAGGTAACCATGTGGAGGCTCTAGAGTGTGCTTGTATTAATCTATTAAGATTATCATTGCTGACCAAAAGGGGGATATGAAATGAAATGAAATGAAGTTTCACTGGCTAAGAGATTTCAAATGGAGTCGAGAGGTCACTCTGGTGGATATTCTTACGCACTATAAATAACCCTTTTTAGGATTTAATGTATTGGAATAGCTAACAGTAAATACCTGAAACTATCATACTCCAAGTCAAGTAGCCTTGACTCTTGAAGACGATTGTATAACAATGTAGCTTGCAAGGGTGACAGTGTGATTGTGAAAACCTTGTGGCTCACACTCCCTTTGTCCAGTGTATGGATGGATGAGTAGAAAAATGGGGACAAAAACTAAATGAAAAATAGAGTGAGATGAGGGGATGATTTGGGTGTTCTTTTTTACTTTTATTTTTTATTCTTATTCTTTCTGGTGTAAGGAAAATGTTCAGAAATAGATTGGGGCAATGAATGCACAACTATATGATGGTACTGTGAACAGTTGATTGTACACCATGGATGATTGTATGGTATGTGAATAGATCTCAATAAAACTGACGTTAATTTAAAAAAATGATTATCATTGCTGGAAGCTTCCTACGCCAGACATGGTCCTTGCTCTCGAAGTCGTACCCAGAGGGAGGGAATCCCGAGGAGGGATGGATGAGCCTCTTTGGATGGGTTGATGGATTTTTGCCCATCAGCTCTACCATTACCCATCTCCAATCTGTCAGAATATTGGTGACTGTCACCTTGCCCTAAAAACTTAACTACGTTTAGCTTGTCAATTAGATGGAAAAAATCCAGTGTGTCCATTGCTATTTGATCTCACACCAGCCTTTTTTATTTTTCAAGACAGTTTGGTACTGAAAATTTCCCTAGTAAACAAACACAATGCATTTAGTCTCTTATCATTTTATCCCTTAGCAACTCTTTTTTCCATTGTCACTATCAGATGACCTTGCTGAATTTTCCAAGTGGTAAATACTTTTGTTGTATTTTTTTTCCCAAAGCAGACAAAACTCCATTATTATTGGCACTGGAGTCTTGAGTGAGGTACAGCTCAGGTCTGGGTGTCCTACTCAGAGTGCAGCTGGTGTCTCAGCAGCCGCATTTCCAGTTGCACTAGTTTCCTGTCTAGCTTTGGTATTCTTGCCTCAAAAAATGTTAAATTCTCCCTTTGCCTTTCTTAGCCAGGGATGATAATAAAATTGGGAACAACTTGTTTTTTTCACAGATATGCTGGACTTTGGGCATCCAATGAGCATTTGCCATTTAAGGTAGTTTCTTGGGAGGCCCTGCATTTACTCTGATGGGGCAATCACAGATGGGTGAGTTGTTTGGGAATCTCCCTGCCAAATCTGTCTTCTTGGTCTGTTTGCTAGCCATATTAGTCTCATTACCTTACAGTCACACCTTATTAAAATGGTCTTAGCTGGATTGAACACTTATCTTAGTCACTGTAGTTGGCTTTGAAGCTGTTGGTAGAAGTTCAGTGTATCCCCTGGGAGTGCAGACCTGCCAGGCACTAAGGGAGTTGGATGTAATGGGATATGGGCTTCAGTGGCAATCCTCCAAGGAGGAAGGTCTAAGAAGGTGTTGAATGGTAACTTGCTTTGGAGATAAATGTTTAGCATCCCAAGGTGACTGTAATGGCATGGTAAAGTTCTTGTTGTTTATAGATATCATTTAATATTCATATCTTGTGGAGTTAGTATCCGGAAAGAAACTTAGTAATACTCTATTTTAAATGGAAATAAATTAACATAAATTACTGGTGGATTTTTATAGAGTAAAATGTTGGAAATTGTGTATACACTTTTTCCCCCATGGTTACTTAAGACTCTTGTCTATTTTCTGTTACATATCATGAATTTTTTTTCTTTTTTTTTTTCTTTGACAATCCTTTTTGAAGATCCATGTTCAAAGAAATTAGGTGGTTCTGCATTTCACTTTTGACATTGGTTTCTAGGCCCTAGGAAATGAACTGGCCGAGAGAGATTGTTGTCATTGGATGCTACAGCTTGTTTGGAGATTGGGTTTATTTTTGTGAGGCTTGTAAACTTAGATCCTCTCATATACACCTATACAGTAATTCAGAATTTCTAATCTTTAATGTGTTTTGCTATGCTTATCAGTTTAAAGATCTTAAGTCCTACTCTAAAGTAAACTTAAATGCATCTTAGTTTCTACCACGAACAACAGTAGAAGGCATGAGAAGTTAGCATAATAAAACTTAGCTCTACAGAAACAAATTGATATGGAGACCTATGTGGCTATTTTAGGGTTTTGATTGGTTACAAAAAGAGCAATATTTAGTCCTAGTTTAAAACAGGTCTGGAGAAAGTTCCAAAGTTCCATATCTTGCTTACAGGTGTTTTAATCTAACTTTCTGTCTGTAGATATGTATCTAATACCCTGGTGAGCACAGGATTTTGAAGAGTGAAAAGTTAAAGGAACTAATGCAGTATCCTAGTACTCAGCTCCCTGACACTCTTTTGCTATTTTCATTTGAGGAGTTATCAGGGAATGATCTTGCTCATCCTTTATGGTGAAAGCAGTGCCTGGGAGTGGGGTGGAGTGAATGCTGCAGGGGCCTGTGAGAGCACACCTGGCTCACCTGGGTTAACTTGGTTAAGTTATGAACATCTGAGCAATGAACGGCTAAACTAGGAAGTGAAAGGAGTAGCTTTATGGGAACTTTGTAACATTTTCAGTGCTTTTGTAGCTGCCTGTGTATATTATATGTTCTAATGTATAATTTGTGTCCCCGGGAGCTATTGAGTAGTGGAAGCTGGAGAAAGGAACGCTGTACAGAGTTATGCAGGTTGGAGGTGAGATGAGGTGGTCTGGGAAGATGGCACTTCTTAGCCAGCCTGGGAGCGTGAGGCTCCTGGGAGACAGTTGGTGGTGGCAGCAGGGGAACGTAGGCGAGTCAGTGTCTCGGTGGGGAGCTGGGCTTGAGGGTGGACCTTCCTGAAGGCAGAATGGGACCGCACTGTTCGATAGCAGGGCGGCAGAATTCTTGTACACAAAGAAGAGAAACACCTCCGCTGACTCTGTTCTCAGTGGCAATTTATTGTTAGTTTCTGCAGATAGAAAAATTATTGTTGCTTGAAAGTGAGAGTGCTGGGGAAGGAAAGAGTGTATATGGTTCTGGGTCACTCAATATAAAGTGAACAGATTCTCTGATGTCTTGTGTTGTGTTAGATGCCCTAAAATTGCTGCTGTAGGAGAATGATGGGAAAAGGGGAAAACGTCCAAGTGTCTGCTCTACCATTTTCCTTCCCTCTCTCTCTTTTTTTTTTTTTTTTTTAATTACTCACAGAAGAAAGGGTAAAGCTGCAGAGATGTCAGTGAGGACGTCATCCATGAGCCACACCTGACCCTGAATTGCTGGGAAATCTCTTTGGCAGGGGGTGGCCAGGAACTTCTCACGGCACCGGGTCTTTAATTCTCTCTCTTTTTTTTTTAAATTCAGTATTATTGAGATATTCACATACCATACAGTCATCCAAAGTATACAGTCAGTTGTTCACAGTATCACTATATAGTCATGCATTCATCACCACAATTAATTTTTTAACATTTTCATTACTGCAAAAAAAGAATAAGAATAAAAATTAAAGTAAAAAAGAAGACCCAAATCATCCCATCCCCCCATCCCTCCCTATTGTTCACTTATAATTCTCCTTTTGAAAAAATGTATTATCTTGTGACTCCGTTTTACCTGTCTCTAGAATAGTTTATCAGAAATATGACTCACTCCTTATCCCCTTTCTCAGCAAGTATTTACAGTGTAATAGGCACAGTTAAAGCTTTTATATCTATAGCTTTTCAAGGTACCTGAGCACCAGCAATGTTAGAATTGAAATTGAGGTCATGTCTCCAGGAACCAGCTTTCACATGTTGATGTCAATATAAATTTAGTAATGTGGGAAACTTATTACTAAAAATACACTAGTTTCTAATAGTTTTTCTCTTTTGCTATCCCAGTTTTAGGGATTCCCTTGGAAGAAAGTTTGGCCTGGATAGAAGGTGAATCTAGTGAATTCTCTGGATCTTTGTTGGACTGGAAGCTGTTAGAAAATTCAAATAGGAAGTGTTAATGCCAAGTCACACAGTAATACTGAGTTTAAAATGATGGTAAATACTAAAATTTCATGTAAAAATACAGATAGGGGCCCTCAAATTCTGGAATACAGACTAAGAACCTCTGAAAATCCACTCTTCCCATAAAAGCAATGAGAATGCAAGCAAAAACTTGTCAAAACAAAACCTAAGAGTCCATTCTAGCAAACCTATCCTACAAAATGTGTTAAAGGAAGGCCTTCAGACTGCCACGAAAGGACTGATACAATAACTTAAATTCACATGAAGAGCACTGGTGAAGGGAAAATAGGTACAGATACATATAAAAGACAATAAAATGTATTTTTCTAACTCTTCTGATTTAAAAGACTACTGTGTAAAGCAATAATCATAAAACCATGTTAATGGGTTTATGACATATAAAGATGTTGCTTGTATGACAACAGTAGTAAAGAGGAAAGGGGAGGAAATGAAACTAATGGATCCAAGTGTTCATATACTATTGAAATTAGGTTGGTATTAATTTGAACTATATTGTTTTAAGTTGAGATGTTAACTGCAATCACCAGGGAAACCACTAAGAAATAATTCAAAATCTATATTAAAATAAACCACATGGGAATTAAAGTATATTAGAAAATATCTATTACACACAAAAGAAAGCAGTAATGAAGTAATAAAGGAGAAACACATAAGACACACAGAAAACAAACGGCAAAATGGCAGATGGAAATCTCACCTTACCAGTAATTATACTAATTATAAATGGATGAAATGCTCACATTCAGAAGGCAAAGACTGGCAAATGGATGAAAGAAAACCATAATCCAACTGTATGCTGTCTACACAAGGCAGACTTTAGATTCGAAGTCACAAAGAAGGTAAAAGAAAAAGATGGAAAGAGAGAAACCATGAAAACTACTCAGGAGAGCTGCAGGGACTATATTAATATCAAACAAATAGACTTTAAAACAAAATTTGTTACTCAAGACAAAAGCCATTTTATAATTATAAAATCAATCCATCAGAAAGACATAACAATTATAAGCATACATGCACCTAAAAACAGAAACCCCAAATAAATGAAAACAAAACTGAAAGAATTGATGGGAGAAATACATTGCAACAATAATAGTCGAAGGCTTCAATACCCCGCCTTTAATACTGGTATAGAACAACGAAGCAGAAGATCAGCATGGAAGCTGAAGAACACTACATCCGCTCAACAGCACTACACCCACTCCACAGCAGAAAACACATTCTTCTCAACTGCACACATTCTTCTCAACTGCACACAAAACACTTTCCAAATCTGTAAATAACACAACAATAAAAAGACAAGCCAATTGAAAAATGAGCAAAATATTCAAGTAGACATTTCCCCCAAAAAATTTAAAAATGGCCAAAAATCACATAAATATAGGCCCATTGTTAGTCATTAGGAAAATGCAAATCAAAACCACAAAGAGATACTACTTGTTCTGGTTTGCTAATGCTGCCGAATGCAAAACACCGGAAATGGATCGGCTTTTATAAAGGGGTTTTATTTGGTTACAAAGTTACAATCTTAAGGCCATAAAGTGTCCAAGGTAACACACTGGCAATTGGGTACCTTCACCAGAGGATGGCCACTGGTGTCCAGAAAACCTCTGTTAGCTGGGAAGGCATGTGGCTGGTGTCTGCTCCAAAGTTCTGGTTTCAAAATGGCTTTTTCCCAGGACGTTCCTCTCTAGGCTGCAGTTCCTCAAAAATGTCATTCTTAGTGGCACTTGGGATATTGTCCCCTCTCAACTTCTCTGGAGCAAGAGTCTGCTTTCAATGGCCGTCTTCATATTGTCTCTCGTCTGCAGCTCCTGCGCTTTCTTCAAAGTGTCCCTCTTGGCTGTAGCGCCTCTTCAAAACATCACTCACAGCTGCACTGAGTTCCTTCTGTTTGTCAGCTCATTTATATGGCTCCAGTGATCAAGGCCCACCCTGAATGGGTGGGGCCATGCCTCCATGGAAATTATCTCATCAGTGTTATCACCTACAGTTGGGTGGGGCGCATTTCCATGCAAACAACCTAATCCAAATGTTCCAACTTAATCCCCACTAATATGTCTGCCCTACAAGATTGCATCAAAGAGTATGGCTTTTTCTGGGGGACATAATACATTCAAACCGGCACACTACTTCACACTCACTACGATGGCAGGAATAAAAAAGACAGTAAGTTTTGACAAAGGTGTAGAGAAATTGGAGCCCTCTTACATTGCTGGTAGGACTGTAAAATGGTGCAGTTGCTTTGGGAAACAGTTTAGCAGTTCCTCAAATAGTTAAACCTAGAGTTGCCACATGACCTAACAATTCTAGAATTTACACAAATGTTCATAGCAGCATTATTTGTAATAGTAAGAAAGTAGAAACAACTCTAATGTCCATCAACTGAAGAATGGATAAAGAAAATATGATATATTCATATATTGAAATATTATTCAGTCATTAAAAACTGAAGTTCTGATACATGCTAAAACATGGATGAACCTTGAAAACATTCTAAGTAAAAGAAGCCAGACACAAATGGACACATAGCATGTGAATCCATTTATTTGAAATGTTCAGAATAAGCAAATCCATAGAGATGAATTAGATTAGTGGTTACCAGGAACTGTGGGGAGAGGGGTATAGGGTATGACTATAATGATAATGGAGTTTCTTTTGGGATGATGAAAATGTTCTGAAATTAGGTAGTGGTGATAGATGCCCAACTGTGTGAATACACTAAAAAATTACTGAATTGTACATTTTAAAAGGATGAATGTTATGGTATATGAATTAAACCTCAATAAAACATATGTTAAAAAATAAAGGCAAATACAGATTCAACCAAGTTATTAGGAAAATAGTGTCTTGGGCTTAAATGGTTTGCTTCTGCAAACCTTGGACATTTTGTACCTTGTGTAGAATTCTTAAATGCCATTTTTTTTTTTCCCTGTCACCTCCACTGTCAGTTGCAGGGATCAGCCTCTGTCACTGGACTGAAGGAGCAGCATTAGCATTCCAGAGATGAGGAGGTTACTTAAAGGGTCCCGTGAGCCGTAGGAACACTAGCACACCTGTACTTAATAAAAGAGCCTAGCTCTTCATTGATGCTGGACATTTGAAAGGTTTCCCACCACTCTCACTACTCTTTGTACCCTGTCATTTTGCTCTCATCCTCTCAAAATCATGCTTAGAAAAAAAATAATAGCATGAGAAAAAAAGCCATCAAGAATGATGTTGGGCAATTTGAGAATATCAGAAAATACCTGCATGATTGTTCTGTAACCCACAACTTCTCTTAAAAAAAAAAAAAAGTACCTGCCTTAAAGAAAGTGAGACACAAACGTTGAGCAAATGATTGATTACTTTCATAAGAGAAGTCAAATTTAATCTAATATCAAAAAGATTTTTGTGTATCCTGATGGGCAGAAGAACTTTGCAAAAGATGTCAATTTGCTAAACTTAACTCATAGGTTCTGTATAATCCCAAACAAAACACCAGTGAATTTTCTCCTTGACTCTGATAGTTTACTTGAGGGAGGAAATGGTGTTGTATATTAAGACAAGGCAACAAAGACCAATTGGAAAGAAAATGGAGTAGAGGAGAGACTGTGGCATAAAGGCCCAAATGTTGGCTCTAAAAGTTTTTAACATACAAAATGTGATTGGCTCCAAGTAAGAACACGGTAGAAAGTATGAGACAGTGATAATTGAAAAGTGTGGAGAGTGAGGGACAGATACTTCTCCTTTGGTGAGGAGTTAGATGTAGGGCAGGTGTTACAATAAATTAATAAAAACCTCAAGTATATTTGGAATGCTTCTACTGTGGATTCATGTATCCACGATTCTCTTAGAAGGGAGTATGCTATGCACAGATCTGATTCATGGTTATCATTTTAGGAAGAGGTACATCAGAGTAGCAGGGACTAACTATACTAGGGACCTGAAGGGAACTAAAAGGCGTGAGACTCAAGAAGCTACTTTTGAGAAGAATTTTTTTCTGAGATAACTGGAGATCAAGTATTTTGTTACTGTTTTAGTTACCTCATTGGTAAAGCAAATACCATGCATTGGGTTGGCTTAAACAATGGGAATTTACTGGCTCTTGGTTTTGTGGCTAGGTGAAGTCCAAATCAAGGCATCATCAAGGTGGTGTTTTCTTCCTGAAGATTGGCATTCTGGGGTTTGCTGCTGGTGATCCTTGGTTCTTATCTCCCCTGTCACATAGCAATGCCCATGATGGCCTCTTCTGCCCTCTTCTTCTTTTCCAGGTTCTGTTGACTTTCAGCTTCTTGCCTCCTGTGGCTTTCTGTCTTTCTGTTTGAATGGCATTCTACTTATAAAGGACACTAGTAATAGGATTAAGACCCATCCTGATTGAGTTGGGTCACACCTTAACTGAAATAGCCTTATCAGAAGGTCCTACTTACAATGGGTTCACACCCACAGGAATGGAATAAGAATTTGTTTTTCTGCGCTACATATCTCCAAACCACCACAGTTATGTATTTTTCTTCTGGGTTAGCATAAAGCACTATGGAAAATAAGCATTGCTGACCTCAAGAGAAATGATGATGCCATTTGATAAACAGAGCACACTAGATTACTCAAGAGTATTTCCCTTGATTACTTGAACTGTGATTGAGTGGAAATGTTACCCTGCACATGTTTTGTGGTCAGGATTTTTTGATAAATTGAAAAGACTGCAAATACACAAGATGAAAGTGTGTTGTTTTGGGGCCAAACCAGACTGTGGCAGGTGTTAGTAGTTTGAGTTGTATAAACTATAGTGTGGGGAGGCAGAGTTGGCTAGCTAATTGTCATATGAAGAGCAAACCCTTAATTTATTCTTATTTATAATAGGACACGTTCCTTTCTAAAAGTGAACACAGCAAAGGTTAGAAGAATTTTAGTAGCCTATGAAGAATTGAGCCTCAGGTTTGGGCTTAGTAATGAAGAAAACTAAGATGAAGTTAGGCAAGGTAGTAAGTTTTGTTTCATTTTAATGGAGTACTGGGATAAAAACGGAGAGGTAGGGAGGCCACGGAGGGACTTTTTAATCCTGTTTAAGCTGTTTGTCCAGTTTCTTGAATTCCACATTGCCTTTGGGAGAGCCATTGACCGTGAGGGTAAAGTGAGAGTTAAAATAAGTCCATGTCTTTCAACCAAGATAGGAGTATCTATTTCAGTGGTTACCAAATCTTGCTAATCATCAGAAGGGCTCCAGTTTTTTCCCTCCACAATTGTATTAAAAATTTCAAGCCTGCAGAAAAGTTGAAAGAATTATACAACAAACACCATTATCACCTAGAGTCTACAATTAACATTTTACTCTAGTTGCTTTATCATATATTTATCCCCTCTGTCCATCCGTCCATTCTTCTTATTTTGGGGTGTGTTTCAGCGTATAGGGCAGATTTTAAGAGTCAGGGGGGACCTTTAGATAAGATTATCTGGTCATAACCTATCTGATCGCCACCAAATGCAGATTTGTGCTTGAAAAGTCTCTAATTTATAATCTGATTTCCAAAAACTTATTAGAAGTTCAGTTATCTCAAATTTGCATGAATTTGCCTGAAAAGGTAGAGTTGCATATGGCCTTTACTTCCTTTCAAGGTATCTAAAAATATCATATAAAAAAGAAAAATAGAAAATAATGCTTGGAATTATGGTAATTAATGTCAAACAAAACTATTTGCAGGTAGAGTTAGAGAGGGATTTATGAAGGAAGACTGAAAAGGGGGTTCTCAGGAGTTCTCCCCTGGGCGTTAGAGGTTAATTGGGCCAGTTCTTCACAAAGTCTAATTTGATCCACAATAAATAGCTTTCCTGCCTCCTGATAAAGATGTAGATGAGCATTCAGAGCATACTAGAAATACATCTTAATGGTCTTAAAGAAAACAAATTGTAAAAGGGAACAGAAAGGTGGCTGGAAGGAGTGGAGGGAGGTGTTTTCTTGTGGTGAGAAAGCTGGGCGTGCTGGTGGGCGGCTGCGCTTGCCGTCTGAGGGATCAGGGAGGTGACCGTGAATAAGTGATTTGGGAGCAGTCTGCTCCTTGCTTCATTGGTTTCAGGGACATGAGACAATATGGGGGCAAAAAAGACAGCCAGTTTGGGTTGGGTGAAGCTGGGTTTAGTCTCTGGATTGCTTAGTTCATTTCACAGGTGTCTTATCTATTGTTGCGGAAAAATAATACGTCGTATGGTGGTTGGAAGAGAAAGTGAGACTATGAATGGGAAAATGTTCATAAAATGGACTCTGTGCTCCGCCTGCTGGAAGGTGTTCTCCGTGTGGCGGAGGCCGTTGGGGCTGCACGTGGCAAGGTGCGCCGAGACTCCTGTACCTGCAGGGTGTGTGGAAGGTGTTACCTGCATGACTGGGAGTGAAAAATCTGCTGGTGATGCTGCGGGTAATGGCGGTGAAGTCATCTCCATGGGAGTCTAGGCTCAGCTCAGGGTTTAATTATAATGTATCCTTGGGCAAGTTATTTAATGTGTCTGATGTTAATTTCTTTCATTTCTCCTAATCTGAGACTTGGAAGGGCCTAAGGGTTCATCCACTTATAGCATTCTCTGCTTCCAGCGGCCTTGAGCTCCCTGGTGGAAAGGCTCCTGGGAACTGAAATGTCAGTCGTGATCAGCCTGATATTGTGCGGTGTGCTAGCTCGTTCATTTAACAGAGTCCCTACTGTGTTCCAGGCCCTGTCCTACAAGTATTTGTTTTTAATTTTCATAACATGGTATGAGGGAGTTAATGATATTATCCCCAGTGCGTAGATGAGGAAACAGAGGCCCAGAGTTCCAGCTAGGAAGTGGCAGAGCTCCGCGGGAAGCAGTTTGCCTTGGGGCTTTTAACATGTCCTCTCCCCTGCCCTAGGTCCTTGAGAAGGTGCATGGGGCCCTGTGGGGTTGGGTACGCTTTTGAGTTTCAGGGGTAAGTGTTGTTGGGGAGGCAAGGAAGAATTGGAGGAACTTTTTCTCCGTGGGAGGCACATGGAAGATTTCTTTTTTCCTTTTTAAGGTGGGTGAGGTGTAGGCATTTGAATACTGAAAGGAGAGTGTCGGTGGAGTGGGGGGTGGAAGGCAGGAGATGGAGTCCAGGACTCTCCTGGAAGTTATTGCCTTAGATGGGGAATCCCCCTGGGCAGGGCTGTGGCCACCTGGCTCTGACATGTGCAGCGTTGTTGCAAACGAGCAACACTCCACCCAGGTGTGGGAGCCCGGCAGGAGCTTTGGGTCTGACATCATAACCTTTGCGGTTGTTGGTTCTTGCAGTGTTTGATAAACTGAAACTTGTGGGTTTGATTTGGGCAGTGGAATGGGATTGTTTCTATTAGAAATCTTATCCCCCGAAGACCTTTTTGATCAAGAAGGTTAGGAGGTTATACATCCATTAGTTCAAGCCACCTTATGGATAATTTGTGGAAGAAAGCAACTACTTCTACCAGAGCAGAGTCGGATAAGAAACCAGGGGTGTGTACTTTAACCCTCTACCCCTCTATTTGTTAGGAAAGTACCACCAGATGTTGATATGTGGATCTGTACTTGACTGCCATAAATAGGGAGGTTTTTTTTTTTTTTTTAAGTAATTTTTTAACCATCAAGTACAAGCAAGAAAGGAAAAGGAAAACAGTCATTTTCTAAATGATAGAGTGAGCCTGAGCCTCTCTGGTATCAGAGCTTGGGGCTGCCCTGGCAAGTGGCTGATGACCCTGTTGGTGGCTTCCCCTGAGCCCCGTCCAAGGGAGAGAGGAACTTTCCCATGGGCACCCTCTCAAGGTTTTAGGAAAAAGCTTGGTTGAGGGTGGGGTCGAGTAGAGTGGGGTCAGGCTGGGGGAGCCTTCGTCGGAGAAATGTGAGCAACCCGGATCCTAAGCATTAGAACCCCCAGACTAAAACATCATCAGCTGCTTTTTACTATGTGATCATTAATATCACCATAGCATTGTTCTGAGCTGTTTTCAATGAATTAAAAAAATGGGTATTTCAGGTACATTGTGAGTTAAATGGATGTTTGTGGGCTAGTTTGTAAACTCATTTCTGTTTGGGAAAATGCATTCCAAATTTCAAGTAACTAGCTTACAAATGAAATTTTAGAACACAACCCATTTTTTTAGCAGGGAATTTATTGTTATTTGTACAAAAGGATGTTTGAATACGTGGAAATCTGGAGTTAACATAGTCAAAACAAAATAAAATACACAAGCTACTGTATCTTCCCCTGCCCTGGTCACAGACTCTACAACCTTTACTTGTGTTTGTTTTCCCACTCTGACTTCTGAAGTCATATGGTGCAGGTTGGACACTTGTACCTGCCTTGGAGTGGTTCCCTTATTATTTTAAAAAATTAAGAATTGGCTGACTCGGTGCTCAACTTCCTGATTTTTCCAGGTAGTTTTTCCATAGCGAATGTGTTCTGCGTAGAATTCAAATTGCCTGTTTCCGCAGCCATGCCTTCCTGTAGTTGGTGGCAGCTGCCTAATCTAATAATCTCTCTCTGTGTTTGGCAGGGGTATTTATATTTTAGGGTGAAATAATGCATCTCTTTCATTTTATAAAGATGTGGTACAGAAAATGATTGTAACCCAGGATTAAACATGCACCTTGAAATTGCCTTAGCTATTTGTTTATATGGCATTTGAGAAATGATTTAGCTTAAGCAAGGGAAATTTACTTTTTTAACATTTATTGATTTCCTTCCTTATCTTGATATTGTATTTTCCATTGTGCTCTCTTGTTATTGTACGTGCTGCTTTTCCTCTGTTCCCTGGTGACATGGCATTTGAGGGACGTGAGACTTTAAACAAGAATTGGAAGCACAAAGTGATCTTTAAATTGAAGAGGCGAGAGACACTTCGTAAAATACAAGTTAGTGTTGTCAAGAAGGGGGATTTTGTGACCTGGATCTTAATGGGTTAAGGAGGATACACATTTTTAGGAGGAACTTAAATTCTAAGTAGAAGTAGCACACAATAGATTGAGTTTCATAATTGTGGAGAAGGTATCTGTTTTCTTAATTGAACGGGTAGCGTCTAGCACGGTGCTTTAAAATAGTAGATGCTCAATAAATGTTTCCTGACTGAACATAAGGCAATGTTCAGAAAGAAGCGTCTAATTAGTGGCATATACAGGATATGGATAATAATTATGGATTCAATAGCTAATGCTTATCGTATAATATTCTAAGTGTCGGTCTAAGTGATTTTCATGTTCCCTCCTGGGATTGTGGGAATGAAGGGAGATTGCTTCTAATGCTCACTCTGGAGAGGAAGAAGGACTTTAAAATTAGGAGGGCTTAAAAAAGTGGAAACAATCTTAATGCTTATCATCTGACAAATGGATAAACAAAATGTGCTGTATCCACACAGTGGAATATTATTCAGCCATCGAGGGCAGTGAAGCGCTGATACATGCTACAACACGGATGGACTTTGAAACCCTACTAAGTGAAGGAAGCCAGTGGCAAAACGCCACCTCCTGTATGGTTCCATTGGTATGAAATGTCTGGAACAGGTAAATCTGTAGAGACAGAAGGCAGATTAGTGGTTGGCCAGGGCCAGGGAAAGAGGGAAGTGGAAAGTTGGTACTAAGTTGTGCAGGATTTCTTTTTGGGGATGACAAAATATTCTAAAATTAGATTGTCGTGATGGATATACTAAATACCATTGAGTGGTACACTTTAAATGGGTGAGTTTTATGATGAATTATATCTCACTAAAGCTATTTAAAAATGTGACCAGGTGAGCTTTAGCACCGTAGGAGGGTGGGAGTGTATCAGGTTGAGGTGAGGAAGCTACATGAGCAGAGGTGCAGAGGCCAGTGAGCAGGCAAATCTTTCTAGGGCGAAAGGTTTGACACAGTGGAAGGGCTGGGTGCAAAGGTGGGATGGGCCAGTTCTGGAGGGCTGCGTGTGCCGGTCTGGAGAGTGTGGACTTGACCCTTCAGGCAGCCAGAAGCCATGCGGGGGTATGAACTGGGGGCGAGTGGTAAGCAGAGCTGCAGGAAGTTTCCTCCATGTTGCTTGGACTGGTGGCAGGAGAGGGACGAGTGTGCAAGATGATGAGGGAAAGCAGAGGGACCGAAGCCTTTCAGAGGGAAGGGGGGAGCACAGGGTCAGGAATGGGGGAATCTCAATCTTGACAATTGTCAACACAAAGTGAATTGGGAAACTAGGCCAAGGAAGCAGTTGTACTGGGAGGATAGTGAATTTGATTTTCTATCTGCAGAGCTTAATGTGGCTGTGGACCATCCAAATGCAAAGGAAATTGGGAATTGTGGGCCTGGAGCTCAGAAAACAGTACAGATTTGGCAGCACAGATTGAGGAGTTACTTATCAGGCAGGTGAGGGTGGGGGAATGTAGGATGGGAGGTGAGGGGGTGGGGTGTAAAAACTTGGAAGGAGAGAGAGAGGAAAAAAAAAAAAACCGAAGCCTGAAATTTAGGGATTATCCAATAGGAAGGTGTTTCCAAAAAAGCTTGGTTGCTGAGGTCATGAAATGTCCAGTGTATTTCACAGCGACATCTTTCAGACCAGTGAGCTGAGCATTTACTTGGTGATAGAGGCTGGAATCAATAGCTCTCTTAGAAACCAGAGGAAAAATATCAGAATATAAAATGAAGGGAAAAAAGGCCACTGCATAGCTGCAAACCTCACAGATGTTCTAGAATGAGTTATAAGGAGAAGTTTGCTGTATCTTCACTAAGAAAACAAGTCAATTTTAATCAGATATTAAAGACATTCAAATAAATGCCAATGTACCATGTCGGCACCCAGATGGGAAGAACTTTGTAGGAGATGTTAATATTTTTAAAATTTAATTTATAGATTCTGTATAATCCCAATTAGAACACCTGTGAACTTAAATTTGCATCCTCTCAGAGTGGATCTGAAGTTCCTGGGAAAGATAAATCAGTGACAATTGTGAAGAACTTCTTGACAAAGAAGAGAGTAAAATGAAGGTACTTTTTCCACCAGATACTTAAGAAAACATTTTGATAACAAAATGGGTCGGTCCTGGTATAGGAATCACTGGATCAGAGTGGGAAGTCATGCAACAGATTCTAGATAATATCAGAATTTGCTGTTTGGTTGATGAGGTATCACAAACTAAGAGGGAAAGAAAGAATTCAATGATTAGCTTTGGTGAATTTTCAAGTTAGTTTTTCTTAGTTATGGCTAAAGCTGTGCTCCAAGGCTGTGGCCAGCAGGTTATTTGCTGTTCTAGGAGTGTGTTCTCCGTGTGTGCTTCACGTTCCATCTTGCCTGGAAGGGGCAATGAACAGGTACCTATGACTAGTTAGAAAAGTGTAGGATTGTGGTAGAAATAAAAGTAGAATGACTACACAGATAAAAGTGGTGAGAAAATGATTGGTGTTGCATGTGCACATGGGATGAATCCTTTGTAGTGTGAATGAGGGAACTGGGGGGGGCGGGCAGTGGAGAAGTGCTGGGGCATCCCCACCCGTGAGACAACTGGTCAACACGATGGAAGAGAAATCCCTGGCTGTAAAAGCAGCACCGTCCAAATATTCTTGTAGGAGAAGTTCAGGCAGTTGGTAGAAGTGCTGCCGAGTGTCTTATAATTTGAAGGGACGTGGTAGAGAGGTGAAGGAGGAGCATTTCTGGAAGGTGTGTGTCAGAGGAGGGAACTCATCTGATGAATTCTGGCAGGTAGGAGGAGTAGAGGACTGGGAGAACTGGAATGTGTGTGGCAACTTCTAATTTACTCACAGGTCATGGGAGATGCTTTTGGCTTCTAAAGGAGGTGAGGGGTAGCATATCATGTTTATAAGTGAGAATTGAGGGGTTAGCATGTCTTTCATAATTGTTATGAGCCCCCAAATTCTGCCTGGACTAGTTCTCATGAGTACTGATCTAGTCCAGAGGAGTTAACCTGACTGCCATGCCAATTTGCTTGACAGCCTGTAAGACTGCTAAAGTATTAGCGAAATAGAACTTTGAAATTTGGACTTGAATGATTCTGAAAATATGGAGATCTGAATTTAGCCCCTCCCTTTCTCTATTTTCACTCCAGCCATTACCTCCATCCTTAATGCTTCATTAGAATTGCAAGAAATCACCTCAGGGTCAAAAGTAAATGAAAATACAGTTCCCATTTGTTCCGGTTTGTTAATGCTGCCATTATGCAAAATACTAGAAATGGATTGGCTTTTATAAAGGGGGTTTATTTGGTTACAAATTTACAGTCTGAAGGCCATGAAAATGTCCAGATGAAGGCATCAGCATGAGTATACCTGCACCGAAGGAAGGCATATGGCTTCTTGAAAACCTCTGTTAGCTGGGAAGGCATGTGACTGGCTTCTGCTGATCCCGGTTTGTATTCCAGCTTCTCTCTCAGCTCCAGTGTGTTCTTCAAAATGTTGCTCTTGGGGCATTTTGTCCTCTCTTACCCTCTCCAGAGCAAACACTGGGCTAGCATATCCAAAGTGTCAGCAAAAGTGTGCTTTCAGTGGCCATCTCCAAAATGTCACTCTCAGCTGCTCTGAGGTCCTTCTGTTTGTGAGCTCTTTTATAGGACTCCAGTGATTAAATCAAAACCCACCCTGAATGGGTGGGATCCGTATCTCCATGGAAATAATTTACTCAAATGTTTCACCCACAGTTGATTGAATCACATCTCTGTGGAAACAATCAAGATTCCAACCTAATCAATACCGATGCATCTGCCCCCACAAGATTGCATCAAAGAACATGGTGTTTTGGGGGACATACTACATCCAAACCTGCACACCATTGTTGATAAATTAAGCTATGTAAATTATTATCAATACTCTATTTAGCATGCTGTTTTCTTTATTTTAGAGTAAAAATATCCATAACAGCTTCCATAGCATTTCTTCCAAGCTGAATTTTGTAATCAGTCCTTTTTTTTTTTTTTTCCCCCTGTTGTGAAGGGAATCTTTTATTTTATGCTAATTAACCACAAATTCTCATAGGAGCTTGTTCAGGAAACTGACCCTAGCGGTTGAATGGAGACAAATGTGTTTGCTTATCATTTGCATTAGTTCACATGGTACAAGTTAGCAGATTATATAGCTGGTTTGGATTTTTGCCAACTGAATAATAATTATTTTGGGCTTTATCTTGTTTATAACTATCAGAGCATGGGTGTGTGCTCCTTGGTTTGGGTAGATTTTACTTGTGGATATCAAAGTTTGAATTGTTCCGTTTTGTACACATTTTATTTTGACTTTGACTCCTTAAAAATATTTGAACCTACCCTCAGCGAGCACTGTAGAACACCAGTCGTCCAGACCCTTGGCGGAGAATAGAGCCTTGAACTGATGGCTCACCAGGTAATTTAAAGCTCCCTGAGGTGCAGAATAGTGTTGTGAAATATACAACCTGTTGTTTCATAAGGGAGAAAAATCAGATCAGGTTTTCATATTTGCTTCTATCTGCACACTTTGGAAAGACTCCCCCAAACTATCGATGGTGTCTCCCTGTGGTGGTTTCTGGTGGAGTTGGAGGGAGGGGGTCTGGGAGGGTAGAGGTTTTGATGAGAAGGGGATGCTTTCATAGTGTTTCATCTTATGTATTATTTTGAACCATGTGAATTATAACTCTTTAGGAAAACAAAATTTCACCTTCTAGTAATTTAGGGAAGAATTCAAGTCCTGGTTTTTAGCTTTGTTGCTGTTTTGCCATATTTATCTTCTCCTTTACTCTTGATATTTTGTTAGGAGACGTTTCAGTTTATTTGTGGGATAAAAGCCAGATATTCTTGAATTCCACAAATATTTATTGAACTCTACCTGCTTGCCAGATGATGTTCCAGGTGCCGTGGATACGGAGTGGATAAGATGGGTAAGGGTCCCCTTCTGCAGCTTTCCACCTAGCAACAAAAAAATAACCTTTATCCCAGTATGTGGAAGACTTGGCCTCAGAAAAATTAATTCATATTATATTGCCTTTCTATCCTTTCAGGTTTTATTTTGTAATTCTGTAGTTTGTTCATAGAAAAAAAATAGCTGGAGAAAATACTAAAAATATGAGTTAGTGATTTTGGAGAAAGCTTTTGGAAGTGGCTGAGTGTTGAATGAGCTGGTATGAGGGGAGGTTTAAAACACCAACACTTGACTCTTTGGAGGCCCCAGATTCAAATGGTTTGTAATGCATCTCAGAGAGGTGAATGGGAGACGGCATCCATTGAGAACTCCTATTAAGCATTACTAATCTTTTGAACAAGACTGTGAAACCTGTGTGTTTGAGCTTCGGTCCTGGGTGGATGGCAGGGGCTGTGATTCTTAGCCTCACCTTCCAGCCCTCTCCTCCTTTTGGTGCTGGGTGTGTACTTGGTGGCCGTTGCCCACAGCTCTCAAGGCAGGTTTGTTTGAAACTGTATGTGAGTGGTTTAGGGGCTTAGTTGGAACCTTTCCAAGGAGACCGTGTTACCTTGTATAAATTATTATGGGAGTAGGGAATATCTAAATGTCCTTGATCACAAGATAAATTGGGCACAGCTGGCAGAGCCTCCTTGTTTTCTTTGGCAAGTAAATGCTTCTGAGCTTTTACTGGTACCATCCATTTTCTCAGGTGGATTATTTTTTCTCATCATGGTGATATTATCTAGATAACACCCATTATTTATTTTATTGCTTTTGTGATTTCTGACTGTTGCTTATTCTTTCTGTAGACTATTTTCCCCTAGAGGTGTATTATTTAAAAAACAACCACCCCATCATTCATTGACTCCTAGGCGTCCAGCTTGGATGAGTGCCTAAAGATCTCCCAGTCCAGCATCCCAGCAAGTAACCTCTCCATTAAGTGATTATAGGGCTGATGCTTGGGTATCCCTGCTGACTAGGAACTCACTACCTCCTGAAGCACTTTTCCCCTCCCTGGGACAGTAAAATATATGAAAAAGTTCTTCCTTATTTTGAGGTGAAACCTGCCTTCTTGTAAATTGTGCGTACTGACCCTTATTCTACCATATGAACCAGAAGAGAACCAGATCTCTTCTCTGGCCACCTGAAGCCTTTCTCAGACTCTCCTGCTGCCCCATTCACTTCATCCCATTGGTTCAGTGCCCTTAACCTCCCCCCGGCCACTTTTCCCCATTGAAGAGGGCCCTAGACCACTGTTCTGGTATGCTAAAGCTGCTGTTATGCAAAATACCGGAAATGGATTGGCCTTTATAAAGGGGATTTACAGTTCTAAGTCCATGAAAGTGTACAAATTAAGGAATCAACAAGAGGATACCTTCACTGGAGAATGGCTGATGGCATCTGGAACATCTCTGTCAGCTGGAAAGGCACGTGGCTGGCATCCACTCATCCTTTGCTCCTGGGTTTTTGATTTCAAAATGGCTTCCTCCAAAATGTCTCTGGGCTTCTGTCTCTCTTAGTTTCGCTCTCTCAGCTCCTGTGCATTCTTGCTTGTTCTCCCAGGGTGTTTCTCTCTAAGTGTCTAGGGGTCCTCTAGTAGCTTCTCTGGGGCAAAATCTGGGCTTCATCTCTTTCTTTAGCATCTCCAAATGTCCCTCTGTCTGCATCTCCAAGCATCTGAGTCTGGGTCGGCTCTTAGCTTCTCCTAAGGGGCAAACTCTGAGATTGCATATCTTAGCTTCTCTCCAAAATGTCTCTCTCAGGTTCCCTGAGCTCCTTATCTCTGTGAGCTCTCTTAAAGGACTCCAGTGATCTAATCAAGACCCACCTTGAATGGGTGGAGTCCACACCTCCATGGAAATGATCTATTCAAAAGGTCTCACCCACAGTTGGGTGAATAACATCTTCATGGAAACATTCAATCAAAAGGTTCTACCCAATAAGATTGGATTCAAAGATTGTGGCTCTTCTGGGGTCCATAAATTTCAAACTGATACAACCACTCTGTTGACTTCTCCCCATTGGATGAGGGCCCTTAACCACCATTTTGACTTCTCCCCATTGGATCAGGGCCTTGACCATCCTGGCTGTCTTCACTGACTAGGTACTGGCTAGTCTCTCTCGTGGTTTCCTGGGGTTGCTGTAACAAAGTACCGCTAACTGGATTGCTTAAAACAACAGAAACTTCCTGTCTCGGAGTCTGAAGGCTCAGAGTCGGAAATCATGGTGTCGGCAGGGCCACGCGTCCTCCGCAGCTCTGGGGAAGGATGCTGCCTCTCTCCTGGCTTCTGGCACTGGCTTGCTGGCAGTCCATGGTGTTCTCTGCCTCATCTGCCACGTGGCCTTCTCCCCTCTGTGTCCAGTTCTCCCTTCTTTCAAGGACACTAGTCCTGTTGGAAACGTGCACACACTAATCCAGTTTGACCTCATCTTAACGGATCACCTTTTCAAGAACTGTTTCCAAATAAGGTCACATTCACGGGACCAAGGGTTAGGATTTGAATGTCTTTTGAGGACAATTCAATCCATAACCGTCTGTTTCTTAGCGTGTGGTCAGAATTCGGCACAGCGAGGGAAGGCTCCAGAGCCTTCTAGTGCAGCAGAGTGGACAGGGCTCAGACTTTGGAGTCCCTTTTGATTTTGAATTGATGGCCCTTTTTTTCTGCTGGGGAATTATTGAACCTCTTTGAACCTCCATTTCCTCATTAGGAAATAGAGAAGAAATGAAACGAGATATTATGTGTAAATGACCTGGTGGTGCTGGCATGTGATTGGCGTCCAGTGCATGGGTGGTAGAAATGCTAAGTTGGTTATACCAGCGTCCTTAATTGAGCACTTACTGTGTACCAGGCATCATTGCTGGGGCTTTATGTGGACTAACTCACTTATCCTTCACTCCAGCCAAGAATCTGAATCCTAGTTTTGTTCCCATTTTACACGAGGCATTTGAGTCTCAAAGAGGTTAGGTAACTGCACCATGCCATCAGTGAGAGGTGAAGCCAGGGTTTTCATCTAAGCTGAGGGCCTCCAGTGCAGTGCCTGCTTTCCTAACTGCTATACACGTGATAAATAGTATTAATAATGTTCCAAACCACAGAAGCTCCTTTAGCAACCACATGCGATTGTGGACTCATTTCAAGCTTTGAGAAGATTCAAGCTCCCAAGTGTTTTGTTTTATTTTTAAATAATAAACTTTATTTTTGGAGCAGTTCTAGGTTTACAGAAAAATTGCACGGAAAGTACAAGGAGTTTCTATATTCCCGGCATGGTTCCCTCTCTTAACATCTCGTATTAATGTGGTGTATTGTTACACTGGATAAACCAATATTGATACGATTTTATGAAGTAAAGCCTATGGTCCACATTAGGGTGCACTCTCGGTGCTGTACAGTTCTTGGGAGCATGGGTTTTGCATAATATAGTGATTTTTAGCTGCATGGTGTCTAGCATGGTGCTTTTCCCCTGGGAGTCCTCAAGAAGTATTCGTTTCGCCTCTGTCTTGAGCATTGGTGAGCAAGTGGTAAGGAATGCACAGAAGGGACCTTAGGCACTTGTTCTTAGCTTTCTAATCTATCACAGTTGGCTAGTAATGGCATTTCAGAGTGATCCCTGGCCAGTGTTGCAGCTTAGCAGGATTTTCTTGAAAAGCAGGAATAACAAACCAGAGTGTCTCTGGGCTGGGTAAAAAAAAAATCTGTCTCCTCTCCTGGAACAAGGCTGGACCCCACCCTCAGTCATAGGGTGCATGTGTTTTCATTTTTCATGGTGAGTAGCTCACTGGAAGCTCTCTCTTAATAAAGCCTGGTGGGCCAGTTGGTGGCTGTGCCCTCCCCCGGCTCACATGTGACCATTGGCTGATGACGTGGTCAAACATTGCCCAACGCGTGTGCAGGAGGCGAACTCTCCCTCCAGCTTTCCAAGTGTAATAAACGCTGTATTTAACACACTAAGAAAATTGTCTGAAATGTTTTTAGAAGAGTGCTATGTAAGATCTAAAATAGGTATTCTTAGAGGAATTAGACTGTATCTCTTAAAGATGGAGCGATGTTTCTTTAACAGTTGCTGCGGGCCCCCATCACGCTATGGAAGGGCCTGCAGCCCCGGCCTGGGTGCTGGCAGAGCCGGGAGGCAGCGTGGTGCTGGGGTCTCTAGCCCTGCCCCTCCCTTGTCATTCCTCCACAGAGCTGTGGGCAGGGGCATGTGTGGCATCCACGGGCCTAAGTCACTCTTCGCTTCCTGTGGGATGAAGACGTGGTTCCCTGGTGTGGCAGACAAAGCCCTCCTCTTGGGCAGCGCCTGCCTTTGTAACCCTGGTCCCTGCACCCCCTGGCCCTGCTGGAGTCTTGGGTCCCTGACTGCTTGGCCCCTTCCTCTGCTGGAATACCCCCCCTTCTCCCTGGCTCTGCCGGAGGGACCCTCTCCCTGATGCCTCTTCCCGGGGCTCCACCTCTGCAGACTCCATTACCCCAGCATCTCCTGGTCTCTGCTGAGGGGAGTGCCAGTGAGGGGGGACAGTGGGCAAAAGGCCAGACCAGATAGCGGGGTGGGGTCTGGGCCTTGGAAACCAGGAAGGAGGGGTGCAGGTTTGAAGGCAGAGTTAACGTGTGAGAAATGTGTAGGCTGTGTGGCATTGTTGCTTCGGCCCCTTCCGTGAATACCTGGAAAGAACAACTACAAATAATAAAAAGAAGGGATTTTCCCTTCATGGCTTGTGAGTTTCAAAACAGCTCGGCCTGCCTGCCTGCCTTAGGGCTCTGCTGAGGGCTGTGCCATCAGGTGAGATGGATTTCATTGTGCTCTTAAGGTTTTGGATGCCCATTGACTGTACCTTTTCATAGGTTTGATTGTTTTTTCCTTGGGTTTTGTACAGGTTAAAGTGTTGTCGTGAGGTTATCACTGTTCTATTCCTTCCTTCCACCCAACCTGGTCTCACTGATCTGAGTCCTGTACTCTTGAGTGGGTGGGTTGTGCACTGGTGTCTGGGTGACAAGCTGTGCTTGGTGCCCAGGGCGATGGGGGAGGCTGAGAAGGGCACCTTCACTTGGCACTTCAAGTGAGAGGTGGACAACACGTGAAGGAGCACACCATGGAGGGCGCAAGCTCACGCTCACCCGCTCGCCTGTGCCTGCTCACACCCGCTCACAGATGCGCAGCTGCTCACTCACCCTCAAATGCCCACATTCTCTTACTCCCTTTCCCTCCCTCTCCCCCATCCCCCTCCCTCCCCCATCCCCCTCCCTCCTCCATCCCCCTCTCTGCCCCCTCCCTCCACTCTCCCCCCACCTCCACACACACACTTGGGACAAGTGCTGCCCAGCAGGGAGGGAGGAGTCTGGCCCTTGGGGCAGTGGGCAGGACTTTGAAAGGGGAAAACAGGGGAGCTACTTCCAGGCAGAGGGAGCAGCACAGACACAGGCCTGAAGGCCAGGAATCTGTGGGGCCCACGGGGAATGGTGACTAATTGGGGTTGCCTGGGATGGAGAGGGTCACTGGGAGGTGAGGCTTGGACAGGTGGGTGGGACAGTCAAGCAGGGCATGGAGAGAGCAAGGGTGGCAGGAGGGCCAGCCCCAGTGCTCACCTCTGCTGGGGCCCCCAGAATCCTCACCTGTCTTCCCCCTTCCTGGGTGTGAGGATGTAGGGCTTGAAATCCTCCCTTAGGGTGTGAACATCTCTGCAAGTTCACTGTAATAACTTCCATGGTTTCTCTTATTTCTTATTATGAATATTTCCTAATATTTTTATTTGAGCATAAAAAATGTATATGTCCATATACTTTAAATTCTGCCAGAAAACTTTGATTTAGATGATCTAGAGCTTTTGACCTTAGTTTTTGAAAATGCCAAATGTGTACATTCTGGGGCTGCTTTTGTTGGGTTGAGCTTGCCTCTTCTCAATGAGAACTCCTTGGTAGAACCTAACCTTAGTATACGGCTCTTCCTTTTCATTTGTTATTTTCATCTCTGTGGGGCTACTTTATGGCCAATAACTGTGTTTCTGAAAACATGGGAGAATTAGTTTTGTGTGTTGAATGGCCTTTTAGGGTGGCTTAATAATAAGTCATTCTGTGGTCATGCTTATCTGAAACTAAGCCCCTGGCTTTAGTGTGAATTTAGATTTCCCTTTGTGAGTTTTCTTTAAAATGAGGAGCATCAGTCAATTCAGAAACCAGCTCCATGCTTCCTGTTGAGGTAATGGGTTTTTCCTTTACAATGGAAAAGTACAATTGATTGTCCTGAGGGCCCACGAATCATGGAATGCAGCGAGTCTGGATGTGAATTCTTTTTGGCCTCGCAAAAATCTGTGTCAGTGTGGCAAATTGACATGTAGGAGACTAGTAGGTGGTAGTTTTAAGTTTGGGATTCTTCTCCTGTACACATTTCTCCATTAGCCAGTTAAGGCTCTAATCTTCAGAGATTCAAGTTCAGCATTTCATAAAATTTCAAATCAAACCATGGTGTCTTAAGAGGTGACCCATTTAGAATTCTTCCATAAGTTAAAACTTCTAAAAAGTGAATGTATGATGAAGGCAGTTTTGTTTGCAAGACCTGTTTCACAGCCCTCCAGCCTGTGGCATTTTATTCTGATGGGAAAGAAATGAGACCATTGTAAATTACTGTTTGTAATAATATGTTCAGTGCCAACTCTGCACCAAGTGCTGTTTGCAGAAAGCAGTTGCATTTGTGCTCGAGTCCTTGCCCAGGCTGTGGTGTGCACCTGCAGCCCACCACTGGGCACGGGGGCCATTCCGAGGGGAAAAGCCTGCCTTTCCCACAATGGGCAGCCAGAGACCCTAAACCAGCCGTGCGTTTATTTGGGCTACTGCAGCACCAGGGCAAGTGTTCAGCTTCTCATTGGGGAGGCAGGTCCTCAGCTATTTCCAGCACAATAGCAGGAAGCAGCCCTTTATCTGGTGGGAGTCAGGGAGCATGCCATGCACTTCGCAGAGCTGGAAGTTAGTTGAGCCCAAGCTCCTTAACCTCTGAGTGAACATGCACTGAAATCGAGTGAAAATGGCCACAGGAAGAGGTAACTGTGGTGACGGATGTCAGCTGCCTCTGTTGTTGCTGGAGAAGGCCTAAGGGAAGCATGCAGAAGTATGAAAACGGCTGTTGCAGAGAGTGGCATTTTTTCCTTTAATTTTATCCAGAAAACAGTCATATGCTAATGGGGAGGAATCAGGCAAATGGCAGGGAGCGGAGTCCTGAGAGGGGAGGAGAGTTCCCGTGCCAGGGCAGGGCTACGCGGAGGGCCCGGGGAGAACCGGTCAGGGAACTCTCAGGGCCGAAGTGATCTTGGAATGGGGGTTCACTTGGTGTGTGTGTGGGGGGGGGGGGCAGCAAGGGAAAGTCATGCTGGCTGAGGTGCTTCTGCACCTCCTGCAGGTGCGGTGAGGATGGAAGAGGGGCCGCTCAGCAGTGCTCCTGGGACCCCCCCACCAGATGTTGTCCCCTACAGACCCTGTGTTGCCTGATGAGGTTCAGTCTCTTGGGCCTAAAAGGGCTTAGAAGGCCCCCTGAAGCCCCCCTGAAGCCCTCCGTTCCCTGTTCATATTCTGTTTCCTGTCGTTCCCTAAACGTTTAGTCTCCAGGACTTGGGTAGGGGGTGCCCACTCGAGGGGAGGCCTTGTCCTGTAGTGCTTAGGGCATGGGTGCAGGAGGTGAGCCGACTGGGTTGCAGTCCTGCTCTGCCACTTACCAGCTGCGTGACCCCTCTGTGTCTCAGTTTCCTCCTCAGTAAAATAGGAATAACAACAGTACTTAAGGTCGTTGTGCTATATGTGTTAGCTGCTATGATCATAATCGTCATCATTTCCTCGTATCCTTTAGGCCCAGACTCTCTCACTTCCCGGAGTCATTTCTAGAGCCCCCAAAAGGGGATTAATTTTCCTGACTTGAGATCCCGTATAGAGGCACAGAGAGATAGTGAGGTCAGAAGACAGTGATTCAGGAGCATCACTCCACTTACTAGGTTTGAAAACTTAACGAATTATTTACTTTCCTGTACCTTAACCATTTCACAGGGTTCTGTCAGTAAATGCCAAACTATAGTGAAAGCAGATGTTCTCAGGAAGCACCAAGTCACTATATTAACGTTCCTTCTTCCACCTTGCAGTGTAGTTACGGTGACTCGTTTTTCCAACCTGATATTGGGACTATTTATTATCCCACCCCGCCCCCGTAGCTTGTAAGTGGGCTTCCTCAAGGCCAGCGTCTGTGTTGCTTATTCGTCTTTGTTTCCCTCATGGCACTTAGCACAGTATCTTGCTCATGCTAAGCACTTGGCAAATGTTTGTTGAATAAATTTGTTAATAATAAGTACTAAAATGTTTTTAGGGAATAAGCAGTCTTGTGTCCTCAAGTACATTACCGACATTTATGGGCCACCTACTTGCTACCAGCCAGTGGCTTTCTTCTTTTAGGATGAAATAGTGACATTTTAGGCCACTAAAGTGATCATTCAGGACAATCATGTGTTAAAGGAAATTTTAAATTATGCATTAAACAAGGCCACCTCCTGGCACTACTCCAGGGGGCATTGTTGGCATTGTAATCAGGCCTGCTGAACTGGGAGTTGGGTGTATTGGAAGGGTTGGAGAATCTGACCTGGGCATTTGAAGTAGGCCTAAGGAAAACCCCTTGGTATGGAGATTTAGGGGCGGTTTGACTGTTTGGGAGGGACTGCATTAGTGCCCCAGGACCTATATGTAGCACACACTCAATGCAGAAAAAACTCTTTAAAGAAAACCTGCTTCAAGTAAGGTAATATTCCATTTGTATTACTTTATTTATATTCAGTCAATTTTGGAAGAGACTCTGAGGCAGCTTAAAATGAAAGTGCAGACCCAATAAAATGAAAATGATTAACATAGAACCAGGTAGGAAGTGATTAAAAAAAAACAAAGGATCTCATGGACTTTGAGTTTCCTGGCAGCCAGGACAAAGAGGGAAGCCTGCTGGGATAATACATTCTCAGGCTAGTTAAAGGGCCCCACCCAGCCCTGTCCTGCCACTATGGGTTAGTGGGAATGTAGGTTGGAGCCTGGAGCGGGGAGGGGCATTTATTTCTCTGGGTTAAGGTGGGGAGGGCCACATCCTGGGATATCAGTCACCAAGGCCTCTTAGCATCATGGTTGCTGTAAAACTCCCCTCTGGAAGCTGATGCTGATATTATTAGACAGTAGCTTTATGAAACCAGTTCTCCCCAGAGGCCAGAGTAACAACTGAGTGTAACATCACCTGGTACCTGTTTGTGGGAGAGAATTGATGATTAAGGGGCTTTCCCCAGGTTGTGGCTTTAGTGAACACATCTGAAGAACATCCTGCCTCGTGACGTGTGCCCTTTCCGCAGTGAGGACCCTTGCCACAGTCCCGTTGCCTGCTAGTCCAGTCCCCAGAACCTGCCGTGGGCAAGAGGCACTCTAGATCTCACTCCTGGGGGAGAGAGATTTTGACTCTTTCATGAACTAGAGTCTCCTTTAGAGTGGGAGAGGCCTCCTAAAATCTAACAAAAAACATTTTTTTGGGTGGGTGGGGTTGATTTTTCTTGTACAACCTGAGGGAAATATCTTTTTCCCACCCACCTGCTGATACAGGACTTAATAGAAATAGAAGTCGGGATTTGCAGCTCCCTTTAAGTGTGCAAAAATGTAATAGTTTTTGAGGTTAAGGATGTTGAGCTATAGCTTCAAAAACACCAGCAGGGAATGCATGAAATTGTCTTATTCTTTTTGAGGATATTTCAGTTTTTGGCATCATAGAGCCAAGTAGGAGAAAGAAAATACCAGGTAGAAAGCCTTTGATGAATGATATTGAGCCTTTCTGGGCTTAAAAGGAGCATCTCTTCTGAGCACATTCGCCGCGGCCCAGCTGTGCTGCCCCGAGGGCGCTGTCCCCCTTAGAGGCTGTGAATGGCTGAACTCAGAACCAGCCTTTGCGATTGCGCCTTCTGAATATGGTTTTTGTTCTGTTGGTTTCATTTGCATTTGGTGTCTGGAGTGCCTGGTCATGCAAAGAGCCGCTTCTTTGTTTTGGGTAATGAGGGCTGAGGTTTCAAATAAGTGTTTCTGGGTTTAGTCAGTGTCAAGTGTCCTTTGAGTAAGGAGCGGCTGTGTTGCTCATTGCCCTGGCCCTGTAAGTCCCCGTTTGCAAATTAGCCTTTTGCCTACCCACAAATCAGTGGATTACAGAATGACACCACGGAAAAGAGAACTGTATTCAGGGATGGAAATTCTGTCTCTATGATGTGCATCTTTATTCTGGGGCAGAGGCCATTTTAAACCTCTTCACATGGTTAGCTCTGCCCTTGCTGATTGCTTTATGGAAAGTGTCAACTGTAAACCACGAGAAACAGATGGGCCAGCATGGAAAGCTCTTTTTTTCTTTTCTTTTTTTTTAAAAATTTTAATTTTTTTTCCTGTTTAATTGTATCCTGTTGGGTGCTTCTTGGAAAGTGAGTGAATTATTCATGATGAAATGAATGGGGGTATTATTTTAAATTAGTGTAGAAGCAAATGGTTAACAGCCCATTTATTAAGCTCCTAATGCTTTTGGCTGCCAGGAAGCTTTAGAATCAATGCAAGCAGATTCATTGTGTTCCCCGATGGGCAGGTTTTTGTATCTCAACTTAATGCCTTGTCTAATTTTATTCTTTTCTCTGTTTTTTTCCTTTCCTAAAATTTTTTTTGAGCGTCCAATAATTCATTTTAAAATAAGGTAGTGTATATAGTTTCCCTTCTTTCCTTCATCTCCCCTGCTCCCTCTTCCTGTTCCGGCACCTTCGTAAGCTCCCAGTGTGAGAGCAGCCCTGGTTGAAGGCAGGATGGAAAGCCTGCAGAGCTGTTGCCCACATGTCTACAGAGACCTAGGTCCTGGGAAGTCTGATTAAATAGAAGAAAGAAAGAAAAGGACCAGGCTACCAGCTCATCCACCTGGATCATCTTATTTTGTAACCTCGCCTATCGAAACCGATTATCGGGAACCAGAAAGAGAACAAAATGGCCCACGAAAATATCTGGCAGAAATTCTGGGCAGTAAATATTATGTTCTTTTCTTGTAGAGAATTCTTTCTTAGGACCTTCTCTTAGGACCAATTTTGACATCAATTTCTCCTCCTTTTAAAAATATGTAATATGTAATATGCAATAGAAAATATAGTAGTGACAGTTTGATCCTCTGGCAGTTATTTTCATCTTTGCATGGCCTCTCAACCTTTGTTTGCGCTCGGAAAGCAAAATCATGATTTGGTTGTGAAGATCATAGCGAATGAGAGCAGTTGAAGATGCTGCTCTGGAGGACAGGGTCCAGCATACACGCACATCGAGCCACCATGACCATGCTTCAGGAGTGAACTGATAGAATAGAGAGGAGATGCTGCACCACAGGGCAATGGTGGCCCTGATTTGTTACAATGCTGTTTATCCTAAATATGTATATATTTTACTACACACACATACACGCACATCCTTGCTTTGCACAGGTCTGATATGCATGAATTTCAGTTACCAGGCTTTAAATGACACTGGTCCCCTAACAACGTGATTCAAATTCCAATTGCCCTGGCATGTTAATTTTAATTTCATAAAGTATGCAAATTTCCCTGCTAGCTAATTGTAATTTCATGAAGTATGCAAATTTCCCTCCTAGCTCTTCAGTCCACAAATTACTACATAAATAACATATACATGTCACATACTTCCTCTTTCCAAGGCTATCACTGATTGGTCACTGCACGTGTCATTCAGTTCATGCTCAGATAGCAAAGTGTGTAATTGTGTTGCCTTCTTTTATACCAGTGAAAAACCTGAACCATTGAGATGTTTTACAAAAATGTCTAGAATTGAAAGAGGACATTGGCCAACAAACATGAAAGTGCAGCGAAAGGAAATTGAAAATGATTATGCTGGAAGTGAAATTTGAAACGTAATGGAAGAAAAAGCTGGGTTCCCTCTAGTGGAGAGACTTTTATTGGGCAACCTGAGCACTTAATAATGGTGAACTGATCCATATAATTGAGGAAAGTGATTGTGAAGAAAAGAATGAAGATGTCCCAGGGGACATGACACTTGTCCCCCAAAGCAAAACATAAAACCAAAAAATTTCACATTTAAATATCTCTCAGATATTTCATGACATTGAAAGTTCAAAGGATAGAATGTTGGATGCTTATTCAGACCTACAAGGGAGTATGGCAGTTCACCAAGGCATAGAAAAGATGCTTGCTTTTTATCCTAGGTTATGGGGACAAGAAGAAGGCGTGCACTTCTGAAGGACTCTTAATAAAGTTTTTTGTAAAAAATGTTCTAATCTTTTCAATTACAGTGTACCTAATATTAGTTTTACATTTTTTTCATTTCCCAGTACTTTTTTTTTAATCATCATTTTATTGAGATATATTCACATACCACGCAGTCATACAAAACAAATTGTACTTTCGATTGTTTACAGTACCATTACATAGTTGTACATTCATCACCTAAATCAATCCCTGACACCTTCATTAGCACACACACAAAAATAACAAGAATAATAATTAGAGTGAAAAAGAGCAATTGAAGTAAAAAAGAACACTGGGTACCTTTGTCTGTTTGTTTGCTTCCCCTACTTTTCTACACATCCATCCATAAACTAGACAAAGTGGAGTTTGGTCCTTATGGCATTCCCAATCCCACTGTCACCCCTCATAAGCTACATTTTTATACAACTGTCTTCGAGATTCATGGGTTCTGGGTTGTAGTTTAATAGTTTCAGGTATCCACCACCAGCTACCCCAATTCTTTAGAACCTAAAAAAGGTTGTCTAAAGTGTGCGTAAGAGTGCCCACCAGAGTGATCTCTCGGCTCGTTTTGGAATCTCTCTGCCACTGAAGCTTATTTCATTTCCTTTCACATCCCCCTTTTGGTCAAGAAGATGTTCTCCATCCCACGATGCCGGGTCTACATTCCTCCCCGGGAGTCATATTCCATGTTGCCAGGGAGATTCACTTCCCTGGGTGTCTGATCCCACGTAGGGGGGAGGGCAGTGATTTCACCTTTCAAGTTGGCTTAGCCAGAGAGAGAGGACCACATCTGAGCAACAAAGAGGCATTCAGGAGGAGACTCTTAGGCACAAATACAGGGAGGCCTAGCCTCTCCTTTGCAGCAACCGTCTTCCCAAGGGTAAAACTTATGGTAGAGGGCTCAGCCCATCAAACCACCAGTCCCCTATGTCTGTGGTCATGTTAGCAACCATGGAGGTGGGGTAGGCGAATACCCCTGCATTCTCCACAGGCTCCTCAAGGGGGCACTACATCTTTTTTTTTTTCTTCCTTGTTTGTCTTTTTTCTTTTTTCTTTTTTTTTTTTTTTTAACTTTCCCTTCTTTTTTCAAATCAACTGTATGAAAAAAAAAGTTAAAAAGAAAACAAACATACAATAAAAGAACATTTCAAAGAGACCATAGCAAGGGAGTAAGAAAAAGACAACTAACCTAAGATAACTGCTTAACTTCCAACATGTTCCTACTTTACCCCAAGAAAGTTACATAATATAGCAACATTTCAGTGAACTTGTTCCTACTACATCCATCAGAAATTAACAGACCATAGTCATTTCTGGGCATCCCCAGAACGTTAAATAGCTTATCTGTTCTTCTTGGATTATTGTTCCCCCTTCCTTAATTGCTCTCTACTGCTAGTTCCCCTACATTCTACATTATAAACCATTTGTTTTACATTTTTCAAAGTTCACATTAGTGGTAGCATATAATATTTCTCTTTTTGTGCCTGGCTTATTTCGCTCAGCATTATGTCTTCAAGGTTCATCCATGTTGTCATATGTTTCACCAGATCGTTCCTTCTTACTGCCGCGTAGTATTCCATCATGTGTATATACCACATTTTATTTATCCACTCATCTGTTGAAGGACATTTGGGTTGTTTCCATCTCTTGGCAATTGTGAATAATGCTGCTATGAACATTGGCGTGCAGATATCTGTTCGTGTCACTGCTTTCCGATCTTCCGGGTATATACCGAGAAGTGCAATCGCTGGATCGAATGGTAGCTCTATATCTAGTTTTCTAAGGAACTGCCAGACTGACTTCCAGAGTGGCTGAACCATTATACAGTCCCACCAACAATGAATAAGACTTCCAATTTCTCCACATCCCCTCCAGCATTTGTAGTTTCCTGTTTGTTTAATGGCAGCCATTCTAACCGGTGTTAGATGGTATCTCATTGTGGTCTTAATTTGCATCTCTCTAATAGCTAGTGAAGCTGAACATTTTTTCATGTGTTTCTTGGCCATTTGTATTTCCTCTTCAGAGAACTGTCTTTTCATATCTTTTGCCCATTTTATAATTGGGCTGTCTGTACTATTGTCATTGAGTTGTAGGATTTCTTTGTATATGCAAGATATCAGTCTTTTGTCAGATACATGGTTTCCAAAAATTTTTTCCCATTGAGTTGGCTGCCTCTTTACCTTTTTGAGAAATTCCTTTGAGGTGCAGAAACTTCTAAGCTTGAGGAGTTCCCATTTATCTATTTTCTCTTTTGTTGCTTGTGCTTTGGGTGTAAAGTCTAGGAAGTGGGCTCCTAATACAAGGTCTTGAAGATGTTTTCCTACATTATCTTCTAGGAGTTTTATGGTACTTTCTTTTATATTGAGATCTTTGGTCCATTTTGAGTTAATTTTTGTGTAGGGGGTGAGGTAGGGGTCCTCTTTCATTCTTTTGGATATGGATATCCAACTCTCCCAGCCCCATTTGTTGAAAAGACCATTATGGCTCAGTTCGGTGACTTTGGGGGCCTTATCAAAGATCAGTCGGCCATAGATCTGAGGGTCTATCTCTGAATTCTCAATTCGATTCCATTGATCTATATGTCTATCTTTGTGCCAGTACCATGCTGTTTTGGCAACTGTGGCTTTATAATAAGCTTCAAAGTCAGGGAGTGTAAGTCCTCCCACTTCGTTTTTCTTTTTTAGAGTGTCTTTAGCAATTCGAGGCATCTTCCCTTTCCAAATAAATTTGTTAACTAGCTTTTCCAAGTCTGCAAAGTAGGTTGTTGGAATTTTGATTGGGATTGCATTGAATCTGTAGATGAGTTTGGGTAGAATTGACATCTTAATGACATTTAGCCTTCCTATCCATGAACATGGAATATTTTTCCATCTTTTAAGGTCCCCTTCTATTTCTTTTAGTAGAGTTATGTAGTTTTCTTTGTATAGGTCTTTTACATCTTTGGTTAAGTTTATTCCTAGGTACTTGATTTTTTTAGTTGCTATTGAAAATGGTATCTTTTTCTTGAGTGTCTCTTCAGTTTGTTCATTTCTAGCATATAGAAACATTACTGACTTATGTGCATTAATCTTGTATCCCGCTACTTTGCTAAATTTGTTTATTAGCTCTAGTAGGTGTATCGTTGATTTCTCAGGGTTTTCTAGATATAAGATCATATCATCTGCAAACAATGACAGTTTTACTTCTTCTTTTCCAATTTGGATGCCTTTTATTTCTTTGTCTTGCCGGATTGCCCTGGCTAGCACTTCCAGCACAATGTTGAATAACAGTGGTGACAGCGGGCATCCTTGTCTTGTTCCTGATCTTAGAGGGAAGGCTTTCAGTCTCTCACCATTGAGTACTATGCTGGCTGTGGGTTTTTCATATATGCTCTTTATCATGTTGAGGAAGTTTCCTTCAATTCCTACCTTTTGAAGTGTTTTTATCAAAAAGGGATGTTGGATTTTGTCAAATGCTTTTTCAGCATCTATTGAGATGATCAATTAATTTTTCCCTTTCGAGTTTTTAATGTGTTGTAATACATTGATTGTTTTTCTTATGTTGAACCATCCTTGCATGCCTGGAATGAACCCCACTTGGTCATGGTGTATGATTTTTTTAATGTGTCTTTGGATTCGATTTGCAAGTATTTTGTTGAGGATTTTTGCATCTATATTCATTAGGGAGATTGGCCGGTAGTTTTCCTTTTTTGTAGCATCTTTGCCTGGTTTTGGTATTAGATTGATGTTAGCTTCATAAAATGAGTTAGGTAGTGTTCCATTTTTTTCAATGTTTTGAAAGAGTTTGAGTAAGATTGGTGTCAGTTCTTTCTGGAAAGTTTGGTAGAATTCCCCTGTGAAGCCATCTGGCCCTGGGCATTTATTTGTGGGAAGATTTTTGATGACTGATTGGATCTCTTTGCTTGTGATGGGTTGGTTGAGGTCTTCTATTTCTTCTCTGGTCAGTCTAGGTTGTTCATATGTTTCCAGGAAATTGTCCATTTCTTCTACATTATCCAGTTTGTTGCCATACAGTTGTTCATAATATCCTCTTATAATTTTTTTAATTTCTTCAGGATCTGCAGTTATGTCACCTTTTTCATTCATTATTTTGTTTATATGGGTCTTCTCTCTTTTTGATTTTGTCAGTCTAGCTAGGGGCTTGTCAATCTTGTTGATCTTCTCAAAGAACCAACTTTTGGTGATATTTATCCTCTCTATTGTTTTTTGTTCTCTATGTCATTTATTTCTGCTTTAATCCTTGTAATTTCTTTTCTTGTACTTGGTTTAGGATTGGTTTGCTGTTCATTTTCTAGCTTCTTCAGTTGATCCATTAGTTCTTTGATTTTGGCTCTTTCTTCCTTTTTAATATATGCGTTTAGTGCTATAAATTTCCCCCTTAGCACTGCTTTTGCTGCATCCCATAGGTTTTGGTATGTTGTGTTCTCATTTTCATTCGTCTCTATATATTTAGCAATTTCTCTTGCTATTTCTTCTTTAACCCACTGATTGTTTAGGAGTGTGTTGTTTAACCTCCAGGTATTTGTGAATTTTCTAAGTCTCTGATGGTTATTGACTTCTAATTGTATTCCATTGTGGTCAGAGAATGTGCTTTGAATAATTTCAATCTTTTTAAATTTATTGAGGCTTGTTTTATGTCCCAGCATATGATCTATTCTGGAGAAAGTTCCGTGAGCACTAGAAAAGTATGTGTATCCTGTTGATTTGGGATGTAATGTCCTGTAGATGTCTGTTAAATCTAATTCATTTATCAGATTGTTTAGGTTTTCAATTTCCTTATTGGTCTTCTGTCTGGTTGATCTATCTATAGGAGAGAGTGATGTGTTGAAGTCTCCCACAATTATTGTGGAAACATCAATTGCTTCCTTTAGTTTTGCCTGTGTTTCTCTCATGTATTTTGTGGCACCTTGATTGGGTGCATAGACATTTACGATTGTTATTTCTTCTTGCTGAATTGCCCCTTTTATTAGTATGTAGTGGCCTTCTTTGTCTCTCAAAACATCCCTGCATTTGAAGTCTATTTTATCTGAGATTAATATTGCTACACCTGCTTTCTTTTGGCTGTAGCTTGCATGAAATATTTTTTTCCATCCTTTCACTTTCAGTTTCTTTGTGTCCCTGTGTCTAAGATGAGTCTCTTGTATGCAACATATTGATGGTTCATTTTTTTTGATCCATTCTGCGAATCTATATCTTTTAATTGGGGAGTTTAATCCATTTACATTCAACGTTAAAACCGTGAAGGCATTTCTTGAATCGGCCATCTTATCCTTTGGATTATGTTTGCCATATTTTTCCCTCTCTCTATTAATATCCTTTATTGTACCCATACCGAATCTCTTTAGTACTGAACCTTTCTCCAAGTCTCTCTGTCCTGTCTTTGTTTCTCTGTCTGTAGGGCTCCCTTTAGTATCTCCAGTAGGGCAGGTCTCTTGTTAGCAAATTCTCTCAGCATTTCTTTGTCTGTGAAAAATTTAAGCTCTCCCTCAAATTTGAAGGAGAGCTTTGCTGGATAAAGTATTCTTGGCTGGAAATTCCTCTCACTCAGAATTTTAAATATATCGTGCCACTGCCTTCTCGCCTCCATGGTGGCTGCTGAGTAGTCACTACTTAGTCTTATGCTGTTTCCTTTGTATGTGGTGAATTGCTTTTCTCTTGCTGCTTTCAGAACTTGCTCCTTCTCTTCTATGTTTGACAGTGTGATCAGTATATGTCTCGGAGTGGGTTTTTTTGGATTTATTCTATTTGGAGTTCGCTGAGCATTTATGATTTGTGTATTTATGTTGTTTAGCAGATTTGGGAAGTTTTCCCCAACAATTTCTTTGAATACTCTTCCTAGACCTTTACCCTTTTCTTCCCCTTCTGGGACACCAATGAGTCTTATATTCGGACGTTTCATATTATCTATCATATCCCTGAGGTCCATTTCGAGTTTTTCAATTTTTTTCCCCATTCTTTCTTTTATGCTTTCATTTTCCATTCTGTCATCTTCCAGGTCACTGATTCGTTGTTCAACTTCCTCTAGTCTTGTACTATGAGTGTCCAGAATCTTTTTAATTTGGTCAACAGTTTCTTTAATTTCCATAAGATCATCCATTTTTTTATTTAGTCTTGCAATGTCTTCTTTATGCTCTTCTAGGGTCTTCTTGATTTCCTTCATATCCCGTACTATGGTCTCATTGTTCATCTTTAGTTCTTTGAGTAGCTGCTCTAGGTGTGTCTCTTCTGGTCTTTTGATTTGGGTGCTTGGGCTTGGGTTATCCATATCGTCTGGTTTTTTCATATGCTTTATAATTTTCTGTTGTTTTTGGCCTCGTGGTATTTGCTGAACTTGATAGGGTTCTTTTAGGGTTTGTAGACCAGTTGAAGTCCTTATCTCTAATTTATCAGATCTACAGCTTCGTGGAGTACACTTTCTCTAACTAACCAGCAGGTGGCGTCCACGAGCCACCTGTTCTCCACAAGCCAGATCTCCCCTGCTTAGCCTTTTTGGTGAGTGGGGGAATGAGTCTTGTGGGGTCCAATTGGTGTACCAAGCTTGCGTGTGTAGTTGGTGTTGCCTGCCCTGTATGTGGGGCGTGTTTCTGGGCAGTTGGGGAGGGGGGGTGGCCCTAACAATCAAATCTCCCTGATGATCCTAGAGTTTTAAAGCTACTGCAATAGTCTAATCCTTCAGTTCAGTCCTGCCACAGTTTGTCTCTGCCACTGACCCACAAGTCTTTGGTATTGGCGTATGGCTCCTGAGACTTGCAAGTGGGCCCCTCTTCCAGGCTGTGCACCCCGGGTCCTCTGTTGAGGGATGACTGTGCTATGTCGCAGGTGAGTGCCGTCCCCCCAGGGCAGTTCTGGGCTGCTGGGCTGTGTAGGGAGGCTCCCAGTCTGCTCAAATGATGGCTGAATGGGGCTCTGTTAATTCACACTGCTCCCCCTTCCCAGCTCTGGGACATTCAGCTGAGGTTGCAGGGAAGGCTAATGTCCACGCCCAGTTTTGTGGTGTGTGCCTGTTATTTGAAGCACTTCCGTCACACTGGGTTGTCTGGGGCAGCTCTGGGCTATGGGGCTGGCGATGGGCAGGAGTGTTTCCTGTCCACCAGGATGGTGGCTGTGAGCGGACACCCCCCTTTTCTTGGGAAGTTGTGTTGTTTAGTGAATTTTCTCAGCCACTGGATTATTGCCTTTTGTCTCAGAGCTCTCTTAGTTCTGCTCTTGACTTGACGTGCCCAAATTTCAATTCTTTGAAGCTTTCTGTATTGAGCTTCTTAGAGTAATTGTTTTAGAAAAAGCAAAAAGGATTTAAAAAAAAAAAAAAAAAAGGGCCCTCCTCAGAGATCTAATGGGTTATTGAAATGCTAATAGACAAAGCAACCAGGGCCATTAAGGAAAGGTGCACAGGGCAGAGAGATCAGCCTTGCTTCGGGATTTGCATATGCACCTCAAGGCCTGATCTCCGCCCTTCCCCTTTCTGTGTTCACCAGAACTCCAAAAATCCTCTGCTTTTATTTTGGAGTTTTTCGTGTTGTTTTTTTTCTATGCCTGTCTCCTCTCTGCTGGGCTGGCTGCTCTCAGAGTCTCTGGTGTCTGGTCTCTGTCTATCTATGGTTGGAGTCTGGATCAGTAGAATGAGTTTCCGATAAGAGCAGCCACTGTAGTTCTCCCTTCTCCTTCCCGGAGCTGACAGCCCCTCCTCCCCCGGGACTGAGCCTGGCAGGGAGGGGCGCGGGTCCCCTGGCCGCAAAAACTTACAGATTTCGCTGATCTCAGCAGTTCCACGTTTTCATGAGTGTTGTATGAAGTATGCCCAAAGACAGATTGCTCTGTGGTGTCCAGTCCACGCAGTTCCTGGCTTTTTACCTACTTTCCTGGAGGAGTAACTAAAACATACAGCTCACCAGTCTGCCATCTTGCCCCGCCTCCCCCCCAGTACTTTTATAACAGTAAGAATTTTGAATATTTGACAGCAATTTTTAAAGATAATGGAATAATTGTAAATATTTCCCATTACTAAGATTGCTTCAGCTTGCATGGTCATTTTTACTGTCTTGCAATACTGTGAAAATCAAGGACGGCCTGTATGCATATATTTTATCATATATGGCAATCCAAATACAAATCCATTACATCACACTGTTGCAGTATCTATGTTTGCTCTGCCAGTGCGGATTCTGAGATGTGGCTTCTATAGTAGAAGAAGGTGTGTCTGGGTTGCCATAAAGCAGCAGAGGAAGATCTAGGTGGGATGTTACCATTTAAGTTGGTGGAACCTCAGCTCCTTCAAGGAAAGGGAAGATAAAGATCAGCAGGTATTAGGGATTGGTGAAAAGTCCCTTGACCTGGTACAGCACAGGAAACATGTCAGCAGCTCAAGGGGCTGGGCTAACAGCTGAGTGACCAGCAGCTGGAAGAGGCAGTGGCCCTGCGCGTGGCCTGGATGCCGGAAATTTGATGCAAGGAGGTCACAGTGGCTACTGGCGGTGTAAGATGCCTGATGTCCAGGAAGTTAGTGCTACAGGGGCTGTGTCATAATGGTACTGTTTAACATTAATTTATCTGATTCACCTGGTTTTATGAACTCATACCCCCATCCCAGTAATATTAGTCTCCTAGGGCTTCTGTAAAAAAAAAAAGTATATGTGTATGTTTGTATATTATGTATACACACACACACACACACACATACATCTCACAGATTGGGTGGCTTAAAGCAACAAATTGATTTTGTCACAGTTGTGGAGGCTAAAAATCCGGGTGTCAATAGAGTTTCCTCCGAAGGCTCCAGGGGAGAATCTTCCATGCCTCCCTGCCAGCTTCTGGTGGCTGGCAGTCCTTTCCTCTTCCTTGGCTTGTGGCTACATCACTCCAGTCTCTGTCTTTGCGTGGCCTTCTCCCTTATGTGTTATTGCTGACAGGGCGACGCAGGAATGAGACATGGACACAAAGCTAAGAATTAAGGGAGCAGGGGGCCCAGTTGCATCTCGTGCTAAGTGGACGACAATGCAGCCTTGCTCCAGCTATTTATTTCAGAAGATCAGGTGTATATGCTAAAGGTGTTCAGGTGGGGGAGAGCCCATCAGGTGTATCCAATCTAGGTTTAAGATAATGGTAGTCACAAGACACACCTCTTTACAGGGCGGGCCTGCATGGCATTCTATGCAGGCCCGCGGCTCAGCATTCTAAGCCACCACCCCAGATATGCCTCAGGCAACATGGAAGACTCAGTTTCCCAAAATGTGTCTCCCATGTCTCTGTGTCCAAATCTCCCTCTTCTGTCTCTTGTAAAGACCAGCCTTTGGACTTAAGGCTCTCTCTAATCCAGTATGACCTCATGTTAGCATGATGACACCTGCAAGGACCTTTTCTCCAGACAAGGTCACGTTCCCTGGGACTGGCTTTTAGGACCTGAGCATATCTTTTGGTGGGACCCAGTTCACCCCACTGCAGCACCCTTTTCCCACCCTGTATTGATACAGGCTCAGCTTGTGCTGTGATTCCCTCAGTGTGTTCCCTTCCTCCCCAGACAGACCTTTGTGGGTGGGGAGCATGCTTTCGTCATTCTTGGGGCTTCTGGGTCTGGCAGTGCACAGTAGGGGCTTAATAAATCTTGTTAATAAGCATAACATAATAGAAAATCAAGATTTTCATCTAAATCCTTTAAATTACAAGGGAATCGGTTTATTTTTGCTTTTTTTTTTCTGAGCCACGTTTTTTTCACTACTGTCTTATTTATATGGTAAAAATGGTTAAGAAAATAGGTGGTATTGATCATAACCTGATATCACAAATCAAAGTGTTAAGGAACAGATTCTAGCTTAGCCTATTTACTATAAATACTGGCTCAAACCCTCTGACTGCATCTTAGTTTTTGATAAACTAAAATTTAATAACTCCCAGCTTTTCTCAGTCAATATTGCCTTGAGTATTTTCAAATGGTGCACTTCGGAAGGAAAAAATGCAAAAGCCAATCTATAAGAAATCATCTGGTTGGGGTTAAGGTCTGTGATGTTGACTGAATTATTTTATGGAGCACACTTTTTTTTTTTTTTTTTTTTGCCTTTTCCAGGTGGCACTTTCCAGAATGGTGAGAGTTCAGGAATTTTCTTGAAAAAAGAAACCTTAGAATACCCAGCCACTAATGCATCAGCAAGCAGCTCAGCAAGGGCTGCTTTTCCCTGTAGAAAGACCCCCACCCCCCAGGTTGGCTATTGATGTGTGCAATGAGAGACGAGACCTTGCTTTTACCTGAGGACGGATCCAGGCATCAGGTGTGTTCTAGTTTGCTAATGCTGCCAGAATGCAAAACACCAGAGATGGATTGGCTTTTATAAAGGGGGTTTATTTGGTTACACAGTTACAGTCTTAAGGCCATAAAGTGTCCAAGGTAACACATCAGTAATCAGGTACCTTCACTGGAGGATGGCCAATGGTGTCCAGAAAACCTCTGTTAGCTGGGAAGGCATGTGGCTGGCGTCTGCTCCAAACTTCTGGTTTCAAAATGGCTTCCTCCCAGGATGTTCCTCTCTAGGCTGCAGTTCCTCAAAAATGTCACTCTTAGTTGCACTTGGGGTATTTGTCCTCTGTCAGCTTCTCTGGAGCAAGAGTCTGCTTTCAGTGGCCATCTTCAAAATGTCTGTCATCTGCAGCTCCTGTGCTTTGTTCAGAACGTCCCTCTTGGCTGTAGCTCCTCTTCAAAATGTCACTCACAGCTGCACTGAGTTCCTTCTGCTTGTCAGCTCGTTTATATGGCTCCAGTGATCAAGGCCCACCCTGAATGGGTGGGGCCACGCCTCCATGGAAATATCTCATCAGAGTTATCACCCACAGCTGGGTGGGGCACATCTCCAAAGAAACGCTCAAACAATTACAAGCTAATTAACACTGATAGATCTGTCCACACAAGATTATATCAAAGATAATGGCGTTGGGGGGGGGGACACAATACATTCAAACTGGCACAAGGTGGCTCTCACCCAGGCACAGCTCCTCTGTGGGGATGTCCCTGCTGCACAGGTGGCCTAAGATCCCAGGACACTGCCCAGATCGACTTTCAGGCTGGGAGTTTGGGTCCAGAGTGGTGGGTTGTGGAAGTTCCTTTGTACCTTAGGTCTTGCCCCTCCAACTCCAGCTCAAGTTTTTTTGAACCCAATGGAAGCCTAGTTTGTTTGTAGGTAATTAAGATACTTTTTAATCTACCACTGTGTGGAAAGTTACAAAAAAAAAAGACAAAGCTGTTCTTGGAAAGCTTATTGGTGCCCCGTTGTCTAGAGTCTCGGGTGCTGTGGATTTAAAGAAGAGGGAGGGACAGACCTTGTCAGGGGTGGAGGTGGGGGTAGGGTGTGGGGAGGGGAGAGGGACTGGTGTGGTGCAGTGCAGTGGCCAAAAGCACAGACGGGGGAAAAAGCCAGCCTGCCTGAGTACATTACCCGTTGGCTACTTCTGTTTCCTCATCTGTAAAATGGGCTAATGAAATACCCATCTCATACGCTTGTAATGAGGATTGAACAAATTGATGTACGTCAGATGCTGAGAGCACTGCCTGGCAGATAATTAAAAATATATATATTGCAGAAACACTGCAATAAAAATCTCTGGTCACATTGAAGCCCCACAGCAGCCACGTAGAGTAGCTGCTGTCCTGCCCATTTTGCATGAGGAACTCAACCACTTGCCCCAGTGCTGGAAAGGGGCTGGGGCCAGATCTGAACTTGTCCCCTAAATCCTTCATTCTTGGCTTCTTGACTGATGTGAAACAAGAATGATCATGGAATAATTTGAAATCAAAGAGACTGAATATGTAGATCCTAAGGGGTTGCAGTGAAGGCTGAAAGCAGTGGAACCAGTGGAGGCAGGCTCCTTGGTCTAGGGGATTTTTGAACGTGATTTTCAAAGGAGTTAGTCATGGACAAAGAGGCAAGAAGTTCGCGTGGGGTGAAAGGAGCATCCCCAGGATACAGATTTCTGGGTTTCACAGACCCATTGTGGGATTGGCAGGCACACTGATTTGGTTCCAGCTTGGGTGAATTAGAAGAGGTACTGAGTAGCCGACTCAGTGACAAACGTTAGCCTGAGAAATCAGTATTTTATTTGACGGGCATTTGAGTGATTCATGGAGTAAATATTTATGGAGCACCAGTGTGCCAGGCACTGGATCACAGTGCAGGTTTTATTAGGGGGAGAAAGAATTTGGGTCTCACATCAGATCCTTAAAAGTAACTTCTGACTCCCAAATTGTTTTAGTCTAGGGTTGTAGAGAAACACACTATGTAAATCTTGGAAAATTCAGTTTCTTAAGTAGGCCTTAATTTGATACTCTGTTATTTTAATCACCAAATTGTGGTGTAGTGGAGATTGAATTTAGAGTTAAGACTACCTGGGTATAAATCCTGGCTTTGCCACTTGTTATCTTTGTAAACTTCATCATACCATAAATCAGCAGAGCTTCAATTTTCTCAGCTGTAAAATGTGGATAATTCTCCCCATAGCTGCTGTCCTGCCCATTCTCTTTGGGAAGAATATGCAGTTCTCACTGGGTTGGTGTGGAAGGTACACTCAGTGATGTGTGGGAAAGTGCTACCCTGTCTTTTCCCTTGGTGGGCCTCCATGATGATGATATCTAAGAAGGTGAAAGGTTGAAGGAGGACACAGTTTGGGCAAATTAGAGCCTTTAAAAAAAAAATACATACATACATACATATACATATATATATATATATATTTTTTTTTTT
Organism: Choloepus didactylus; assembly: GCF_015220235.1. NCBI lineage: Eukaryota > Metazoa > Chordata > Mammalia > Pilosa > Megalonychidae > Choloepus > Choloepus didactylus. The sequence goes on along the minus strand of NC_051322.1, from coordinate 22,365,971 downwards.
TTTTTTCAAAGCAAAGAATTTTGGATCAGTTCTCTCATTCATTCAACGCCAACAAAAAAGCCTGAGAGTCAGCTAGTGGGAGCTGGTGTTCACTCTCACTCTCATTCGCACATGGATCCAGACCCACACGGCCAGCCAGCCTCCAATGGGAAAGAAGGACATGCACCATCCCACAGACATCTCCAACTCAACCAACGTAAGACGTATCTGCTCACGCTATCCCCACCGCCCCAGCCTCTGTATGAGCAGCACACCACTAACCACCTTAGTGACTTAGACTAAGACAAGGCCCCTGCCCTAGTGAGCTAGGCCAGGTGGGGAAGACCATGAGGGTGTGACAGTGCTGCCTTCCAGGTGTGTCAAATCCTCACGCAGGTACTGAAGAGGCTGCATCAGGACAGAGAATTTATGGAGGAAGGGTTTCACAGGGCATGGAGCTCTGGCATTAAAATTTGAATACTCCGGAGAAATTCACCACTCAGGGAAGAGTGGAGATGTCATTTCAGACAGTGGTAACAGCAAGTACACAAGTCTAGACGTATGGGAGAGGGTGCCTGACATGGTTGGAAAATAGCAGTTAGGAAGCACCATGACCCATGGGGGCTGGAGAGTAGTAGACGGTGAGACTAAACATGGAAGGGGACAGATCACGTAAGTCAGGAAGTGATGTGACAGTATTTACATTTGGGAAGACTGACCTGATCGTGGCCTGGAGGATGACTTGGAGAGAGGGCAGACTGGAGGTTAGGGGAGGAGTTTTGGGAAGAATATGCAATGATGCAGGTGAGCCTGAGGTCCTAAACTTGGGCTGCAATTGCAGGAACCCAGAAGGAGGACAGGTTGCAGAGCTGGAGGTGGATGTGGCTGGGGTGGGGACAACTTGGGTTTCCAGCTTGGGTGCCCAGGTGGTTAGTGGTGTGCTGCTCATACAGAGGCTGAGTGGGTGGGGATAGGGTGAGCAGATACGTCTTACGTTGGTTGAGTCGGAGATGCCTGTGGGATGGTGCATGTCCTTCTTTCCCATTGGAGGCTGGCTGGCCGTGTGGGTCTGGATCCACGTGCGAATGAGAGTGACAGTGTATACCAGCTCCCCTTCCTCTAGAGACTTTGCCCTGAAAGATGGAGGTTGGATTTTGGTGTCCTGAGTAGTCACTGAGGTTGTTCACAGATATTTGGACCTCTCTTCTTTTGAATGAATAGTGGGGGTGCATCTCCCTAACTCTTAGCCCCGACAGAGTCATGTGACCACCTTTGACTAATGAGAGAGTAAACAGAAGAGACTCGTGGTGATTTTGAGACAAGCAGCTTAAGCCAGTGCAAGACTCACCGGGGCCCCTGAGCTCTTGTTTTCTCTCAGCCACGGTGACTTGGGTGTGTTCAGGATGGCGGCGGCGTGCTCGGCCTGGGTCCCTGAGGGAGGGCAGTCAGCATGGAGCAGAGTCCCAGTCGCCCCATGGTGGACACAGAGTGAAAAAGAAACCTTTAGGATGATGCTGAGATTTTGGTGGTGTTTGCGTGACATAACCCAGCCTCTCCTGGAATTTCTCACTACCATGGGGGTATTTTTTGTGTCAGAGGTTGAACCTTGCTGACATTCCTTTTTAAACCATAAATCAGTTAGAACTTATTTTTTGTCATATATGCCCATGCATGTGTGTGTGTACACTCATAGGTAGACACTTATGTCTGGGACCAAAAACATTTCTTTTTGTCATTTTTCAATGAATGAAATGTCAGATACTCTTATGTTCTTTTTTTAAAAGCAGCTTTGAGATAGAATTCACATGCCATACGGTTTGCTCATTCAAAGTGTACAATTCAGTGGCTTTTAGTGTATTCAGATTTGCGCAACCATCACCACAATAGATTTTAGAATATTTTCATTACCCCCCAAAGAAACCTACCACATAGCTGTCAGTCCCCAATTTCTGCATTCCTCCCAGCCCTAGGTAACCTTTAATCTATTTTCTCTATGGATTTGCCTCTGCACATTTCACATGAATAGAATCCTATAATATGTGTTTTTTCATGACTGACTTCTTTCATTAATGTAATGTTTTCAATCCATCCATGTTGTTTCATTATCAGTGCTTCATTTAGTTATGTTGCTGAATAATATTCCATTGTATGGTATGGTGGCTTGGAGTTATGTACCCCAGGAAAACATTTTTCTAATCTTAATCCATTCTTGTGGGTGTGAACCCATTGTAAATGGGATTTTTTTTTCCCATGCATGTCTTTATTTTATTACTCATCTAACCATACTCTTTATAAAGGGGGTATCAGAGACAAGGTTTTTACAATCACACAGTCATAAGAATAGAGCGTTATAGTTATACAGTCATTATCCAAAATCAAGGCTACTGGGTTATAGTTTAACAATTTCAGGTATTTCCTCTGGCTGTTCTAATACACTAGAAACTAAAAAGAGGTATCTATATAATGATTCAGTAGTCTTGATCATTTGTTAAATCCTAACTTCCCTGTTACAACTCCTCCCTTTCATTTGATTGTTCTCTCAATCTTCAGGGCTGTCTGGGCATTGACCATTCTAACTTGTTCGTGCTGAAAAGGGGTGTTGACATTATGGGGTATCAGAATGAAACTGGTTGATAATCTTGCAGAGACTGGTACCTCTAGGTTTCAAGGCTTATCTGGCATAGGAACAATCTGGAGGTTTTAAGTTTCTGAAAAAATAAACTTTAACTAAGTAAAATTTTTGCAGAGTCTTAGATAAAGCCCAGGGTATTCTTTAGGGTTTTCAGAAATACTGTAGGTTGGGGCTTGGCATACTGTGGCAATTTGCTATATCTGGCTGAAGCTTGCATAAGAGCAACCTCCAGAATAACCTCTTGACTCTATTTGAAATCTGTTAGCCACTGAAACTTTATTTTGTTACATTTCTTTTCCCCCTTTTGGTCAAGAAGGCATTGTCAGTCCCACGATGCCAGGGCCAGGCTCATCCCTGGGAGTCATGTCCCATGTTGCCAGGGAGACTTATACCTCTGGAAGTCATGTCCCGTGTAGTGGGGAGGGTAGTGAGTTTATTTGCTAAGAGTTTGGGGGTGACTGTTAGACATAATTATTAGTAGGCTTAGCTTCGCCATTACAGAAATAAGTTTCATAAGGGCAAGCCTCAAGAATGAGGGCTTGGCTTGTTAAATTGGGAGTCCCTAATGCTTGAGAGAATATCAGGAATTTCCCAGGTTTAATAGTTCCACATTTTTTCCCCAGTCACTCAAGGGACTTTGCAAATACTTTTATTTTCTGCCCCAAATACTCTGTATTGTATATGGGTGTTACATTAAGCTAAACAGAGTAACAAGCTCTCATTCCCTATTCTAGGCTCCATGTAATTAGGTTGTTTAAATAAACTGACCAGACAGGTTAAGTTAGATAGTGTGCTATGGAAAATTTAAATTTTGGATAAAATAAACATCTCTTCCTTTTGTCTCACACAGAAGGTGAAGTTTTAAAATTCAGACAATTTTATCCTCTATCTTATATTCTGATTTAACTTAGTCCTAACCAGATCAGCTTCATTCACATCTCTAATTGAAGTCTGACCTCTTTTTAAGCTTCTTTAACAGTTGCTGTATGGAGTAATGTTGACTTTCAGAGCTGCAGAACTCTTAACTCTGGGTCTCAGGTGTCACACAGATACCTCAAAGTTCCAGGGAACTACCAGGTTATACACAAAGAGCACAGCATCTCAGAATTTAGAAATAACAATTAAAACTGAAGAATAAATGTGACTGCTGTAAGAGCTTACAGTATAGGCCCTAATTTTCTTACAAGCATCTTCTAAATGATGCCTTACAATATTTGTCCATTCCACTTCCCTACAACATTGAATAGGTAGACCTCTCTCTCTGCATCTCCAGCACTTGTATCTTTGTTTATTATTATTTTTTAATCTCAGTATCCTCACTTCATTGTGCAGTCGTCATCACTCTCAATTTTAGACAATTTTCATTGTTCCGAAGAGAAAAGTAACAGACACACAGACAAAAAAGAAAACCTAAAACATGCCATATCCTTTATTCCCCCCCTCCATTATATACCCCTAGTATTGATGTGGTATATGTTGCTGTTGATGAAAGAATATTAAGGTATTACTGTTCAGTATAATCCATAGCATGCAGTAGGTGATTCCCCCCATATACCACTCTATTATTAACTCTTTGTACAAGTTTCGTACATTTGTAATAGTTCATGCAAGAACTTATTTATATTTGTAGTGTTAATTGGTGAGATGTGACTTTAAACAACCCCTCGGTCAAATTCACCTACAATACAGCACTATTACTTATAATCCCAGTAATGAACTACCATCACCTCTATCCAGTCCCGAACATTTAAGTTTAACCTCGTTAACAATCTGTACATATTATGGATTTGCTTCCCCTTCTCTAGCTTCTGTCTGTCTCTAGGTCCCCTGTATTTTACATTTTAAGACTCTGAGTTTACATTTTCTCAGTGGTTCATATTAGTGAAATCATAAAATATCCTTTTGTATCTGGCTTATTTCACTCAGCATTATATTCTCAAGGTTCATCCATGTTGTCACATGCTTCAAGACCTTATTCCTTCTTACTGCTGTATAATATTCCATTGTTTGTATGTATATTTTGTTTATCCATTCATCTTCTGATGGACACTTGGATTTTGTTTATTTGCACCTTCTCTCTTTTTGACTGTCAGTCTAGCTAAGGGTTTGTCAATCTTGTTGATCTTCTTAAAGAACCAACTTTTGATTTTATTGATTCTATTTTATTTTTGTTCTCCAATTCATTTATTTTTGCTTTAATCTTTGTTATTTCTTTTCTTCTACTTGCTTTAGGGTTTGTTTGCTGCTCTTTCTGTAGTTTCTTCAGTTGTTCAGTTAGGTCTTTGGTTTTAATGTAGGCGTTTAGAGCTATAAATTTCTCTCTCAGCACCGCCTTTGCTGCATGCCATAGGTTTTGATATGTTGTATTCTCTTTTTCATTTGTCTCCAGATACTTACTGATTTCTCTTGCAATTTCTCTTTTGACCCACTGATTGTGTAAGCGTGTGTTGTTTAACTCCCTACATTTGTGAAAGTTCTGGTTGTTTGGTGGTTACTGATTTCCAGCTTCATTTCATTATTGTCAGAGAAAATACTTGGAATAATTTCAATCTATTTAAAATTCAGACCTGTTTTGTGCCCAAGCATATGATCTATCCTGGAGAATGTTCCACGAGCACTTGAGAAGAAGGTATATCCTGGTGTTTTGGGATGCAACAATCTATATATGTCTGTTAGGTCTAATTCATTTATCATGTTTTTTAGGTTCTCTATTTCCTTGTTGATCCTCTGGTTCTATCTATAGAAGAGAGGTGGTGTATTGAAGTCTCCCACTATTGTAGAAACGTCTGTTTCTCCCTTCAGTTTTGCCAGTGTTTGTCTCACACACTTTGGAGTGCCTTGATTGGGTGCATAAACATTTATGATTCTTATTTCTTCTTCAAGAATTGCCCATTTTATTAATATATAGTGTCCTTCCTTGTCTCTTATGAAATTTTTCCATTTAAAGTCTATTTTGTCTGATATTAGTATTGCTACTCCTGCTTTCTTTTGGTTAAAACTTGTGTTGTATGTCTTTTTCATCCTTTCACTTTCAACCTATTTGTATTCTTGGGTTAAGATGAATGTCTTGTAAATAGCATATAGATGGATCACAGTTATAAATCTGCTCTGCAAATCTGTATCTTTTAATTGGGGAGTTTACTCTGTTAGCATTCAATGTTATTACTGTAAAGGCAGTTCTTGATTCAGCCATCTTATCCTTTGGTTTTTATTTGTCAGATCTATTTTTTTATTTCTCTCATTTTATCCTTTAAGTTACACTTACTAATACTCTTCAATTCTGTGCTCTCCTCCAGACCTTCTCTCCTTTTTTTTACTCCCCACCTAACAAAATTTCCTTGAGTATTTCTTGCAGGGCAGGTCTCTTGTTAATGAATTCTCTCAGCATTTATTTGTCTGTGAAAATTTTAAACTTGCCCTCCCTTTTGAAGGACAGCTTTGCTGGATAAAGAGTTCTTGGCTGGCAATTTTTCTTTCAGAGTCTTAAACTTATCATACCACTGCCTTCTTGCCTCCATGGGTGCCTGTTGAGTAGTCACCACTTAGTCTTATGTGGTGGATCGCTTTTCTCTTGCTGCTTTCAGGACTCTCCTCATCAGCATTAGTTTTATTAGTGTGCATCTGGGAGTGGGTCTATTTGGATTTATCCTATTTGGAGTTCATTGGGCTTCTTTGGTTTGCATATTCAAGTCTTTTATAAAGGTTGGGAAGTTTTCTCCAATTATCTCCTCAAATAATCTTCCTAGCCCTTTACTCTTCTCCTCCTGGGACACCAGTGATTCTTATATTTGTGTACTTTGTATTGTCACTCATTTCCCTGAGATCCAATTCAAGTGTTTCCCTCTTTTTCACTATTTGTTCTTTTGTCCCTTCGAACTCAATTGCCCTGTCTAGTTTGCTTATTCTCTATTCTGCCTCTTTAAATCTGTTGTGTGTTTTTAGTATATTTTTCATTTGATCTACAATATCTTTCATTTCTGTAAGGTCTGCTATTTTTCTATTTATTCTTTCAAATTCTTCCTTATGCTCTTCTAGTATCTTCTTGATACCCTTTATGTCTTTAGCCAACCCACTGAAGTTATTTAGGAGTATTGTGTGAATGTCTTTGATAAGTTGTTCCAAATTCTGTGTCTCCTCTGGTTTTTTAGTTTGGTTATTTGGCTTGGCCATATATTCCTGCATCTTCATGTGCTTTGTGATTTTTTATATTGGTTTCTAGGCATTTGATTATCTTGATAAGATTATTTTGGAAAGTTAATTTCCCTCACTCACCTAAGATTTTATAATTGCTTGGTTTTGTGTTGAAGGTCTCCTTTGGCACTTGGTTTGTCAGTAATTGCCAGCCAAACCGAGTCCAGGGCCTCACACAGAAGGTGCAGCTCTATTTGGAAGTCTATTAAAAGCTGGGCAGAAAATCCGTTTGCCAGAGGGTACTTTCCCTGTTGTGCCAGCAGATGGTGCTCTCGGGCCATGTCTTCTCCACACCCCCACCTCTCCCTGACTTCTGCAGCCCACTAGGCAGGGACCTGACCAGGCAACAATCCAGTCAGTGCCCCAGTTTTCTGTGTGTGCTGGAAGCTGCCAGCCCCAGGGGCGGGGGGATGGGCACTGTGCACCTCAGCTGAGACCCCACTTGGCACGATGGGTCTGCTGACTCCCAGGCTCCGGTGTGGAATGACCTTGGGCCATGCCCTACTTTTCACTTGCCCACAAGACCCTCGCTGGCATGTACCTGCAGGCCTCTTGGGTGGGGAAAGAGCTCCTGGTGCTGCAGTGCAGCTCCTGCCTTGTCCCTGCCTCTCCACCTGAGTACGCTGTGAGCGCTCCGGGCCTCCGTGGAGAAAGGATGGAGGCAGCGGGACCCAGAGTGTCTCTCTCACCAGCCAACTGTCAGATGGGCACTGCTCTGCTTCCCCCTTTTCTCTGAAGTGGGGGGCCCCTAGTCTCCCCTCAAACCAGGTGCCCTCAGCAACAGGGGTAGGCACTGGGCATCACAGCAGGGTGTCTGTGTGTGGATAAAATGAGTCTGCTGGCTCCCGAGTTCACGGCTGCGGGCCTGAGAAGGAGGCTCTCCCCAGCTGGCTGTGGAGATGGGAGTGTGCCCCTCCTCCAGCACTGATCCGGCAAGTGTAGCAGCTGGCCCCAGGAGTGGGCACGATTGAATAAACTCACCCGTCCTCTCTGTCACGGTTTCTCTGCGTTTTCATCCAGGTCCTCCCTATATATTGTAGAAGTCCCTCTCTGGCTGCACATACCCTGGAACCTCTGTCCCTGTCTTTTTCTCCCTTTTTCTCTGGTTTCATGGTACAAGAGTGAGCTCTGCCTCTCCTATTCCACCATCTTCCTGGAAGTCAAACAGGATCTTCTGATGTGGTCACTTCAGTTGGGGTAGGCCCAACTTACCGAATCAGGGTGGATCTTAAACCTGTTGCAGAAGGCCTTCTAGAGAAGCCACAGGGAGCAGCCAGAACCTGGAAGTCAGCAGAACCTGGAAGAGAAAGGAGAAGATGCCACCATGTGCATTGCCATGTGACAGAAAAGCCAAGGAAGCCCAAAGGTTGTCTGCCAACCAGAAGATACCAACCCCAGGAGGAAGCAAGCCTTCTGGCCTCTGAAACCTTGAGCCAGTAAATTCCTGTTGTTAAGCCAACCCATTGCATGGTATTTATTTTCACAGCCAGGAAACTAAAACATATGGAATACAGTGTATTGTAAGAACGAATGGTTTCTAAAGATAAGAGCAGTGCTGAAGGCTTTAGAATTTTGTTTATCTGTTGTCGGTGGACATTTTTGTTGTTTTCAGTTTTGGGTTATTGTGAACAATGCTGCTATGAACTTTCATGTATGCTCTTGTGTACTCGTATACACGTTTTTGCATGGGACATATGTTTTTCTTTCTCTTTGGTATATATCTAGGAGTGGAATTCCTGGATCATATGGTAACTCTGTGCTTAACCTTTTGAGGACCTGCCAAACTCTTTTCCACATTCCCACTAGTGTCATATTAGGGCTCTCATTTCCCTGCAACCTAGCCAACATCTGCTTTTGACTTTATTATAGCCCCTTAACATGAAGCTTGGATATCATAGTTCTCCTTTTCTGACTTTCCACTTGTTTTCTTTCACTTGCTACTCATACTGATATTAGGTTGTATAAATTCACCAGGGTTTGTGGGTGTTTGAGGAACTATGTCAACATGTATGTTTAGTAAGGAAAGACATAGCTTCCATTGTCAGACTCACATTTTCAGTTTAAATGGCAAGTCCAGTGGCTTTTATTTGAGCATTTTTCAAGCTTAAACTGAAATGAAAATTAATAATTTGGGCACAAAAATCATATCCTATCACTTTTCTTAATTGAGGAACTTTGGCGGTTTCTGTTTGTCTTAATTTTTTAGCTTACTAGTTTGTGGCTGATAAAATCAGATGTGATATCAGTATATAAGTTTGAGTATTCATATGGTAACGCCATATGGTTCCAAAGGCTGGGAGAGGTGGTGAACCCTCAGGAGTTACGTATGCAGTCGGTATGCTTTATTGAGTAACTTGTGTGTGCTTACTGCTTGGTTGGTGTGTGCTGGTGACGGAGCACACTGTGTCCCTGCCTTTGAGGGGTCCGTGATCCAGCTGGGGAGACAGACCTTAAGTAAACAAATTGTAATAAGGGCTGCGAAGGAAAGGGTTTTCTGAGCACTTCCAAGATGAGTTTTACTTTCTCTTTGGTGGGAGATGTGTCAGGAAAGATCTCTATGAGGAAGCAACACTTCAACTGAGCCCAAAGGAAGGGCGAAGGGTCTGCCAGTGAAGAGAGGAGGACACTGTGACAGCTGCTGGGGGTTTCTGAGGCAGGGAAACTCTTGCAGGATAGAGGAACTGAAAGTGTGGTTGGCGGGTAGAGACTGTGGGAAAAGAGAGCCTGAGATACAGGCCTGACTGGGCGGGGCCTTATGGACAGGGTAACAGTTTATCAAGGTGTGGTGAGATACCATTGATGGGTTCTAAGCAAGAGGGTGGCATCATCCAACTTGCAGAAAAAAAAAAGATACTGTCTGCTTTGTGGCAAAGGGATTGGATGGAGTGTGGGGCGGGGGGTGACAAGAATGGATGCAGGGAGCGTGGGGAGGTAAAGAGTCTACCTGCCTGAGAGCCCAGCTGGAAGTAGCAGAGTTGGGGCTGTCTCCTGGGGCTCTAGACTCTAGCACAGGTGCTTTATTCTTCATGCTCTGTGAGCAGATGCTTTCTCATGCCCCAGTGCATCATATTTGTTTGTATTGTACAGAGTGCTTTTTTCTTTTTCTTTTTGGTTCTTGTAAATATGAACACATGCACTGGAAAAGACAAGGCAGAAGACTATTTTTTAGCTTTTAGGGCCATGCTTTTCTTATATAATCCTTTGAGTGACCCTTCCATAATTGAAATTCATCAGCTAACTTAGAAAATGTGTTTTCACAAGTTTCTAACACTTGGACAAATGTGTTATTTATTTACTTGGTGAGCTGAAGTGTTGCTTCTAGTGGTAGTTTTGCTGTTGGGCAGCATTTGTAGGGTAAAGGTGTTTATTCTTTCGGAATCAATTGGGAGATTTCTTAAAAGCCTTTTTGCATCGCACTTGACATTGGTTAGCAGAAGTCATCCTGTTACATGGAGAAAAGAGCCAAAGATGTTCTCCAGCATCCAAGGTGGATGGTGGTTCTAGTCCCCTATGACTGCTGTAACTAATTAGCAGAAACTTGGGTGCCTTAAAAAACACAAAGGTATTATCTTACCATCCTGTAGGAGGTAAGTCTGACACATCTCATGGGGCTAAAATCAAGGTGTCAGCAGGGCTGTAGAGCTTCTGGAGGCTCTAGGGGTTGTGTTTCCTTGCCTTTTCCAGCTTCTGGAGACTGTCTGCACCCTTTGGCTGCTGCCCTTTTCCTCCATATTCAAAGTCAGTAATGCAGCGTTCCTGCCCGTTCTTCCATAATCACCATTCTTTCTCTGGTTCTCCTCTTCTGCCTTCCTCTTTCACTTTTAAGAGCCCTTGTGATTACATAACGTCACTGTGGATAATCCAGAGTAATCTCCCTAGTTTAGAGTCATCTGATCAGCAACCTTAATTCCATCTGCAACCTTACGTCCTCTTTAACATATAACCTAACATAGTCACAGCTTCTGGGGTTAGGAAGTTAGCATCTTGGGGCTGGGGGCTGGGGGGCATTATTCTGCCTACCATGATGGAACAACTCAATCTTCAGACAGTCCAACATGAATCTAGTTCACTGGTAAAAGCCTTTGTCTTCCCATTGGTTGCCTCTTGATATTTATCTTAGGTCCTCTCTGTTGTGGGTGCACAGTAGGTTTGCTAAAATCAGATTTGAATTACCACCTAGGAAGGTATACAAGCTTCCACCCAATTCAGTTGTAATTAATGGTAGGGGTTTTTCAAGCAGTGTTAGGGTAGATACATAGATTCAGGCTTTTCGTGAAGACTAGTTTGTTTAGGAAACGTAGGGGATTATCTTGTGTTTTTCTCATTAATGCAGGGCATTGAAATACAAAGGGAAGCTCAGGAGTCCTTTCAAAATGAAATTGAAGGGTTGTCATAAATGATAGAAGTTATTGAGAAAAACTGAATTCTAACTTTCAGTGCTTTGGTATGGGGAGGAGGCTGTGAACATGGTCCTAAATGAGAAAGAAGAATTAGGATTTTACAGCATTTGAAAGAATGACTTGCACTTTCATTGTTCTGTTTAATAGCTACCTAAATGGGGAGAATGTACATCCTGAAGGTATTGTACCAGAAGGCAATTGGGACAATTGGGACATGAGCCAAAAGTTGATAGCTGGGAGTGCTTCTATGAATATTTTTGTTTTAACTTCACCTTTTTGTAGTCTTTACATTATAGATCTTAGAATGTGATTCTTTTTCCCCTGTTAAAAGGGTAGAAAAATCAATACAAATGTGTATATTTTTCAGGTCCTCAGAAAACACTTGACATTTGTCAATTTTGAATTTGGTTGGGGATTGGGGTTATTGGAGGAGAAATAAATGTTTAGGCTCAATCATTTATGGCTGACTTGATCATAGCCTGTGTTTCTCCATTTCCCCCAAAGCTACTGCTATGTAAGGGTGTCATTTGGAACAATTAGATGAGAGAAAGAAAGGTGTTGGAAACAACTCCCGTTTGTTCTGCGTAATTGGGGAGATGGAGTTGGCAATAGGTTATGGGAAAGATAGAGAAGCGGGTAGGTTTGGGGTGGGTGTGGGGCTTGGGGATCTTGGTTTTGGACATTTGACATTCCTGTTAGATACCCAGAGGAGATAGTGAGTAGGCGATAGGATAAATGGGTGTGGAGGTCAGGGGAGAAGTAGAACTTCAGGCATCAGTGTAGCAGATGACACTTAGCGTCATGAGACTGGATGTTATGACCAAAGGAATGAGTGTAAAGAAGAGCCAGTGCAGGAGGAGAACCCAGCGTGGCAGCCAGGTGGGGAGAGAGTGCGGAAGGAGGGTGTGGATGGTCAGCTGGGTCAGGCAGGTGCAGAGAGTGAGATGAGGATTGGTGTTGGGCCGTTGGCCACTGTGATGGAGGCTGGTGGTGTTCACAGCCTAATGAATGACTTGCATCACTTTGACCTTTGTTATTTAAATACTGAGATCTTGTAGGTCAGGCTGGTCATTCATTAAATAACTTTTAAAATGTTTTAAAGATGTTAAAAACAAACCAAAATTAAAATGCACTTTTGTTTGTTTATCTGCTACCCATCACCATTAACCCTAGGCACAGAAGGCCTTGGGAAAAGGTACCAAGATGGAGCAAGACCTGTGTCTCAGAAATGTACAAGTGCTTTGGGTTGACATTGTGATATTTCTGTCACTGGTGAGGGTTATAGAAAGCCTGGGAGATTATCTTCTTACGCTTCTTTGGTATCCTGTGAACACTAAAGCCGTTTTAGGATTTGATCTATGATAACTCTCCCCAATACCCATCCTGTAGGTGTATATATAAAATAGACATAAACTAGTTTACTCTAATTTCATAAATGAACAATATCAAGTCATTGAACAAAGGAAAAGGTCTTGACGCTGAGAAGTGTTGATAAAATTTAACTTGGATAAATTTAAATTGTTTGCACATACAAAACTATAATTCTTAAGTCCAAGTTAAGAGGGGACTTTAGGATGCTTCATGTGACCATATGTAGTTATTAAAGAAAAGAGTTGGCCTGTACTTGGACTACATTAAAAAAAAAAAAGAACTTTGCAAAGGATGGACTATCCTTTTTGGGCTTGGATTGCATTTAAATTATTTTCTTTTCTTATTCTGGACCTCATTGGTGTTTCACCCAACTGGATTGGAGACAGTCTCAGTGGTGGCCCAGAGAAGACTGGCCTCTGGCCTTCATTGTTGCCAGGATGGGTGATGTAGGGATCCAGAGGCCTTGAGAAGTGGCTGGTGATGTGCTCAGAAGAGGGAACACCTGGTCTATCTTCCCATATGTGAAGGGCTGTAGGATAAGTAAACCTTTTATTTCCTTCAAGTGGACTGAGATGGGGAAGTGCAGACAGATGTAATTTCATTATAGACAATTTGATTACACTTAGAGCTGGCCAGCTGTGGGGTGGGGAACTCTAGGAGCGGTGAAGAATTGATGGGTTGGATGGCTGTTTGACAGGCGTGCATGCTCTGCAGAAGGATAGTCCCGGAACATAGGTTCTCCATCTTGGCTGCACAATGGCATCATCTGGGGAATTAAAGAACAAGCCCACCCCCAGGGATTCTGATGTAATTGGTGCAGCCGGGGTAGAGGGTTGCTTGAACACTGCCCAGGTGATTCTGATGTGCAGCCAAGTTGAGAAATGCTGGTCTCGAGAATCTCCAGATTCCAATCTGGCATCCTGATGGACGAACTGACTTGTCCAGTTGCTTGGGTTGGGATGCCCAGCTCAGACAACACACTCAGAATTGCACTTCTCATTTGCAGTCTGATCAGTTGTTTGCCTTGTCCTGTGAGCATTTTCTGTGGGTCACCAAAGCAGCCAGGCCATAAAACCAATTCATTTTCTGGAAATTGAAAATCATATTTATTATTAAAATGTGATTTTGTTTTAAGCTCAGGGGTACAGAGAGCCGTGCATTTTCCCTGGATTTTTTTTCCAAAGGTGGTTTTGGTTAACTGGCACTGGTCCCAGATGCAGGTTTCTGAGCCCACCTAGACCTGTGGCATCATCAGAATTTATGGGATGGGTCTCAAGAATTTGCATTTAAAAACATCTTCTCCAGTTGATTCTTATGCACTTACATTCAGAGCACCCCCTGGCCTGTGAAGCTTTCTGCTCTATACAGTGTTAGGCGTTTGGAGTAGAAGGAAGTCCAGTAAACACACCCTGGTCGAGAAATAACAAAGTTTACGGGTGGAAACCAAAGCATCATCTCTGTTAGTGCTAAAGTGACACAGGAGATCATGGCTTATATCTCTCCACAAGTGGACTCTAATATTGGATGTGGAATTAGGTGGACTTAACACCTCCCCATGCCTGCTCCGGCTAGTGGCAATAGAGGGCTGGGGCTACCTCACCAGGTAGAGGGTCTGTCCTTGAAAGCTCATTGCATGGAGGAGGAAGTGGTAGAAGAGGAAAAGGCTTGGCTTAGCAGAGCCAGCTCCTTATCCAGACTCATACCATGGCTGGTACTACTTCTTGCCCTGAGGTGGAGTGAGTGAGAGTCACAGCGCTGGGAGGCCCGTGCTAGTTGGAGTTCCCTCCATCTAAAAAGGGAATTTCAGGAGTGGCAAAGAAGCAATGCCTAGTCACCAAATATCTCAGAGAAAACAAATCCTTACTACATATTTGAGGAATGAGCTAAGAATTTAAAAACTTAGATTTTCCTAGGCTTAAGCGTTTGCAGAACTGCCTCATCCTTTTCTGAGTGCTTTGTTTTTCTCCCCTGGATACATGTAAGGTCCTGGCCCCAGATGCTAATTTAAATCAGCACGTATATTATTGAGGATGTAGGGATATATCCAGCCCCAATTGCCTTTGAGCAGGAAAAACAGCCATCCTTATTGCCATCTAGAATAATTTATGTTCAAGATAATATGCAATCAATTTATTTTTTATCCTGTTCCAATTTGATTTAAGCACATTTTTGAGTTTGGATGTCAGCCACCTTGCTCCTGGATGGTAATCTTTAAGGGGAAGCAGCCAGCCGTTTCTTGAGCCATATTGTAGTGTAAGTGGTAACATTGTAAGCTAATGAGACTGGTCTGTAATTATGAAAAATCATGCTTATTTCTTTGCAGCTCCCCTTGAACGCGTTTCCCTGGGATTGTTGGGGATGACGTCAGTGTGCTTCGCGGCTGTCCCCGTGAGTCTCTGTAACACAGCAGAATGTGTGCCCTCTTCCTCGTTCAGTGCTGTCAGTAGACGCCTTTTCTCTCCTACCTCTGGGCAACAGCCGCTTCTCCTTTATTAAGGGGTTTTTCTCATTTTTAAAAACAGCTGCTGCAAACCAAGAGGCTCGTGTGAGTGATAGCCCAGCAGAAGGAATGTGCTCGAGGCTTGGGGCTGCACAACCCCCTAATTAGCTAGTTCACTTTCCTTCCCCTGCTATTCATGAAATAGCCCTTTAGGCTCAACCAGAATTATTTTGTTCACTAACATATTGCTCTCAATACGCACCTACTCTTTTCTACTCTGCTTGATTCATTTAACTGCTTGCAAATGAGTCGCTGTTTCTCAGATGCCCAGGATGTGTGTAGCAGGGGGCTATTGGCACAGAACTTGCTGTCTAAAAAATGATGAATTGCTAAAAATTGGTGAAGCAAGTGTCTGGCTTTTCATATTTTTTTTCATATCGTTTACTGGCATAACTAGAAATTCTGCTTGGCCAGTGATGTGTTAAACAAGGATTTATAGTTAGAAAATTGTTTTGTTTTGTTTTTGTAAGACTGATTAATATTAAATTGGCACCTCCTTTGATTTCAGTCCTGAAATCTGTCCTGCCCCTTTTAGACCTGTTCACTGTTCTGGAATCTTGTGTTCCTTCTGTGTTCTTTTTTGCCAAAAATCTTTTGCACAGAATCTTTGAAAATTTCCTAAAATTCACATCAGGCCATAAACCATGGGAGCTGAAGGGAAACCTGATTTCTTCATTTTCCAGTGGAGGAAGCCGCTGTCCCTCCCACCTAAAACAGTTGTCACCTGAGGACCCTCACGGTGGTGCTTGTGGCGGCTGAGGTTCTTCCTGCTCCGTGGGCTCGTGTATTTCTTGGCTCCAGCACCGGTTCCACACCCGCTTTGGCCACCCCAGCCTGAAGACCGTGAGTGACCTCAGCTCACTTGGCCTGCCTCGTCCCCGGCCCAGCTGCCCACCACCTTCCTGGGCCTGCCTGGGCATCCGACGCTCGGCTTCCTTCTCTGCCTGGGCCCCTGCGCGTTCTAAGGGCCTTTGATGTCCCTGTGGATGTGCTCTCAAATACTCTGGCCTCTCATTTCTCACTGAAGTAACCCCAGGAGCACTTCTCTTTATGCCGAGCCACGAGGCGCTCAGTTGAAATGTGTTGCCTGAGCTCTGGAATTTTGCAGCCTTTCCTCTCTGTTTTGTCCATTCCTTTGTCTCTGGTTTTCGATGGAAACACCTGGGGGTGGGGGGGGGTGGGGTAAATTTCCCGGTGCCTGCTTGCCTTTCCCAAATACCAGAACCAGGGAGGAAAGTTGAGGTAAGGTGTGGGTACTTGTATCTGTGTTGAAAAAGGTGCCCGGGCTGTCCTGTGTTCTCCCAGCCTGGTGGTTGTAGTCTGGCCCCACCCATCTCCATACTCAGCCCAGATTTCATCAGCCGCTGCCACGGTGCCTTCACCCCGCTTCTGGCTCTTTTACTGCTGACCCACTGACCTGCTGTCCTGGGTGACCCGGGTGTGTTCTCTCTGCTCCTTGCTGGAGAACGCCACCATGCAAAGCCGTGTGGCCCTATTACAAGTGCGTGCTGCTAACCTAGGCTGGACCAGGCCTGAGAGTTTGCAGTCTTGGGCTCGCCTTTTGTTACTGACCAGTTTCAGTCCTCCTCGTCGGTTTGGCCCGATGGTCCACAATTCTGGCTGCGCATTAGAATCACCTGGGGGAGGTTTGAAAAATCGTGCATGCCCAGATGCCCAGGGGCTCACCCCCACAGATTCTCATTTCCTTGGTCTAGGGCAGGCTTGAGCTTTGGTGGGTTTGTTTGAAAGCTTCCCAGGTGGTTCTAATAAGCAGCCAGAGCTGGGAAGCCAGGTCTGTTCTCTGACTCCCAAGCCCACCTGCAGTCTCACTCTGACAGCTAGGCTCAGCAGTTTCCTTACCCAGCAAGTCATCTGACTAAAGCTTCCTTAATTCCCTGAAGACCTTCCTTCTACCTGTTGATCCTTGTGAGGAAGAAATATTCTTGCCAGCGTTGGGCCCGTTCCTGTTCTGTTTCCCTCCCTCACCTGCTCTCTTCAGGACTGTGAGCCCCTGAACCATATGTGTGTGTGTGTGTGTATTTTTTTTTGGGGGGGGGGGGGGCTTGTATTGTGATGTCAGCCAAATCGGACAACCCAAATTAAAAGGTCATCATTGGGTGACGGCCACACAGCATGGAATGAGGTGGATATCAGAAGGGTAAAGAGAGGGCCTTTGGACCTGTGCTAAGAAAAAGTACAGATTCGGAGGACCCGCGTTTGAATCCTGGCTCTGTTACCCGCTGGCTGTGTCACCTTGACCAGCTGTATTTTCCTTCCCTCTATAATGAGGTTAATTATAGTTACTGCATCAGGTTTTGGGAGGATGGGATGAGATAACAGCATAAAACACTCTCAGCACGATGCTAATGATGGCCCCTTAAATCTTGACCTTTCACCTTCAACTTCCAGAATGTATTTTTTAGTCTGACAGATGAAATATTTTTTTCCCTCTATTACCATATTCTGCTCATCTTGTTTTAATAGGCTGTGGGTAATTCCAAATTAAGGAGTAGGTTTTTAGAGCCTATTATACTCTCTAATGGGGTGATTATGGTGTTTCTCATGTAATTGGTTCTAGACTGATATTTGTTAAAATTGAATTAAACCCGAGGAAGTCGTGCTATTTCAGGTGCGGGCCCCTAAGCGCCCCCTACGCTGTTTGGGGAGGGGGGGAGAAGAGACCTTGGAATGATATGAGAAGTAGAGAATTGACGATAAAACATCTACATGCTGATGTTTCCACAGAGGATGAAACAAAGAGAAGATTCCTGCGTATCAGGATCCCGGATGAGCATTGGGTGTTAATTTTAATTTGGCCTCATTATTTGAGCAAATAACTTAATCTTTTGGGGGCCTTATTTTCCTCAGGGGCAAAATGTAGAATTTGATGAGGTGGATTTCAGATCTCTTCTGAACACAGCCTTTCTGAAGCTCTCTCTGTAGTGAATTGTATGTTGTTACTCTGTCTCTTCCTAGTTTTGTTCCATGATAGGTTTTTTATATAGTGTATCTTCTAATTTGTAATTAATTTAATAATTATGCAGATCATATGTGATGGCATTTCTGAAGAATACTCAAACTAAGACGCGAGGGCACCCATTTCTTCTCTGTTGCCTCCCCCCGTCTTACTTCCCCAGAGGTGAACCACTGTTACCCAGTTTTGTGTAAAGCCTTTGAGACTTTTTTTCTGTACGTATACGAACACAGGTCTTTTCTATATTTTTATGGTACTATTTCATCTTCAAAAAGTGAGCTTAAGTGTTTTAATTTGAGAGAAACTGTAACCTGCGCTGCTCCTGCTGGGAGCTTTGCCTCCTGTTTAGCACCTGCCGTTGCGGAAGCCCGTGTGCTGTGTCGCCCCCTGGTGGTGGCTGGCCGTGACGCTGCCATCCCGCGCTCCGGCTGCGGTGGGGGTTGTTGGAATGTGCCAACGAGCTGATGACAGGGTTGTCTTCAGTTGCTGACAAGTGTCTAAAACGGAATTTAGTGGGCTCCCGAGTTGATCGTGCCTTTATACTCCCAGCGTGCTCCTTGTAAGAGACTTAAACTATTCAAACTAGGTCTGTTGAGATTCTCTTGTTTAAGGGGCCACCAAACCAGTTCTAAGGTGATGCCCATCCATTACAGGGACTCTTTGCATCTGCTCTGCCTTTTTCTTCCCTGGGTCCTTGGTGTCCTCTGTCTGTCAGTTAGTTCACCCATGTCCTTTACCTCCTTGGAATGTTCCGTCATCTTCTTGCTCTCATGAAAACTTGGCACTCCCTGAGGACACTGCTTCCCTTCCAGCCTCTTCAAGGAGTTATTTTTGCCTACTGCCATCTGCAGTGTGGCCGCCTGTTCTCCTTTTAAAACCTCAGCTCCCCTTGAGCCTCGTGTCACCTTGAGCTGCCCCTCTGCTCCTTGTTGCCATCGTCTGCCTTCTAGCCCCTCACCCTGGTTCCCTGATGCTCCACCTTGCCTCACATCTCTGACCCCAGTTTGTGGGGACCTCCTAATGATCCACCCGGCAGCTCAGCCTCTCAGTTCTTGACCTCTTCAGCCCCAAAGACTCCTCTCCACCTCATTTTAGGGACCCTCTTTAGCTCTTGTTGTCCTGATGAACTTCAGAGTCTTGATTTGAAGTCTCCCACCCCATGATCTTCCATTCCCAATCTTCTTGAGACTCGTTTCCAAATTATGAGTTCTGCAAATCTCCGGATCCCATTTTTCACTGTGCGTCCCCCTCCTCATCCGCTCTCTTGACGTCCCTCCACAGCCAGAGTTCACGTCCCGCTCTCTTGTAAACACCCTGAGTGCCCTTGGCCTTCTCTGATTGCATTGAACTCCCCAGTGAGACCCCACCCCTAGTTAGTCTCCGACACCTCATCCAACCCATTTTTCAGAATATTCCAACATTGTGTTGACTGGACACACAGCACACTTCTGACCGGACATCTCAGGCGGGTCCTCCTCACTGCATGGGGCATTGTGTCACTCGGAGTAATTTCACTAGTTCAGGAAGACCTTTCCCACCTGCTCTCTATTTCAGTCTCTCAGGTTTCTCCCCCTAGTTTTAGCTGATGACTTGCTCCTTGTCTCATTGAGAAAGGAAGCACCCAGACTACCTTGTCTTCCTATCATTGGGTCCTCCTCCCCTGCTTCCTCTGCCTCTTCACCTGTACCAGCTGAGGCAACACCTCCTCTTGCCCTCCATTCCCACCTCAGGGAATCTTCTCTCATCTTCTCAAGGACTTCGCTCCTGTAATTAACCTCCCCCCCTCCTTTTTTCCTCCTGCATTATTAGCTTTTCCCAGATTTCTGCTGGATCATTCCAAACGGCATAAAAACAAGCCTTATAGCATTTCTCTTTTAAAATTTCCTTAATAATTCTATATCCCTAACTAGCCACTGAGCCTCACTCTACAGAAAATATCTTTTAGAGAATAGATTCTGCCCTCTCCATGTCTACTTCCTCACCTCCCCTCTTCTCTCCAGCCCATTCAGTCTGGTAACATGTCTGTCCATACTCTGATGTTTGGCGTCACTTCTGAGAGTGCAGGGATTATGAATTGGTGGGACCGCAGGCAGCAGTGCCCACCAGCACTGTCCTGAGCCAGCCTGTCCGTGACCCATGTCCTGCCAGGCACACATGTGGTCCTTCATCTCACTCACCTCTGGGCTCTCCTTGAGATGGTTGACGACTCCATGAAACCCCTTATTCTCTAGTCTGCCGTGTCACCCAGTGACCTGCTCTTCTCCGTGCCTCACTGACCGCTAAGTCTCCCTCGCACTCCTCCTTTTCTTCTACGCCTCCCCCTGTGGCAGGCTCCCGGCTTCTGCCTATCCTTGTTTTTCCTGCTGTACTCTCTCTCGTGATGTTTTCTTCTACCCCAGAGCTTAAGCGCTGTCTTTCAGCTGAGTCTCTAATTTGTGTTGTCAACCTAGACCCCTCACCCCGGGCTCCACACGTAGAGACCCACTGTCTGTTCGATGTTTCCACTTGATGAGCCCATTAGAACCTCAAGTTTAACATGACCAAAGTGGAACTACTTATATTCTTTCCCAAATTGCCCCCACCCTAAAGCCTTTCTGGTCATCCTTAAATAGCACTAGCTCTTACCCAGTTTCTCAGTGAGAAGCCTGATTTACCCTTTCCCCTCACATTCCTCATCTAATGATAATCTTCACAAAACATTTATTGAGTGCTTAGTATGTGCCATGTACTGTTCCAAGCACTTGAAGAAGAGTGTATTAAACTGTATGAGGTAGGCTGTGAACCCATTTTACAGATAAGAAAACTCAGGTGCGGAGAGGTTAAGTACTTTGTGTGTGGTCAAAAGCTTCCTAAGCAGTGGAGCTGGGAATTCAAATCCAGGCAATGTGACTGGAAGTCTGGGCTCTTAACCATAGCATTATCCTGTGCGGTGTGTGTGTGTGTAAATGAAAATCTCCCCAATCCCCTAGTTCTTGCCAGCAGAGGCACTGTCATCTTTTGCCTGGACATTCTACTCACCACCACCCACACTCTACCTCCGGTCCTCTCTCCACAGAACAGCCCAGAGTGATCTCTCCGAAGTAGAAGTCAGATCATGTCACTTCCCCAATGGCGCATAACACTTGGAACAAAAGGCCAGAATCGACCATAGCTGCTCTAAGCTCCTGTACCACCTGCCTGAGTCCTCGGCCGCCCCCGGTCTCCCCGCTCTCCTCCCCCTCTTCACGCCTGGTGCTGCCCATGGAAGCTGCGAGAGCCACAACCCTGGGCCACGCATGTAACTAACTTTCTAGTAAAAATCGGGAAATTAATTTTAGTATTTTATTCAACCCATTACATAAAAAAATATTTCAACATGTAATGAGTATTAATAAATATTACATTTTTCTTTTTACATGGAGTCTTCAAAATCTGGTGGATAGTTGCTGCGGCACATCTCAGTTCAGGCCGGCCACGTTGCGAGCCCTGATAGCTGCTCGTGGCTGCACTGTCTCTCCCGCCGACACACCAGCGGGTTCCGTCCCCTCTGCTTTACACGGTGGCCTCCCCTGAGCTTGAAAAGGTCTTGGTCCATTGCTCTAAAAACTCTAGGTGCAGCTTTCTCCCCAGTTGCTTCATCAGTTACCCTTCAAAAAAGTCTTCTGTGTGGCACTCACTATAACCTAAACTCAGCTTATTTACCCGGGTGTTTGTCCTTCCTCTCGAGGATGTCAGCCCCTGAGGGCACCGGCTCTGCCTTCCTGGTCGCCTGCTCGCCGCCACCCAGCCCCGGGGCCGCGCCTGCCCCCGGGCTACCCTGTTACTGGCATTTCAGGCCCCTTCCCTCACTGGTGAGCCATGATTCTTGCTCCTTGTGTAACCTTTTTCTCCACTTGATGCTGTTGTGATTTTCTCTGGCTACAGACCTTGTATTCTTGGCATCCACTGTTGCACTCTGTGTGTTAGAGCTGTGGTGACCCATAAGGACACACATGGCCACATGTGTCTATTTAAGATGAATTAAAATGAAATAAAATGTGAAGTTCAGGTCCTCTGTTGCACTGGCCACACTTGAAGTACTCAGTAGCCACATAATGCTAGAGGCTGTCATCACGTGGCTGGAGGACATTCCCGTCCTTGCAGAATGTTCCATGGGTCGGTGCTGTATTTGAGTTATAAATTCAGCAGTTTGGCTGCTGGAAGGTTCAAGATGATGCCTGGTTCATTGTGATTTCGTTAGCACCCCTTGTCGTGGCTGGCTGTAAAATTTGTCTTCTCCCAGAAACTTAGCAAGTGAAAGAACCTTGTCTCCGAAGTGGTTTGATGCGGCAGGATGGGAATTTACACACCCACCTGCCCACATGGCAACCCTCTCAGGCATCTCAGCTATTGAGCACTGCCTGTTTGAATCTAAAAATGACAGAGTCCAGAACATAAACAACAGGAGGGAACTCAAGCTTGTTTCGTTTCCCTTTTCCATTAGATATACTGGTCTTATTTTTGCACATCATTAATTGTAAGAAAGCTCGGATCAGGAAACCCTGCCTTTTCCTCCTCTTTCTAGGTTTTGCAGGCCAGCGTGGCTCTATAATGTTGGGATTCAGCTAATTAAAAATCCTTCCCTACTTAAGGCACTGTGGCTGAAGAGCACATTGACAGGCCTGATGTGTAAAATGAAGTCTCTCTTGAGTTTTGAGGGTTGTGGTGCCTTTATTTTTCTTGGCTGGGTTTGGCCTTCGGATTAATGAGAGCAGTCTCACTGTACGTAGTTAATGATTTTCTACCCTGGATAATCCTCTCTGCTGAGTACATCAAATACAGTGCGGTTAGTTCCAAGCTAGGAAGCCCCTGTCACGCATGTATAACAGGTTTCTCTTATTAAAAGAGGGGATTCAGTCCAGGGTAAGACACTCTAGCATTTGTTTTCAAAATAGTCAAAAATCCCAATTACACGTGAGACTTAATTTTTTATTCATTGTTCTCTATCATTCTATTCAACACATATGCATGTTGTTCCCCCAGACTACTCATAGAGAATGTTCTAAGAAAGTTGCCCGGCCTGTGGCTTATGCTTTGTTATACCAGGAGTCCAACTGAAGAGTTTGTGACCAGCCCTGGCTGCACCTGCTCATCCTTTTTAGGTCTTGTCAGTTCTCAATTATCAGCAGTTAGAGGGAAACAGAATAGCTGATTCAGAACAAGTAACATAGTCATCTACATTTGGTTCATGTGTGCGCTGCCCTGAAATTTGAGTAAAATTATGTTCATTGTGTCCTGAGATCAGAGAAAATAATGGAAACACATTGAATTCATCTGACTCATCATTTCACCTGGTTATCTGCCCCTCCATTCTGGAAGCTTCTCCACTGAAATAGAGCCTCTGACTTAATTTCTGCTTTCTTCCTGGCCCATCTTAGTGGAAGGTGGGGGCGACTAAGTGTTAGAGCTTCATAATCCTACCAATGGGGACACTGGCAGGAGATGCCGCTGGGGAGCAACAAATGATTTTGTTAAACTGAATTTATACATACGGGTTCCTAATAAACTTTTGAAAGATTTGCCAGAGATTAAACCCAAATGTGGATCTGGTAACTCCAGCGGCCGGATGCGTTTTGTCCATCTGCGGCTTTGTTGTAACTCCAGTTGGTTGTGTGTTCACAGTCGTGCACACGAGCCTGAGGCTTTCACCAGGTCTTGCTCTTTGAACGTTTGTTTCATGTTATTTTATGTTCAAATGCTTCTAAAAATCATGGGAAGATGTATACCTGCAAAGTTCTGGGAAGGACAGTTAAGAATTTTGAAAGAGTTTTCTTGAAACATGTGATTATATACTTTGAGTCAAGTTCTTGTGTAAATACATTCTGAAAAAAATATGAGGAAATATTCCGCTTTCTCTTTTCTCTGCCAGTGGAGCCCTGCATTGGCTGGGGGTGGGGTGGGGTGGGGTGGGTGAGTGGGTGTGTGATTCCTTTCTCGCCTGTCTACTCATTTCTGGAGCAGAAGAATTAGGCCTAAAGAACCTCAAATGCACCGAAGTTAATGTAACTTGAGGAGATGAAAACCACAAAGCCATGACTGAAGGAGCAAATTTCTAAGCACTGTTTTCCCCCTTCTAAAGCCTTTTAGTGTATCCCAGCTGGTATCTTCTTATCACTTGAAAGCTTTGTTTTTCCCCCCAACCACAGGAAAGGTGAGTAGGAGAGGAAGATCTACGGAAGATCTACGGAAATCCCTTACAGAGAATCAAAAACGGGGCCACCACATGGGAATGGAGCCAAGGGGTGCCATATTTATATGAGTCAATATATTGTAGGTGTGAATTTAGCTGAATAATATAGTACTGTGGTAAAGTAAGTTTTCCTATTTGGTTGTAATAACAAAGTGACTTTAATAGATTAGGGTCCCTTCTTTTGAGGCCATTAATGCTAGGAAGGGTAGTGTAATGTTACACTGGTCAAGAATACTGTCAGCAGATTACCTAATCCGTCAGATACCCCAGTTTCCTCATCCGTAGGGTGGGATAATAATAGGACACAGAGTTGTGAAATTTAATAAATGTCTACTATACTATATACTGTATATAGTCTATAATATTGTATAATAGTTTAATACATACAATATACTATAAATGTGTTGTGCTTGGCAAATGGCAAGTGCCGAAGCTTCTCCAGTTGTCTTTCGGAGCTCAGAGACCTTGAAACCATTTATAGTCTGATTTTCTGGTTTGGTTGTGATTTGATTTGTTTCTTGAAGGTGATGAGAGTATGTGTGCTAGATTGGAACTCCTAAAAAGTGAACTCTTGTTTATGAACAATATCAATGTAAAATTAAAAGGCCAACCATGCAATGCAAACAGTTCTAACAGATGTTATCGCTAGAGGTTTGACATCGTCAAGGTATCAAGAGGTCAGACAAATCAGTTAGGAAACCATTAAGCTCAAACAGATGATGTTTGTTGACTTTTTAGGTAACTGCCTTAAAAACAGTAGAGTACATTCCAAAACCAAGTGATGAGGCTTCTTTTCTGTGCAGAGTTCAGTTATTTATGGAGTCACAAGGCTTCATTTTTCTTCTGCGGGGCATGGATACGCTGTAGAGGTTTGTTGAAGGAAGGAATGGGGGCACAACTTGGAGGTGGATGTCTTTTCTGGTTTACTTTAGAGAACCCTGTGGCTTTGATCCTAATGGAATTCTTTGGGTTTTATGTGCTTAAATGTTACTGTTTCTTTAACATTTTAAAATTTTTGTGGAAAGGGATAATTACCTGTGAACTCCTAAAGTTTCTCTGACAACTGTTTTCACTTCACTGTTTGCACAGCCCCCACTTGACAGTGTTTTCCATAAGCTCTGTCACCTTTCTCTATAGATGAAGAAGTCGGAGCTCAGAAGAATCTCAAGAAACTTATTCATAGTGTGCCAGGTCTAGTAGCTGGGACAGGACTTAAACCCAGATCTTTTCACTTTAGATCACATGCTCTTAACATTAATGTATGTGTGCATAGACAACTCAAAAACATATACATATTTAAACGAGGAATTAAACTTAAAATTGCAAATGATTTTTTCCTTAATATACTAATGCTCATGATGAAATAAACATATTTCTCCTTCAGACACACTGGCTATCTTATGTACATTTCATAATAATTTGAAAAGCTAATGTGTTAAGCACTGTATGTCATTCTGAGCATCTCACAAGTAGAGTATAAGCTCATTGAATCCTCATAATTTTATCTCAGGTTTAAGGATGAGAGGACACAGAAGTGTGGCTGTCTTTTGCTACCTAAATCAATCAAAGCAACTCCGTTTCCTAAATGAGTTTTCAGAATCTTGTCTTTCTGTCTGTCCTTCTCTCTTTCTATATTTCTTGAGCCAGAATTGCTTTTGGGGAGGGGGGTGGAGACCATGCCCTTCCTTTATATGCTCAAGTCAAGGGGTTCAGGTTTTGTTGGAATTGCCTGCTTATGCTTTTCTGTCTTCCTGAAGGCAAGGGCTGGGCCTTTTTATGTGTCTGTGGCTAGTCCCTGCTCTGAAGCCTTTCCTTTTCCTCAAAACATAATGAATGGAATGAATAAATGAATGAATGAATGAGGGGAGATGTGGAAGTTGAGCTGTCCAGGATGATGTCATGCAAAATACCTAACATCTTGAGGTCTGCAGTGCCTCTGACCTCATGTTGAGATTTAATGACTTTTTTAAACCCCAGTTTGTTGTTAATGTGAGTGTCTGTGTGTCTTCTGGGAGGCAGGGCCATGCTGTTTGTGCATCCCCTTTATTTTGTTAGCCTTGTCTCTGAATGTAACTTAACAATGAAGAAAAGGCCATCTGACCTTGAACTGAGGGAGGAAAATCACTTTCTTCTTTTCTAGAAGCCATTGACTGCAGCCTGCAAAATTCCAAGTTGGGATCTCAAGCATTCTGCAAAAACTAAACTTTGGCACACTTGGCAGCAGCCAACCTCTTTCTAGTAAATTCCCCACCGGTTCTTGGCTTTTCTTATGGAATTAGCACATTGACAAAGTTTTCCTCATTGGTATTCCTGGTGTGTAGGCTGGAATAATCCTCAGCCCTTGACTGGTGAGATTGCCTTGTTTGTCTTCGGGTCCCCCTTTCAGTGAGAGGAAAGCCAAAAGGCTGGCTGGTGTGGGAAACCGAAGCAGAGCTCACTAAGGGGCGTCGCAGGTTGCTCAGTCGTGGCCCGAATTGTGGAAAAGAAACGCAATTTTCATTTTGCTCCTGGATGTCGATACCCCGGTGTGGCCGGGAAGCTAAACGCTTGCTCCCCCCTGTGGCTAAATCCAGGTAGTTCTGCTGGCAAACCCAGTGCGAGTCCCAAGGAATCATTGGGAGATTATTAATGTAAACGCAGCTGGAAACTTTTTGTGCTTTATAGGTAAAGCAAGTAAATAATTAAGATAACACTTCTCATGCTGAGGGCTTTTAATGTGCTGGTATTGTGGATGCTAACAACAATTTTGGCTCTGTGGGAAGTGGTTTCCTACAATTACTCTGTTGGCAAAGAGAGGGAGGCTTCGGAGACCATTGTTCTACTGAACAGAGAAAGTGGAGTTTTGAGTAAGAATCTTTCTCCATGTACTGCCGCTGAGTTGAGATAATCTCTTATTGTTTAGCTACCAGTGAAATATGAATGCAAATTGTTTGCTTGCTCAGGGGTTGCTGGCGATACCTGCCTGCTCTTACCAAGGGCTTTCTTCCCAGATTTCAGTACTGGATTTGGGGTGGGCAAGAGGCAGTTGAGGGCAGCTTCTCCATCGTTGCAGGACTTGCACTTTGTTTGCTGCACCAGTGCTGACATCCAGGAAGCGGAGGAGAGCTGGTAGATGGGAACCGGGAGCTCCTGACTGTGATCGCAGTGGACACTCAAAACAGGGGCTTTCAGGATGGTTTGAAGTAATAAGGGAAGGCTTCTTATGGGGTAAGAGGGATTTAAGTAAAACTTTTAAGTTTAAAGTAAAAGGAAAGCAAAGGAGCGAGGTGTTCCAGAAGGATCCACAGAAGCCAAGGAAATGAGAGTGAGATCTTAATTTGCAGGTGGTGATGTGAGGCAGGGGCTGAGAGAAGAGGCTGTTTCCAACCCAGCACCATTCTAGCACCTTCCTTTAGGCAACTTTTTGCGTTTCATTGACTTCTTCAAAATATCTGACCCAGAACTGAGTGTGCTCTTCCACAAGTGGCCCGAGCAGTGCCGAGTGCACTGCACCACTGCAGTGGAGTTATAGCTGCACCACTGCAGTGGAGTTATAGCTGAGCATCTTAATCAGCAGAGAGGGGAAAAAAAATAAAGAAATGGATATGATTTTTTTAAATACTTCAGGAATTCCTTCTATATACTTTTTCTTAAACTTTGGTAACTGCTATTGTATATTTACATTGAATTCAATGGTAATGTGATATCTGACCTGGAAAAAATGCAACTATTTTGAGTGTAATTGAGAGATATGTAGTGACTTTCAAAAAGCAAAGAGCAAATATGCAAATGTGCATAAATAAAAATAATAAAATAGAGAAGCAGAGAATACCTCGACTCCCATGGAATTTCTACCTTGATGATGTGACGTCCCCTCACGGGTCCGTGCTGAGCTCTAGGGCCATCCCATTGCTGAAATGCATCCCGTGTGATTTAAATGGCTCTGCTCATTTTTTTAGGAAACCTGATAGCCAAACTCCATATCATAAGGCTTATTCCTTCTAAAAGGCAATAGCAGGGAGTCCTGTTCATTATTAAGCAGTGCCTCGAGGGCCTCGTGGGTGGAGGAGCCTGTGCAAGCAGAGGACAGATATGGGGCTGGAGGGTGTGGGTGGGGCCCTGGGAGGAGACCTGAGGGACAAAGAGGAAAACTAAGTCCAACCGCCTTAAGACGACCTAAATCCCCCAGCCCCCCACCTGCATAACCAGCCCCCCGGGGAAGCTGGCTAGTTAGCTGGCGAGGCAGTGACATCAGAAGAGGTGCACACCCCTGATAGGGTGACATGGAGGGAAAGACTTGGAGTTCTGAAGGGTGCATTCATTTCCCACTTGTCAGAGGCAACCCTGACGTCTCTCTTAACTTATTCTTCTTTCTTGATAATTTATTAAGGTGAAATTCACATAATACAAAATTAACCATTTTAAAGTGAATGACTGGGTGGCATTTAGTACATTCACAATGTTGTGAAACCACCATCTCATCTAGTTTCAGAACATTTCCATCACTCCAGAGTAAATCCCTGTATGCATTAAGTACATTTTCCCCACACCTCCTTCACCCTGTAACCATTTTTTACTTTTTATCTCCAAAAAGTGATTTTGTGGTTAGTATGAATTTTCAGTTCAAACTTAACTCCCCTTTTGGAAATTCAGGACTGCCTCCCCTTCACCCACGTCCCCTTCCGTTCCACCGTCCGCGCACCGTCCCTCCCGCCACCCTCCCACCTCAGCTCCGTCGTAATTGTGGATTGGTCAGCTTTCTGTGTCCACCTCTTTGCAAATGCCCCTCACAAATAAGCTATGTGCTATACTATGGTTGCTGAGTACTTTCCCTACCCAACTTTGGTTTTTCCTATCTTGTATGTTTTTTGCTTAATGATTCTGAAATGCTTCCACAGTTGTGTAAATCTCTTTTCAGTACCGTCAGAACTGTGGGTTTTTCTGTCTATGTTCGCTGAGAAGTCTCTCCCAGAGCCCTTTCACATGGTCTGATCGCGATGGGGGCCTCCATCTTCGGAAAGCATTTTCCACAGAGGAAATAAATGATGGGTGTTGCCACCTGCAACCCATCCATCACTGCTGATATGGGCGATGCATGCACTGGGTGGGTCTGCAGGGTGCTGGGGAGTGTGTGGGGGGGAGGTGCTCTGAGCTGAGGGCTCAGCCTGTGTGTGTCAGATATCCCTATACCTACCTGGCCTGGCACACAAGCCATTTTGCTGAAGTTTTTGATAAATTCCTAAATGTGGGAAATAAACAGCATCCCCCCTTCCCCCCGTGCCCTCCTTGGCTGAGGGGTGCACCGTACCAGACGTTGTGTGTGGGCCACACCAGCTCATTGCACGGGAGACCCTGAGTGGGCCCGGAGTCTTCTCCTGGGTGTGCTGCCCCTCAGGTGACCTGGTTTTGCCCTAAAGACATTATCTACTTCTGGTTGATGTATTTGGCCATTTAACAATGAAAATTCAATTTATATTATTCTGTTTGCAAACCTAGATTGTTTTCTGTAGTCGCATTATAGCTGTCTGTTTCACACTTTCCAGGGCTGGGCTGGGCAGGAGAAGAAGCGAGGCAATAGGATTCCCCATTCTCTCCCACGCCGCGCAGGAGACCTTCCATCGCGTTCCTCTCAGGACCCGCGGGAATATATTTTGTAGGGCTTGCTGCATAATGAACTAAAACTTTGTTTTGATGACATTGGCTGAATAGGGCTGAAATACTCAGAGGATAATCCATTCTACCAATTTTATAACCAGCAAAATGTATTTAAAGTAACATATTTGTTTAAAAAATAAAGCAAATAGAGAAATCACTACAGAATAAATAGAAGGAGAGAGCAAAACACCCCTAATTGTGGTGCTTAGGAACAGATTTAGGGTCAAGAATATTTTTTGTCTACATTAGTTGACAATAAAGTCAATTTACATTCTGGTAAGAGCCATAGAGCTCAGGCTGGTTGAGACAGCTGAGTCTAAAGAGCTCTTCTGAACAGCTGTGTTCCTGCATCTGTTTCCTTTCCAGCCTCCCAAATGGAGGGAGCTTATGAAACCGGTGCAGAAGCCCCCAAGAGTGGAGCATGGCTAAAGCTCAGCATGTGGGATGGAGGGAGTGGAGGGAGGTGCAGGCGGCTGGTTATGCAGGTGTTGGGGTGGGGAGGGAGATTGCAGGTTGTGTTAAAGCCCCTGGACTTAGTTTTCCTCTCTAGCGCATGGCCTGGCCAGACTTATATTGTGGTCACATGGCCCTGGCTCACGGTTCATTGCGCTGGAGCAGGGCAGGAGCAGGGCAGGAGCAGGGCAGGAGCAGAGGCAGGGGCACAAGGCGGGGGCTGCTCAGCTAACCCAGGTGTGTGGCTGACGGGGCCTGGACGAGGACTGGAGCTTCAAGGAGGTGGATGGAGCCACGAGGTCCCTTGGCCCATCTCAGGGCTGCAGCCAGTGGAGGACAGAGCTGCAGTCTGTCCCTGCTATGCAGATGACATATGGGGGACAAACATGTAACTGAGGCCCAGCTGCAGTGTTTGAGGACCTGCTTAGTTCTCAGCTGGTGCATTTGCTATTGATTAAATAATAATTCCTTAGTTTTATAAAAGCCCACTCTGCCCCCATAAAGGGCCACTGGAGTGTTCCCTTGTCATATTAGAAACATGCAGATTGGTGCTGCCTGTTGTGAAAATTCCATTCAGATTGGCTCCTTCTTGTAGTAATCAATGGATTCCTTTGTCTGTCTGTTCTGAGCAAAGGATTCCTTTCCATTTTTAGAAGTATATTTTAAGTGGTGCTCATAGAGAAGAAATGCCTTCCTCATGTAATCCATCTATTCCACTTTTTGCAGACACATTTCTGCTGATGAATTAAACCTTTGTGCCACCCTCGTTCCCTCTCATGTCTCCAACCGGGGTAAAACAGGTAGAATTACCTTTGATCTGAGTCATCACTTATTTTCTGAAAATAATTCCTGAAGGCCTGATGGAAAAAAATTCCATCAGTGTTTCATGATGTTCCAAACGACTGTCAAATTGGTGATGAAACGATTCTGATGAGAGCACGATAGGTTTTTGGGCAGATGGACCTGGGTGTGGGGCTCCCCCCCTCCCTGCCCCCCAAGTCTGCTCTCAGGCCCGTATTTCTCTCCTCTCAGCCTTAATTTCCTCTTGGATGGAAAGAGGCTAGCAGTGCTTTCCTGCTACGCTGGTTGCAAAGGTTAGCACCAACCTGTGCTGTGGCAGGCGTCCAAGGAACAGGTAGCGTTGATGAGCACAGGGGAGGCGCCATCTCTCCTTGCCGATGACTGGGGCGTCCCTGTGCAGGGGAGGTGGCAGTGCATTGTTGACTCTCAACCATGAGGCTGTGTGATGAAACAATATACATTATTCAGATTAGAGAGAGTACAGATTATTGTATAGTATTATCATGGAGAGGCAAATATGGTTTGTTGGGATGGGATGAAATAACTCATCTTGAGTTACAGGATACAATAAAATAGAATTCCTCTAATCATGGGTTGGATGAGAATGATGCACAATATCAACCCTGTCATTGAAGGATTGAAGGAGTACAGCTAGTTTTCCTCATTATTTTTAAAATTTCTAATACTAGATCTCTTCATTTGGTGATGATTACTCTGTTCTTTCTAACCCGATTCTGAAAGCAGATCCCTGTTTCCTGACTGTGTGTACAAGAATCATAATTCTTATGAAGATACTAGATCGAATGTAGCTAAAGGGAATATTTGAAAATTTCCCCTCACCTGTCCCCAGTTTCAAAACTTCAAATTAAAAAACGTGAAGTCTTGGCACCATTGCCCATGGTTATTAAAGCTGGCACAGCTCCTGCATCCTGAAACTCATGTCTGATGACTCTCAGAGGGTTGTGAGAACAGTGCTGCCCTGTTTTATGAAAGCAAAGTATGAGATGATGGTCGTGGCAAATTTCAGAGAAATGAAATGCAAGCAGGTGCCCGTTAGTTGGGTCTTTTTTCCTTATAAGATCTCTAATAGAATTTAAAAGTGGGTTGTTCACATTCAGATTCTAATTCTGATTTAACGTCTGTGTCACTTTCTTCAGTTTGTAGACGGAATATCTTGCTTCTTCCTATTGGAGTGTTCGGGGAGCTGATATCAACAAACATTTCTCTGACATTTTATAGCCTGGCAAACTAGCTTAGACATGTTCTAAACTTCCAGTGAGTTCTGAGTGGTCTAAAAACCTGAGCTATAGAAAAGGAGATTTTAGAATCTTACCTTGTACCTGTTTTATAGACACAGCTGCATTTAATATATTTCTCGTTACTTGCTTAGCCATGTCTGTGTGTTCAGGAAACGGTCTTTCCACTTATTATTTTAATATCAGATGTTTAAGGAAAGTTCAGGTCCAGATTACAAAGACTCTTGAAATGAGATTTTTATAGATTTCGCATCTCCTGTACAGCAACAAAAGTAGCTTGATATTAGTCATAAATCGCACCTCTCATTATCTTTTCTGATTGTTTTTAACTCTTTAAGAAGAGTCTTTATCTCACATGTTTGCTGATTATCAAATCACCAGTACCTGGTTGCTGGCAGTCTATAGACATGACTAGACTACATGCATGAAGCATGTAGAAGGAGAAAGACAGGCTGCAGAAATGGGCAGACTCCTGGGGAGAGGTCAGGAGACCTGTCCCCAAGTTCTGAGTAGGCACCGCATTTGTCTGTGTGGTATGGAGGGAAATAACATCTACTTAGCTCCTTTTGTGTGCCAGGTCCTGGGCTGGCTGCTTTGCAAATGCCATCTCAGCCCTCCCGGCACCCCTTCAAGGTAGGGTTTGCATCTCTCTTCACTGATGAGCACATTGTTAAGCCTCAGTTTCCCGACGGTCACAAAAGAAAACAACTTTACACTCTTGACTTCCTATCATAACACTTGACTCAACCTTGCTAAAACTCAACTGCCTACTCTCAAACAAAGGGGTTGGGAGACATCACTATAGGGTCTGTTGAGCTAGAAATTTCTGTAATTCTCTTAACTGTTCTTAAAAAGAGAAAAGGCAGTTTGGCTTACTTCCGTATTTCCTCCTTATCTGCAGTGTTGACAGCAGGTGCTGGGACTGGCTTTAAAGGTCTCTTGTTATGGTTCGTTACACAGCCATTGCCAGCCGTGGGACAGTGCTGCTTAAGATAACGAAGGAAGCCAACTCTAGAGAGATAGCAAGCAGCAGGATGTTTATGTTCGAGGAACTCCGATGAACTGTGCTTGCCCAGCGCTGGGCACACAGGCCCTCAGGGAGGCGTGGGGGGTGTACGGCGGACGAAGGCAACAAAAGTAGAAATTAATCCTTCCTGCTAATGGTCCTTATAAAGAAGGAGTGATGGACAAGGCCAAAGGCCTCCCAAACCTATCCCAGGAAGGGAGGAGAAGGGGGCCAGGGCCAGCAGGCCAGCCCCGGGGCTTTGTAGGCCCTGGCCCCGGTCAACCATGAGGCTTTATGTTGTCTCACATCTAGGAGAGAAAGGAATTAGTTACTGTTATATACACATTGACATTTTCCCTGTGGTCCAGTGTTAGGTACCCAAAATATTATTTTAGGTATTATTAAGCTGTGGCTTTCCATCTAGGTAGAAATACCAGATGCTTCAGTTATTTTTTGTTGTTGTAATGGTATCCAGGACCTCTTTTGTTGTGTTCTCTTTGGTCAGAACAAAACATTCAGCCACAGATATCGTTTCATGACTATGGGAGCAGCATCTTTTTTATTTTCCTATTTAATCTTAAGAGATTCTCATTGTTCTCTTAAAAGCATTGTGGAGTTCAAAAAGGAGGATAGTGTGTCTAATTTATTTTTAAGTTATTTTTTTAATTTTCTGATTATAAAAGTAAATACTGTACTGGGGGGAAAATAAAACAAAACCAGAAGCCATGGAAAAGGATGAAGAACAAAATTTACTCATGTTCTCCCAAGCCTGAAATAATGTTTTAGCCTGGCTAGACTCCATTCTGTGTAGATAGAAACAGTTTGGAATACATGCTCCGTGAAGGTAGGACTGAGCCTGCCTTTTCAGTGCTGTGTCCCCAGCAGCTGATTCACTGTGCAGTGTCAGTGCTCAGTAATTGCTTGTTGAGTAAGTGTGTGTATATGTGATGTTGGCATGGTCAGGATCTCCAGCCAAGGGGAGCTGACACAGGGAATTGCTCATATGTGTGTGGGAGGCTGCAGGAGCCAAAAGGGATAATCCAGAGATAGCTGCAGGAGGCAGGCACCCCCTCCTCCAGGTCTGGGGGAGCCGAGGGAAGAGCTGGAGTTATGAGAACGTAGATGCTCCCAGGAGGCCCGGCAGGGATAATGCTGGAGGCTGGAGCCAAGTGCTGAGGCTGGGGAGACATTGACAGCAACAGGGAAACGGGGAAGCCGCCTCCGTCCTCCCTACTCCAGCCGCCAGCTGAGAACTGAGCAGGCCCTCGGTCACTGCAGCTGAGCCTCTGCTACTCATTCATGCTCCATATGTCATCTGCATGGCAGGACAGACTACAGCTCTGTTCCCCACCGGCTGGAGCCCTGAGATGGACCAGGGGACCTCGTGGCTCCATCCACCTCCTTGAAGCTCCAGTCCTCGTCCAGGCCCCATCAGCCACACACCTGGGTTACCTGAGCAGCCCCCGCCTCGTGCCCCTGCCTCTGCTCCTGCCCTGCTCCAGTGCAGTGAACCCTGAGCCAGGGCCATGTGACCACAATGTAAGTCTGGCCAGGCCACGCGCTTAGAGAGGAAAACTCTTAAGTCCAAGGACCTTAACACAACCTGCATTCCACCCCCCAACCCCCCACACCTGCATAACCAGCCGCCCGCATCTCCTTTCATTCCCTCCATCCCACATGCTGAACTTTAGCCATGCTCCACTCTTGGGGGCTTCTGCACCAGTTTCGTAAGCTCCCTCCATTTGGGAGGTCGGCAAGGAAGCAGATGCAGGAACACAGCTGTTCAGAAGTGGAGCTCATTAGATACAACTGTGTGGACTCAGTGTGATCTATGTGGTTCTCCTAGAGTGTAAATTGACTTTATTGTCAAACAATGTAGACAAAAAATATTCTTGACCCATAATCTGTCTCTAATAACTCAAATTTGGGTTTTTTTCACTGTATACTTTTAAAAAATTCTGTATTTTTCTGTATTTCTTCTTTTTTTTTTTTTCTTTTTAACAAATACGCATCCTAGCAGGATGCCAGCTAGAAAGGGAGCCTGGGGAAATGTATTTTGCAGAGTCCCAGCCTAAGTATCAGAGAGTAGAGAAGGAAAGGGCAGATTTAGAGTTGAGAAAACAGTAAATATATACGCAGAATCATACATCATCTTAAAGAATTAAATCTAGAATAAAAGTCTGTTCTAGTGTAACTTCTATTTTTACTGTGAATAATATGTCTTGTGTCATTTCCTCATTTGTAAAATCCAATTTGGGAGGATTAAATGCAATAATGCTGATAAAGTATTAGCACTTCATAGTAATTTTAATAGTAATGGTTATTACTGTCACTGAATTAACCAAATCCCTACTGATGGATGTGGCACCCCTCATCTCAGGGGTAGTGTGGGGATCAAAGAGGCAATGGGTAAGAAGTAGAAAGTATAAAATATGTGATCGGTGCCACACTTTTGGTAGATGCTCAGTTAACCATAGTGTTTATCAGGTTGCTGATGTATTGATCTTCAGAAAGGTGACTGGAAGAGACCTAGAAAGATGGGACACTAGAGTTGAGGTTTTCAGAAACAGAGCAGATCCGGCTGGGGGCAGAGTCCGGCGTGGCTGTGGGTGTGGGTGGCTGAGGCAGAATGTGGGTGGAGCTGCTTGGAGCGCAGGTCACTTGTGAGCCGAGGGTCACGGACCTTGATATCCTCTAGATAAGGCAGAATTTGGACCAGAGAGGAAGCCAGGTTCCAGTGTTGTCTTTGAAGGGAAGATGGGGTACAGCAGTTGCTGAGCAACCAGCCAGCTGGTCTATAGGTAATTAATTATGGCAAGAAGGGATGGTAGCGTGGCTTGATGGCAAGAGATGAAAATATGGGAGCTCTTCATGACAAGTGGAGGAGCAGAGGTTTGGAGGCTGTGGTAGAAAGTTCTAGCATAAGCTTTAGCCCCTGCCGTGTGGACAGTGAAGTGTGGAACAATCTCTGGACTTCCTGGTCCTGTCCCATGGTCAGAGCCACAGAGAAAAGTGGTGGGAGCAATTTGGAAAGGGATGAAAGGATGGGGAAGAGGGGATGCTGGAGAAGGGCAAGGGGTTGGGGGGAGGGGGTGCTGGAGCAGGGCAAGGAGGGGGCTCATGGTCAGTTTCATGAGTATGCGACCAGGCAGTCACACAGGGCCCTGCACTTAGAAGGGGTTTGTGTTTGGTTTAATGCCCTGCTCCCATTGTCTTGAAATTCTTAATTTTGAACAACAGGCCCTGCACTTTGATTTTGCCATGGGCCCTACAAATTACATAGCTGGTCCCTAGGAAAACTGATGGGGGAGAGGATTAAGAAATAAGCATGGTCTGAGGTGGGAAACAAGAGGGATACGTGTGCCAAAGGGTGGGCTTAGCTGGTGTCAGAGTCCTCCACTTAACACGGGGCTTGGTTCAGGGCCTGCTGGTGCTGGTTTGGGTGGGTGTGGGGGCCGAGGACCACGAAGTTTCCTCCGGCTGAGCTCTGGCTGTGTGTGTGTGTCAGTGTGTGTTTGTGGAACTGTTTATTGTGAAATGGACAGAAGGCAGCTGGAGCGCGGTCGTGCTGACCTGCATTCCAGGGCAGGGTCTCCCGCCCTGGGCACTGTCCGTACTCGGGGCTGGGCCATTTGTTGTGGGGGTGACCTGTTGTGGGGGTGACCCATGGCAGCGTTCCAGGGCTCCTACCCACCAGACACCAGTAGCACCTCCCCCATCGGTGACAGTCAAAAACCATCTCCAGACATTGTCAGACGTTCCTGGGGGGCAAAATCGCCCCCAGTGATGAGCGCTGGGCAGACCCGAGTCTGTCTTCCAGCCTCAAGAGCTTCCGGGAGTGGGTCTGTCTGTCCAAGCCTCCGTTTTCCTGTGAGTTACCACCATGGTTGCTAACACTGCCATGTGAACATTTTTAATTTCTGCTGATTTAAGGGGTATTAAAGTGCATGTTTTAATTTGAGTACGTTGATGAGACTGACGAGTTTTTCATCTTTGTTTGCTAATTGTACATTGCTCTGTCAATTGCTCCTGCCCCTTTGTCCAGGATTTTGTTCTCAGTTGGGGTTTTGAGTAGCCTTTTTATGCACAAGACCTTTCTTTGCTACTCTTTTCCTTCTGTGCCAGCAAATCCCAGCCATCCTTCCTGACCACCTCGCTGTCCCCACCGCGGCCTTGGTGACTACTCAGTCGAGAGGCAGAGCCACCAGCCCAGGGTGTGCCGAAGGGGCCAGGCCAGAGTGGTTTCTTGGTCAAGCCGTGCGCCCCAGGGAGGGGACACCCGTTTCCGATTCTTGCAAGACCCAGTATGGGCCAGAGACCCTGCTACAAGGAGGTTACCTGCCCTCCCTCTCTATAGTCACATGAAGACTGTGTGTTGATTGTATTTAGTTCCTATTCTGTTTTCTTGGCCACTTAACTATTTTCTCCTTCCAGCTTATTTTAAGCTTTTCATGAGGCAATACCAATGTAGTAGATTATTGGATCTTTTTTAGGAGAAAAGTGAATCCTTATTTTTGGCATTATAAGATGTTATTATTTCACTGCTCTAAGAAGGTGGGGGACTTTAAGTGTCACTCAGCTGAACTATGCACTATGAATAATTGCCTGGCCTAGTGGGAGCCCTGTATGTTTGTCTTGATGAAACAGTGCAGCCCCTGTGTTCTGAGAAACCAACCGCCAGCTGTATAACTGCACAGAATGAAAGCAGAGGAGGAAATGTTTGCCCAGGGAAAAGATGAAGCATTAAAAGGGGTCACACCTCTCAACATTGACCGAGGGTGGGGAGTCTTTGACAATTGATTTTTCCTGATAGGGAGCTTTGTGTTTAATTACTTACCTGTCCTGAAGAGGTTAACTCTCTAGGTGGAAAGTTCCATCCGCACCTGGGATTTGAAGTGAGCTGGGGAGAGCATAAGGAGCAGACCTCGGTGTGGGTGCGGGGAGGTGAGCTTTCCTGGAGGGAGAATTGCTTTCCTTTCACCTTGTCACCTGGCAATGGAAAGTTACCACAGGAGGCAGCCACGACTTCGCATACCGTCAGAACTGCTTAGGCCCTCGAATTTTCCAGCTGCTTACTTCAGTTTTAATGTTTAGTGTATTCTCCTAAATGAGACATCTTGCACTGAAGAAACTCATGCCACGTGGTAAGATTCTTCTTGGTGGGGAGGTTTGGACTTCGGCAGCAGTGTGAACTCTGCCAATTCATCCGTAGTCATGGTAGTTTTCTGTTACCTAAAGGTTCTTGAGATACTGATTTATAACACAGTTGACCCATTTCACTCCTTTCTTGAATTTTGGTCAGATTTCAGAGTTGTGAAGTTTATTATTTAGGGACAAATCTAAATGGATCCAATTGATTTTGTTAAATGGAAAGGTTGCTTTGGGGAAAAGATTACGGAAGTGAGTGGATTTAAAATATCTGAACACTGTGATAGCTGTGAATTTTTCTTCCCAAAGGGGGAAAAAGAGTCTCTGAGAATGTTTCTTTTAAATTGTGTGGTGAGAAATAAAGCTGTACTGTGTCTAGTAAGTTATTTCCATGCCATTTGCTTATCTAAGTGAGGCTCTTTCTAGTATTGAATATCGAGTAGTATTGTTTGATTATTTCTGGAGGCAGGTGGTTTTTCTTTTAGCCTTTATAATGTTAAAACAATATGAAGATTACAGTGTAATTAGCCGAACAACACAGTATTATGTATCGTGTGAAGGGGTGGTGTCATTTAGTTCTATACATCCATTTTCCTGCTATTTATCCTGTTTATCTATTTTTGATGAATTTTAAAGATGGGCTTGAAAATTGTTTCTAGGGCTTAAAAGGAGGAAACTAAAATCACCAACTACGTGGACCAACATGCATTTTAGATTTAGATTGCTAGACTGCAGTGTGTGTTTATTTATGAGGAATAGAAGGGAGAACTACAGGCAGTGTTTTCTCAGAGTGGGGTGCCAGGCCTGGCCTCAGGCTCCTCTGTGAGCTGTTACTGCTGAGCTCCCCGCTGGCCCTTACCTGCTGGCGGGTCCCCAGGCCAGGGCACTGTTTTCCAGACTGGGGCCTTGGGTCGTGGGATTGGGGTGTCTCACCTGTGACCTTGCCTCTCTCTCCCCTTCCCCAGGCAGGCTAGGGTAAATCCCTGACACACACCCCCTCCCGCCCCACCAGAAAAGGACTTTGAACTTCGACTCTGTTAAGGGGTTCAGGCCACGCCTAAGCTGGGCAGACAGATTGGAACCTGTTTTAAAAGACCTCTGCAGTGCATTTCATAACTGGGCATCATTATCTGGCGACTAACAACCTTGACTGGAGTCCTTTCTTGTTCCAAGCGTGAATTTCTCAGGTATTTTCCTAAAACAATTCTTAAAATACACCTACAGATCTGTCTTCCTGGTGCTGAACCCTGAAGTAGGGGAAGAGGGAAAGAAACGAGTTGCTCCCACTGTGGACTGTGACTTGGTAGAAACTGTTTGAGGACCCCTCTCTGCTTTCCACGTTGCCAGTGGGTCTGGCCCATCCCTTTATCTTTCCCCCCTCCCCCAGAACCCCTAGTTCTCTTCTTTGTTCTTTCTTTCTCTCTTCTCTTTGTCAGGCTGGGTTGGTCAGTCTCGCTTTCTCTCTATTTAAATTTTATTGTGTTAAAAAATATATATAAAACATAAAATTTTCCTTTTTAACCATTTTGACATGTATAATCTGTTGGCATTAATTACATTTAGTGTTGTGTTGCCATTACCAAGCACCATATATTTTTGATGGTTCCTTTATCACGGTGAGCTTCAGGAGGTCAGGGACAAGTTGTGGTAGTTCTGAGTGTAAATTTCTGGCGCACAGTAGGTGCTCAGTATGATTGCTAAAAATGAGGGTGAGGATCCAGAACCAGTGTGAACACACACAAGTCGCCCCAGCCCAGGGACTTAGCAGATTGCTGTAGAAGCACGTGGGGAGTCGGTGGCCTGGAGAAGGCTCACTAGTATTTTGAATAATGCTGGACACTTAGGGTAAAGTGTTAATAGTCATTTAATTGACTGGGTTTTGAAATCATCTGTGGGATTAGAGAGGAGGATGTGTATGTAAGAGGGTGGGTGGGGGGCAGTGCTCAAGGGAAAACCCCAAGCTGAGGGTAAACAGGATGACTGAGGGACTTCATGGGTCAGGACAGGAAGGGAGCACCATCGTGTTCCCTTCCTGTCCTGCAGAAAAAAGGGGGGCAATATGATTGATCAGTCATATGTATTTGATGGAAGTATTGAATATATATTACAGGATCAAAGGGGCAGTACCCGTGAGATTTGGTGAAAAATAGATGTCACAAATAGAATCTGCAACGTTTTTAAATTCTGCATTGGGGAACCAGGGAGAGACAGCACAACGTGATTCTCCCTCCCCTGAAAACAATTTAATTTCTTTTTTTTTTTAAAGTACAATTGTGGGAAAGAATTAAAACACCTCAGACATTATAGAGAATTATACCTGAAGGGAAAGCACCCCCTACTTCTACCATGCCAGAGTAACCCCTGTAACGTCTTAGTGTAAGGTTTTCCAGAGCAGAGAGATTCTTGATAAGAAGTTTTGAGAAGCAGGAGGCTTTGAAACAGGAGGAATGAGAATGAGCACAGTTGTGAGGCTCTGCTTGGGTATACCAGTTGCCGTTCCCAGCAGGGCTGTCTCAGAATGGTGAAAATATTCTGGGTTGGGATGCTGGAGAGGGAAGGAGTTAGGCTTGGAGCTACAGATCTGGGAGTCATCTGCCTTTGGAAATATAGTTGGCTCTTCTCACATTTCCATCACAGTATTGCCCTGGGAGAAAGGGAGGGAGCAGTGCCCCTATGGAAGAGTTCAAATCAGGCCAATTACAAGTGTGCAATCCTAAGTTGTGCAAATTGTGCATTTTGCCCCATTTGTCATCCTTGTGTTTTTAAATATAACATTGTTTTTCAAACTTTATCATAACTTTGAATCACCTGGATACTATAAACACAGACCCCTGGGCCACACCCCCACAGTTTCTGATTCAGCAGGTCTGGGGTGGGGCCTGAGAACTTACATTTTTTCCACGTTCCCAGATGATGCTTGTATTAGTTTCCCATCTCCTGAAACAAATACCATACAATGGCCTAACACAGGAATCTATTGGCTCATGACTTTAAGGGTAGAAGTCCAAATTCGAGGCGTTAGCAAGGTGATGCTTTCTGCCCAAAGACTGTGGAATTCAGGGACTGGCTGCCAGTGGTCCCCGGTCTTTGGCTTTCCTGTGACATGGCAATGCCCATGGTGTTTTCTTTCTCTTTTGGGATCTGTCGACTTCTAGCTTCTTGCTTCTCCCATGGCTTCTCTTCTGTGTCCAATTTCCTTTGCTTATAAGAACATCAGCCATATTGGATTGAGCACCCCTTAGCATCTCCAAAGGTCCTTTTTGCACCTGCAGGACCTGGGGTTGGGACTGAACCTGCCTTTTGTAGGGAACATGAGTCAATCTCCAACAATGCCAGTGCTGCTAGTCTGGGGTCTACGTTTTGAGAATCATGGTTCTACCCCATCATGTCTCCTAATAAAGTTGGTACTCCAAGAAGATGCTCCATGCTGGTTCTGTGATTTCTTAATGCATCTTCTGGCGTAGAATCTTGCAAGGAGCTAGCATCAGTTCAGTTTGGTAAATGCAGAAATTGCAGACAAATGTCAAGAGTCCATGACTGTTAACACCACCTGATGGGTGGCTGGTGCTCTTCCTGCATCCCTGGGGTGCTGGGTGGAGGGGAGTAGAAACGACCATGCTCAGGTCATGGAAGGAGTCCAGTGCCTTGACACCTGGTTCCCAGCTGAGCCCCTCAACTTGTCTGTGGAATGCTTGTGTGTGGGCTTTGTTGAGCTAGAGGTGAGTCATGTTCCTGTCTTTCCACAATCTCTCATTTGATAGTAATAAAAAAAGTCACTCTTATAAAAGGAACATGCTCTTTGTAGATGGACCCAAGGAACAGAAGCAGCTTTGTAAAAAGGTACAAAATGTGTCCCAATGGAAAAGGGTTGAAGAGATTTAAATTATAAATGGAAGAGTCTGACATTTTTTTCTCAGAGGGTGCGTGTTTGAAGGTTAAAAGGAAAAGTAAGTCTGTAAACTTCATTAAACATTGTTCCCTGTCAAAACCAAGTACAGAGTGCTTTGCATTAAAATTAAACATTAATTGCAAATATAGAAATGGCATGTGTAGAGGCTCATAAATAAAATGAAACAGAATAAAATAGTACTAGAAAAACTTTAAATGTAGAGTAAGAATGTGATAAAGGCCTTAACAAAATGCTGTCACTCCAGGAAAAGTTACCTAAAATGAAACCTGGGTATGGATGCTGTTTGTTTTTCATGGTTCCATGGTAGCTCTCTGGTGCTTGGCAAAGAGAGGACTGCCTGTATAGTTACCACACTGGATAGACCTTTCTGCTGCTTGAGGGTGGAACTCGCTCTGTATCAAAGAAAGATTAACTGTGGAGAAATGGGGTTGTGTTTTGCAACCACATGGGGCCAGAGCCAGGTGCCAATCACAGCTCCCCCTCTAACACCTGTTGAGTCCAAACACCGTCTGCAGTCAGGAAGCTGGAAAACGTTTCCCAATTGCTCAGACACATCCAGGACGGGATCGGTCAGGCCCAAATATTATCAACAACACCCAGTTATTCATCAGATATTTATGTTTCAGTCACCGTTCTGATATGGGGAAAGGGCGTGTTGGAGGAGGGGAGGTGTAAATAGAAACAAAAGAAATTTTGAAGGTATTACTTGTGTCATCTTGGAATTTCCTCTCTCCTGTATTATGTTAAAGCCATATTATGACAATTCAAAAATAAAAAATCAAATGTCATAAAAAAACTAAATATTATCTGTGAAAGGAATAAATATTTAAAAATGTACTTCAGGTGGTCTTTCAAAAAAGCAGTCTTAACACAGTGTAGCATCCTGCAGCTGTCTTAAAAAAGAATACATGACCATTCTTGTTTATTTTCTTTTTCCTCCTAGAGCATTCTGTTGGAAATCAGGCAACATTTGTAATTTTAGTTCTAGTATTACTAGTTTTCTTTGAAGCAATACCCACCCACATAGTAATTGAGATTACCTTGTGGTTTGAAAAAGAGCTGGAAAACTTGGCTTCGTTTTGATAGTTTTAAATTTTTGAAAACAACCCAAAGTTAGGACTCAGATAAAATCCTTTTGTCTCATGGATGTTTATGAGGAAACAGGAAAAAAAAAAAAACGGGGGAATTTCTATCCTGCTTTATAAAAAATGCATGATTCAAAACACAGGGCAAAATTCTGATAAGCTAGGAAATACAATTTCTCAGAGTTGCTATCTGGTTAATGAGTTGTTGATATGAGTTGTTTATTGTCTCCCAAATAAAATGATTGCTGGATAATGAGGCTCAGCTGAAATGTTAAATCTGATAACACACATTTGCACATTTTAAGGAAGTAAAACTATAGAGGTAGTGTGTTCAACGTGAGGTCAGAAGATCTAATAGGGTTGTCTTCTTTTATAAGTGAGTCCAGTGAGCCTGAGGGTTTCATCTCGATTTTACAAATACCTGGCAGATAAATTAGAGATGAA
Source organism: Choloepus didactylus (assembly GCF_015220235.1). Classification (NCBI taxonomy): domain Eukaryota; kingdom Metazoa; phylum Chordata; class Mammalia; order Pilosa; family Megalonychidae; genus Choloepus; species Choloepus didactylus. Next base: position 22,321,979 of record NC_051322.1, on the reverse strand, counting down.
AACCAGTCAGAGTTGCTAGAAGGAGAATGAGGCATAGCTTTGTGGGATTCCCCGGCGAATGGCCCTGCACTGGCCTTTTCCTTGTTAATCTCATGGTTGTGGTCCGCTGTGTGAGGTTAAAGCCTGAAGCTCTCCTAGGTTTGCAACATTGGGCCTCCTGGCTTTTTTGTGTTTCTCATGAGACAGCTCAGTTCTCTTGCAGCTTTTCCTTGATGAGGTTTGTTGTGGCGCTCTCTTCCCAACCGGTCATTTTGCTTTTCTGTTGTTTCCATTTAGCGTTTGTGCAACATTCAAGCTGGTCTTCAGCCACTTCTTGAACCATTGACCCCTTGCAGTTTTTTTACGGAGTCCTTTCCTTGTTGTGATGATTCCTTAGAACTGCCTTAATGATCAGCCTGTTGCAGCAGAAGCGTTGATGTTCTTCCTGAAAAGAATTCTCAACATCTTTTGTATTTGGAATATGACATAGAATAAGAAAACAAACAGACCAAAAAAAAAAAAAAAAACAAAACAAAACTGCAAATGTTATTTAATTTTATTGGTTATTTCATTCATTATAATTTGAAACTGGTTGCAAGTAAGGAAGAGTTATGATTTATAAACAATCGTGTGTTTCCCTGTGAAATGATTGAGAATTGAAATTTTCATTCCTGTGTTTTTTGTCTTAAAGAAGTTACATCTATACATATTCAGAGTGTTGTGGGATCTTACACAATGCTTCTTAGACTGATTTTCGATCTCCCATGAGCAGGTCTTCTATAATCCCAAAATCTCAGAGTTGGGAAGGAACTTCATGGACCATCTGGTCCCTTTTCATGTTTCTGTTTCTGGCCGGCAGTGGCCCTTGCTCTTGTGCCAGTGCCGATGGCCAGCTCCCTCCGGCGCCACCCGGTTAACGAGCAGGAGCGCCGTCCCCTTGGTGAGGTGCATCTGTCTTCCCGCCGTCCCCACCCCTTGTTTGCAGTTTGCCCTTTGCAGCCTCAGAGCACAAAATGACTCTGCCTCTCTTTCTCCTCATTCCCCTTCCCTCAAGATAAAACCTGGGCTTGCTGACTAAAGTTAAACGTTCCTAGGTCATTCTTCACGTGACCTCTGTTGTTGGTAGCTGTTCTGGCTACTCAAAAACTTTGAATTATTAATATGTTTGGTGGTTCTAAATTCAAAGGGTAAGGAAGACTGTGCATTGGAAAAAATCTCTCATCTGTCTTCAGCCATCCACTTTCTGTCCCCAGAGGCAGCCATTGTTGCTAGTCCTTGTGTCCTTATACAGTTTATTTTGGTTGCGAACAGATGTGTGTGTACACATATATATCCTTCCTTTCCTTTTTCTATAAAAGTTGACTCTGCCTGGCTTTTTTCATGCAACAGTATAACATGGAATTTTCAAATCTGCTCATAGGAGTCACCCTCATTCTTTTTAATGTCGGGCTTAGAGTTCTCTTTTATGGATTTTATCCTGTTTATTAAAACAAAACAAAACAACAGTAACAAAAAGCACCTTCCCTCCTAAGTTACCCACTTGGGGTTGAACTTTATGCTGATGCAGGGTCTGATGACAGTTTCCAGGTCTGAATTGTTAATGCACATGGTTTACTCTGTCATGTTGTTGAGTCTTGTTGAGCTTGCAATAAAATAAACCCCTTAAGAAAACCGTTTTCCACTTTTGATGCTCTGTGGTCATGTTTTTTCCATCCTGCACTTCTGCTATTGACTTGGGCAGCTAAGTGCATGCACCACTATAAAAGTCCATCTTATGAGATTTGGCCCATCACTCAGTCTGCAGAGATCTTTTTGGATTCTGATTTTCATCTGCAGTTTTATTCCATTGTGTATATTAGCTACAAATTGGATTATCCTGCCATCATTATCCTCGTCTAAATTTTCTTGGCTCAGATGTTGCGTGGGTTGGAACTAGCAATAGAGCCCCGTGACATAACCCGCTCCCCACAGACGCCCTGGAGTTCCCAGTGCTTGTGCTTTGGATAGGTAGTTAGGAACTGGGTGTGACTAAGGGCCACCTAACCTATCATCCTACCTTCAGGACATGGTCTTGTCTAAAGAATGGGAGTGGTGGTGTTGTCGAATGTCTGGCTAAAGTCTGTGCACACTCTGTTTGCAGCACACCCTGGAGCTATTAACCTTATCCAAAAAGGAAATAAATTTGTCTGGTATGTCTTTAGTCTTAGCAAACTTCAGGTATAGGTTGTTTTTCTCTTCTAAGTGTCCACAAACCATTCAGTTCACTCTGAAACTTTCCTTTGGATTGATGCCGTTTATTTCCTCAGTCATTCACTCCTTCTGAAATATTGCAGTGTCTCCTGGGTACCCACCTTTCTGCCAGAGTCTAGGAAGACACTGTTGAACAAGGTACATCCAGCCCCTGGCCCTCAGAGAGCTTCATCTTTCAGCACGATAGCTAATTTGAAAAGCAATAAGATTATAGGGCGAGAGGGTAAATGTGGGACGCTAAGGAGGCTTATTACTGAAGGATATAACTTAGACTAGGAACCTCGGAAAAACTTGCCAGAAATGCAGTATTTAAGTTGACACCTAAAGGAAAAATATGAGATTTGAGCAAAATTAGTGAATTGGTGGTTCTGGCAAAGGGAAGAATTGCCACAGGCCCAGCCTGTAAATTTATCAAGTCCTTAGACTTTGAAAATCAGGACATTTGTTCATCACTGATCTCTGCAGTTGTAATTGTGAGATAGGATTTGGGGGAACTTGTCTTTGAGCCTGGATCCCAGCACCCTCTAGGTCTTCCAGGGTTCTCACCTTCTTCCTGTGCCTTCTAATTTGTTCTGTGAGCATTAACACAGGGAGGCTCCTAACTTTAGCACCTGAGTGAACAGGTGTTTTACAGGAATGTCATACCTACCTAGGAATTAGATCTTGCTGCCTTCTGAGGATTAAGCTAGTAGGGATAAGGTATTTGTGGTAGTAAACCAAGAAATTATCTATAAATATATAGCTGAAGAGTTTAGAAACATCTGAAATTCCAGTGGGATGACTTAAGTGAGATAGGGAGGCCAGATTGGGATTTGATTGCGATTTATGCAGGGAAATCCTTGTCAGTTGCTTTGCACTGTTGGGACAGAGCCTGGGAGTTGAGGGGGAGTGGTTGGTTTGGAGCACAGGAAATAGAAGCCTGGTGAGGTTTCTAATGGTCAGTGCCCTTTGAAGGCCTGTCTGTGGCATGGAGACTCAAGCCTTTTGGAACCAGCAGGGGTCTCTCTGTTTGAATAATCAAGCTAAGCCCTTTATTCAGAGTGTGTGCCCCCCTCATAGCCTTCCAGTTCACGCTTGGATCTGTTAGATTTTCCTGCAGAGAAAAGATGCTCTGGCTGGTCATCAGGCCTAAGCCTTCTCCATGCGATGGGCTGGTTTCCTTTGTAAAACTTGGAAGTTGTCTTTCTTTCCTATGAGCTTTGCTCACGTGCATCTTCTCCCAGATCCTGGGAGCTCTTGTCATACTGACACAAGTCATGTTTCTGAACACACTTGAGCTCCAGAGCTGGAACCACAGAGAATTCTCCGCAGGGAATGCCTTCTCCAGGGTCTTCGCAGACCCTGCCTCATGAGACCCAGACCCCTTCCAGCCTTCTCTTGAGACCACATATCTGTAAGTCCAGACTTTACTTTATTGCCAAGGTCAGAGTTATTACTGCCATGAAAATCTAGAATTTTAGGTCCTGAGCTTTGAGTTTTGGCTTTCAACAAAGTACCATTGTTTATTATGATCATTTTTAGAACTGTAAGCACAACATAATTCCTTTCAGTGATCTTGGAGGAATTAAAAAATGTTTCCTGTCTTGTGAATAGGGTTTCAGAACAAATGAACCATTGATAAAATGGATCCTTTGAAGACCTTTTAAATGGAGTTTTACCAACTATTCTGGTAAAAACAGAATTTTTAATTCGTATTAGAGAGTGACTATATCTTTTAAGTTGGAATTCTTGCCAGCTTGTTCATTTAATGGGCTCTGCTCAGTGACACCCTCTTCCTGTCTCCCCATAATCACTGTATTACTGTGGATTCTTGGCATTTGAGGATTAACGTGTCTAATTGAACACGCTCCAAAAATCCATCCACACTTGGACAAATTTTCATTCTACCAAGTAATTTGGATTACTTGGTAGAATGAAAATTCGGCTACTCCCATTTCCTTCAGCTGTTAGTCCATAGCTTCCTCCAACCAGCTCTTTCCTTCTGGCTAGGTCAGTAGCTTCTTAAAGGGACTGAGGGCCCCTGTTGAGATTTTTCCTGTTTTCTTGCCCCCAGAATACTCTTTCTTTGACTACTGTGTAAGATTTAGCACCCATGTTATGATATTGGCTTGTGTTGAACTTAGAGATTCCCAGATCTTTTTTCACATTTGCTGAGTCACCTTTACCACTATTCCTGTATTTGTATAATTTTTAAAATGTCTAGATACAGCAATACAGTATTTGCTTTATTAGACTTTACAGCTATTCATTCCTAGGTACTTAATTTGCATGCCAGACCTCTTTAATATTTCAGAAGAAATCTTGACCCTAGAACATTTGATTAGAGTAAAACGTGTCTCATTTCCAAAAAGTTGAATCTCTAATTTAACTCGCCTGAAGTGTTCTCAGTTATTACTGGGATTAAGTACCCCTCCTTCCTCCTCTGCCCTCAAGAGGTTACTTGAGTCATGCTGTATCCTTGCATTGAGTTAGTGCCCCTGGACCAGCACTGTCCAATAGAAGTTTCTGTGATGATGGGAACATCTCTATTTGTGCTGTCCCATAGGGTGGCCATTAGGCACATGTGGCTGTGGAGCACTTGAAATGTAGCCAGGGTTACCAAGGACCTGAATTTTTTAAATTTAATGGATTTTAATTAAATTTAAATGACTACATGTGGCTAGTGGCTGGCACATTGGACAGTGCAGGCTTAGAGTCTAAGAGAATAAGACTTTCCCACAAGCAAAAAAAAATGCTACACTGATTTAACTTAAGTTCTAGAATAAATGGTATTTGGGCGGAAGGTCAAGGGAGGAACCAGGTGTTCCAAACTGGGTGTCCATATCTGACCTCTGTCCTGAGCTCTGGCTTCCACTTACAACTGGTACTTGGATATCTCTACTTGTACCCTGGGGAGATAACGTCAAATTCAAGAAATGCAAGTTCTTTTACTTCTCTTAGTCTAAGTCCCACTCTTCTTCCTTTAGCATCTGTCACCTAATAGCATCACTCCCCTCCAACCCCCCCACCAACACTTAAACCAGAAACTTGAGTTGTCTTACAGGGCCAACCTGTCACCAAGTCATGCTTTTCTACCCAGGAAAGGCTTTGGAACCATCCCCAGAGCCATTGTACTTACCTGCCAGACAGTGTAACAGACCACATAATCAGTGTCCCTGTCCTCCTGCCCCCTACAATCTGCCCTCTGCTCTCATCATCCAGGAGGGCAGCACCTCTGCCTGGGCACTCACCTGCTTAAGCGTGTTGCTCTGCATTACACAGAGGATGAAGCCAGGCTGGCAACTCTTCAGTTCCCCCGGCCCCCTGCTTCTCCCGCCTTCCAGCCGCTCCCCGCATACATACCACTTCTCCCTTGCATGGTGCCCTGGTGCTTCTTCCTTTGCCTGAAATGCTCTCTCTCTCTTTTCCTCATTCTTAAAGGGTTGCCTCAAAAGTATACACATCTGGGGCTTCCCAACTTCCCAGCCTATTTCCCTCTCCCATCCTTCACATGTGCTTTCATTTCTTCCTTCTCTGGGTTCCCACAGAATACCATCCATTACTGTTATTAAACTTACTATATCCTATTATGATTACTTATGTATATGTTGTTTCCAGGTATATAAGAAGTAAATGCCTGTGAGTCTGAGATCTCTCTTATTGATCCATTATTCCTTAAACGGTCTCTGGCACATAGTAGACATTCTAGGTTGAGTAACTCCATGGACCTGAGCAGAACATTGGGGGAGATCGGGTAAGGGGAGGGAGGGAAGTGGGTCCTGCTTAAGAGGGCAGAATAAAGCAGGCTGTGGGGATCCCTGGCTGCCAGACTGGGGAGTTTTACTTGATCTATTTGTTCATGGAGAGGCTCCAGGGGAGCAGTGGGAAAGAGTCCAATTTAGAAGATCGGACTAACGAGGTAGCAGGTGACTTAGGATGAAGGGAAGCTGCTGAGAACAATGTGCCTCTCATCACCAGCAACTACACAGGGCCTAGCACGTGATAGGTGCCCGGTAGCTTTTGAAGGAACAAATGAATGAAGCTGTGCTAGTGGGTGTTGGACCGTCCTGCTTGGTGGCACCACAAATTGAGGCTGTGGAGTGGAGAAGAAGGGATAGATGTAAGAGTTGTTTTAATAGTAAATACAAGCTTCTCAGCTACTACTCTCTAGTATTACCATCCTTCTTTCTGGAATTTTTGTTTTTTAATTTCATGCTTATGAATGATTATATATCCTAAGCTTTCTGGCGTGATCTCAGTTTCAGATATCGCATGTAATAGGGCATCAGATCCCATAATTCTTAAAAACAACAAAGCCACTGTGCTTACATTGAGCAAGTCACCAAATTCTGTTAATTCTGCCTTAAAACTACCACTGCTCTTACATGTTGGAAGACACAGGCAATAGTTTTTATTTTTGCTGGCATCTTTTACTTGCATCCAGACATCTTGTTAATATGTAGAAAAATCTAGACTTAGCAAAGAGATAAATTAGACTGTAATTAATTATTGCCTGGGATTCTCCAGATGTGTGTTAGTTATCCGTTGCTGTGTTAACAAATTATCCCCAAATTTGGCTCTTAAAGCAACAAACATTCATTATCTCACAGCTTTTGTAGGTCAAGAACTTGAAAGTGGCTTAGCTGGGTGGTTCTGGCATGTGGCAAGTGAGGGTCTCTCATGAGCTTGCAGTCAGGACGTCAGCAGGGCTGCTGTGATCCGAAGGCTTGATTAGAGGGGATGATCCCCTTCCAAGACGGTTCACTCACCTGGCAATTGGCGGGAGGCCTCAGTTCCCCACCACATGAACCTGCCTATAGGGTTGCTTGAGCTGCTTGAGTGTTCTGAGAGAGAGAGAAAGGAGGAAAGCACAATGCCTTTTATGACCTAGTCTTGGAGGTCTTACGCTGTCACTCTTGGATAATCTGTTTATTAGAAAGAAGTCACTATGTCCAGGCCACACTAAAGGGAGGGAAATTAAGCCCCACCTCTCGAAGAGAGGTGAATCAAGAATTTGTGGGCATATTTTTAAACCACACAACAAGTTAGTCATCTGGAGCATTTAAACTATGATTCTGCCCTGGAAAGCTGTCTTAGAAAAGTACCAACAAACTGGGGCACTTAAAGCAACAGGAATTTATTCTCTCACATTTCTGTAGGCTAGAAGTCAGAAATCAAGCCCCGTTCCTTCTGGAGGCTCTAACGAGGAATCCTTCTTTGCCTCTCTCAACTGATGGCAGCTCCTGCCTGTCTTTCCTGTGTGTCTGTGTGTCCTCTCCCCCTTCTTATAAGGGGCCCAGGGATTGGGCTGGGGCCTACCCTCATCCAGTCTGGCCTCATCTTAATTAGTACCATCTTTAATGCCCTTTTTCTAAGCAAGGCCATGTGCACAGGCCTGGGGGTTAAGGCTTGAACATGCCCTTTTGGGGGTCATAATTCACTCCATAACAAGGGCTTTCCCTTTGCTTCTTCCCTTTTCTTAACGTTTTTTCCACTTGGTATTTTAATGGCCGTGATCCAGCAAAAGCTGAGAAATTTTAGGTGGCACAGGGTCTCGTGTTCCTCCTTTTTTTTTCCCTCAGGACTAACACCCTGGGCACGTCCACCTTTGTGGAATGTAGTATGACGGGCACTCTGCCATGCGCTCTGTGTCGGGCTGGCAGTGGTGAGCAGGCAGCCCCAGTGGGGGGCCTGTGGGTTGGGGCTGTTTGCGTCCATCAGTGACCTGAGCTGCAGCAAGACACGTGGTCCTGGTGTTGGGCGGCTCTCATTTTCCATCCCGTGTCTTTGTTCCCACCACACACAGACATCTGACACTTCTACTCCACCCCTGTACTATAGGTGATTGTGTGCATCTAACCCCGTGGTTGATTGTAAGCTTGCGGGAGACAGAGAAAAATGTGTCTTGTTCAGCTCTGTCTCCTCCTTTCCTCTAGTGCAATGCCTTGAAAACAATTGTCACTGAACACATTTTTGTTGAATGTATGATTAGGAGATAAACATGGAGCATGGAGAAAGAGAGAGAAAGGTTGGAAAACCCACCTAGAGAGGGAAGTGGGCAAAGGGTTTAGAGGGTAGGGATTGGAGTCGAAAAGGAGACTGTGCAAAGGACAGGATATAGGGAGGGGTAGAGGACAGGAATTAGCAGGAGCAGGTGGGGCAAAGGAGATAGGACTGGGTAGGAGGTGTTTTTTTTTTTTTAAATGTATGAAACAGGATCCTGTCTCAGGGTTGGGACAAGAACAGGTAGGATTAAAGGTACCTACTGTGTAGCAGGCAAGTGGGATTGTTTTCTTATGTCAGTGTATTTATTTTCTAAAGTACCTGAAGCTAAGTGATATGTCACTTAGATATTTCAGTGATAGAAAGAATGTTTTAATCCAGGAAGTGTTTACTTAGATCCTGTAAGTGTTACAGGCAGTAGATAGAACTATAAATATACTTTAGAATGTGGAAGGTAAATATGTAAATTAATTTATAGGAAATTGACCAAGGTACAGGTACTCCCTGACTTAGGCTTCCTTGTGCACATGAACAGCTGGTGTTTGTGATCTTGGGGTCACAGTGGTTCTCTGCTGAGAATGAATACTATTTCACCAACTCAGATCTCACCTTCTTTGGGGAAGATCCACTATCATTGTGAAGAATAAAGAAAAAAGATAAACAGTTACTGTCTTAAGACAGAGTCATAGTAGAAAAGGTAAATTCAATGTCTCAAGTTTTGAGTTGGAATTTGAAACTTATTTTACCATAAAACTACATTGGAAAAATTAAGAATTTAATGGGCTTTGTGGATGGGCATGGGAATCTAGTAACCACTTTTTCATAGTTTATGTGCTCAGAGCAGCTGAATTCCAAAATGCCATTTTACAAATGAGCCTTCAGAATACTATCTACTTATAAGTTGAGACTTCCTGTATGCTTCTGTTATTTGTGATTTGGGTACTTTGCCTTGTTCTGTGTCTTGATGAAGAATTAGAAAATTAGGTGGAAAAGAAAAATACATGCAAAATGCATGGCATAGACCCTGTTATACAGTAAAAGTCCAAAACAGTAGATTGATAATAATAGGAAAATATTGAAAGTCTTGAGAATGCCTGAGTTTAGGCCTAGACTTTGACTTTGACCCTACAGTGTAGAAAAGATAATGTCTGAATAATATTTTCATTGTCTAGGCCACCCTGGTTAAATATTTAATTCTATTGGAGTCATAGCCAGAGACCAAAATATCATGCATAGATTTTATGAAGTAATAAAATGCTTCAGAAAGTACAGTTGCCCAGCTTGGGGCCCATTGCATCTGATAGATGAGTCACATGCCTTGTCATGTGTTTCCTGATGGAATGACAATGGCTGCTTATCTTTATTTAGACTTGTTATTTTGAGGAAACAAAGATAAGAACTTCTTTGTTGTGCGTCTAAACCCATGTTTAAGAATTATTTTTATAGAGAAGCACTCTCCTTCCTGCTTCTCTGCCCCTTAAACTTCAGAGAGAAATTTCCTGCTCATAAACAGTTACGTGCTCAGTAAATGCCCTTTCCCGCCTACCTCTCCCAGTTGTTACCAACATATCACATGAGAACCTTTTTCACATCTTTCAGATAAGCAGCACTATACCATTGTGAGGAGTTGTCTAAAAAAGAAGCTATAGGTTTGTTTTGTTTTGACAAAAATAGGTTTATTTTAGAAATAGAGCAAGTCTGGCTGTAGTGATTACTATTGACTTACAACTTTCTTTATCTTTTTTTTTCTTCTTATATGTATTTTCTGAACTTTCTACAAAATTATTTTAAGGAAAAATTTATTTAATATTTTAATATTTATAAATGCAGATAGTCAAAGAGGAAAAGAAAAACCATGCATAACTCCATTATCCAGAGGTAATCACTATTAACATCATCCCTTACAGGTCTTTTCCTGTGCATATATAAAATTCCCATTAAAAAAATGAGTTTATGTTGTGTATTAGAGTTGGCTAACTGCTATGACAACCTTCAGTTTTTACTGGGAATAAACAACACGTGACTATTTCCAGCTTATGACCCGCGAGGGTCACTTGGGGGACTGGTGATCTGTTCGACTCACTTCATGTGGTCTTGCCCTCCTCACCCTTCAAAATCTTCTCCATTTAGCAAGTGGATGGGAATGACAGTGGAGGGTGGTGAGTGGGAGGGTTTTATGGGCCAGGACTGGAAGCGGCATACATCATTCCTGTCTGTGTTCCATTGGCCAGGACGTGGTCACGTGACTGCACCTAACAGCAAGGAAGGCTGGGAAATGTAGTTGAGCTGCATGTCCAGGAGGAAAAGGGAACCAGCTTGTTGAACTTGCTCATATCTAACTCAGTTGTCTAAATTGTTTTGAATTTTTTTTTCTTAGCCAAATAACTTATTATGAACAAGTCTTTTTTATGTTCAATCTGGTTACCCTTCCATCTACAGCCTGAAGCCCTGCTCTCTTGTCAGAATGGGCAATAGCTGCCTTCTTGGGCTCCCTGTTTCTGTTCTTGTTACTCCATGTCCTTTCCCCACACAGGAGCCAAAGTCGTCTTTTAGAGACTTAAAATGTTGGCATTCCCTGCTTGAAACTGTCCAGTGCTTCTCCCGTACGGTTAGAATAAGGTCCACACATACCGTGGCTTACCTCTCTGGTCCCTGACCGCACTGTCCCAGGCTGCCCTTCACTTACCCTGCCCTTGCCTCGCTAGCCTCTAAGCCCGGTAACGCCACACTTGTTCCCACTCCGGGCCTTGGGACTTGCTGTCACCCTGGCCCAAACCCCATATCATCACCGCCTGCCTCCTCCTGTGCCATTCAGGTTTTAGCTCAAATGTCAGGCCTTTCCTGACCAGCAGTAAGTATCTTTGCCCTTTCCCTCTACTCAGTTGCTTCTATTTAATTGTCTTCATGTCTTCAGAACACTTACCACCAGATGAAATTATCTTGCTTATTTGCATACATATTTATATTCTGTCTTCCGGGAACTGTGTTTTGTTGACACCTGCGTCCGGCTCAAGGTGGATACTCAGTAAATGCTGGCTGAGGGAATGCTGTTACATTTTTAATGACAGTATTGTAGTCCATTCTGTGAAATTGTCATACATATTTAGCTCTCTACTTCTGAGCATTTTTCAGACTTTTCGATTTGAGAAAAATTCTTTGGTGAATATACGTTTAGCTAGTTTTTAATTTGTTTTTTTTTGTTTTGTTTTGTTTTGTTTTGTTTTTGCAGCTGTCTGTGCTTATTTTCTAGAATTGATTCCTAAGTGGGGAATTGCTTAGTGAAAGGGTGCATGTACAAATTCCTCAAATGTTTCCATATGTATTGCTATTTGCCTTCCGGCAGTAGTCTACTGATTTATTTTCCCCTTGTGGTTGAGAGCCTTGGATTCTGGATTCTCAGCAACACTGGAAGACAGGCCGGGTGGATGACGGTGGTCTTGTCTTTCTTCTTTATTGCCTTATCCCTAGGTCTTAATACAGATGTTCCTGCTTACTAAATGACTAAGTCAATTTCCATTAAAAATAAGTCCTAGTTTATTCCTCAGATTTTATTCATTTATTCCTGTAGATGTTGCCTGGTATTTAAATGTACTCCTTTAGAATGCAGGTCTGCCTACTCGACAATAATGTAAACTTAAGGGAACCCAGTTATTAGCTGTACTTACCCTATTCCTTAGAATCCAGATTAGGTTGGATTGAGCACCCTTTTGAGTTTATGGAAAGGCCAGGATCCCCACCCCCTACCATGGATTTCTGAAATTTCCAAGAGTTATGAGAATGTGAGCAAAGAGATGGATTTCTTATCAGAATTCTTGTTTTCTACTCATGCCTTGTGAACATGATTTCCATCCTGGACACAGTCCCTTCTTCATTTCCGTATCAATCACAAGATGGCTGTGCTGTATGAACAGAACTACTGCTGTATCTGAGTTGGTCATGGGAAGACGGTCCCGTTGAGCAGGCATTAAAATCCTTTCTTTAAGGTCCTTTCACCCTCCTGCTGCCAGATCAAAAATCTTCTGCACTGTTAGCCAGCACCAGGACTGGCCTGGAGATGGATCACTTTCCTTTGGGAGTATCTGCCATCTGTAGATGCCAACTGCCTCCCCTCTTTGCATCACAGTGTTTGGGAGAATTGCTGGTGTGAAGTGTCTGTGATTGGGGATAAGAGCAGCGAGTTGGGATGGGGAAGGCAGAGAGAATCCCTACCCTGGCACACAGGGGTTTCTTTTTATCCAGCAGTTCTTGATTTGTCATCTGTGACCACTAGTGGGCCTTGAACTCTCTTCCCAGATGTGTTGCCAAATTTTGATCAACAAGTAAAAAATGCTTTGTGACATCCATCAGAGGGCCCTTGAGCTGCGGAGGCTACAGGAGGTCAAATGATTGGCGGCAGGGTACAAATCATTATAAGAACCACAAAAAGACCTTAGCCTCCGTAACATCCAGCACTAAAGAAGAAGCTGTGACCACCTGCCTGTGATTGTGAGAAAAAGGGCAGTGAGCGCAGGCTTAAAGGAGCCAAGCAAAGGGCATTTTAACCCTGGGTGCTTTTGTAAACACTTTGAGACTGTTACGCTGTAGTAGAAATGCATTTTAGTTATCTCTGACTTGCCTGGTGTTGCTTTGAGTCTCTTAATCCTTTTATGATGGCTGCCAAACACATTAAATTCAGCCAAACTTGAGAGCATTCTATGTTTGAAAGGGGATCACAAACACAAGTGGGTTGAGAACCACTTCTATAATATATCTGTGTCCAGCAGTGTTTGCACTGAGGTAGCCTTGGGTCAGGGATAGATGGTTGGATGGGCTGTTGAATGGATGCAAGAATCTTGGAACGTTAAGTCTCAAGCATATGTTTCAATTCTCTGTGTGCATATTTGATCTGCGTGGCTGATTGACAAAGGACCAGCATCCTGTTCTCTCCATGCTTTCTTTTGCCCTTTCTTTATTTCATTGGACGTTATATAATCATTTCAGTTTTCTTTCCTTCAACTAGGTCTTGATTCAACATACAGGGTAGATTTATTTTACTTCTCTCAGTGCTTATGTTCCCAAGGCTCTATTTCTAGCCAGTTTTTCTTCTTATTCTTCTTGGGTAACTTTCCCCAGACCTTTAGCTGTAACTACCAACTACCAGCAGTACACTGATAACTCAAAAGTCCCGAACCCCGGACCAGATGTCTCTCCAATTTATTTAGCCATCTGTTTCACACACCCCCTCCTTGTTGTTTCATAGGTACCTTGAACTCAACTTAATCCTTTATTTCATTTTATGTTGTGACCCTAAGCGGAAATCTGAGACTTATCCTGGAGTTTGCCTGCTCCCTCCCTCTTAGCCATCTCTTCTATCCTGCAGTCCCCTCGGTATGTCTTAGCTCTTAAATACTTTTCCAACTCTTGTCCTTGGGCACGGTGCTGTCGCAGGGTCCTGCACTGATGATCTGCTTGTCGCTCTCAGTAGACCATGAGCATGTGTGTCTATATTTCAAGGTCTAGTTCAATGCCCATTGAATAGCTGCTTAGGAAATATTGGGAGCAAATGAATAGGGAGATGGAATGAATAAATGATTGATTTCTGAGATGTTTGGGATGATTTATGTGTAGGATGATGCTTTTTATTTCTTTTTACTGGAACTGAGGAATTATTTTCGCTTGCTAGCACCAACATGTTGAAAAGCACTGTAGTTTTGAGGAGATATTTACCATGTTAAATCCTTTGCTCTCCCAGGCTACACGCAAAAAAGCTAGAGAAATTTCAAAAGTGGGAATATTTATTAAATTTATGATACCTTGTTGCACTTGAGCAATTAATTGTCTGGGTGGCTTCATAGGTGCAGTTGTGTTCTTAGTACAGCTGGGAAATAATTCCTCTCAATAGTAGAAATAATAATAATAATTTGAATTAAACTTGTGTTTAATTAACCTGGATGCTGTGTTTCTAGAGCTATGGAATTTTAGAGTTGGAATGTTGCTTTTTGAACTTCAGTAGAAGAAAGAAATGCCTATTTTTGAATTTATTTGTTCTGTATCCCACTGCTACTGGAGTGATTAGAAATCATTAACTTTTTATATTGGGTGGGAGAGAGTGATCTATTGAAGATTAGGTTTTTCAACTTTTTACTTTTTTTCCCCTCCAACAGGGAGAGTCACGTATTCTCAGAGTAAAGGTGGTTTCTGGAATTGATCTCGCCAAAAAGGACATCTTTGGAGCCAGGTATGTTTGCTTTGTTTTCAGTGGCTTCTGTAGCGCTTGACAAGCACCTATCAAACTTAGGCATGAATCAGAATCACCTGGAGGGCATCTTAAAACAAAACTTGCTGGGCCCTGCCTCCAGAGTTTCTGATTTAGTAGGTGATTCTGATGCAGATGGCCAGGGACCACGTTTTGAGTAGGGAGTCTAGACATTGGATCACAGCAGTAGCTAGTAGGCTTGTCCTTCATATGGGCTGATTTCATGAGGAAATTGATTTCTGATGTTTTTATTTTTATTAGTAGAAAAGTACAGTTTGATTTTTTTAAAAAACTCTAACTTAGGGAAACATGGAAGTGTCATTTTGCTCCTAGGAGAACTGCATGTTCTTTGGCACGTATAATCTGAATTAAGAGATTTGATAATTTGGGGTGAATTTGGTGATTACTGTGGCTTTTCACAGAAGCACTAACAGGGAAACAGCGTGATCTTTCTGTGTCTGGCTTTTTTATTTTGAGTATTGCACATGATATTCATCTATCTTCAAACCAGCCCTTTTGGGCCTGTTAGTTCTCATTAAGTTTTTGGACTAGTTGCAGGGTGAGCTTAGAGCCACTTGGAATTGGGACTTGATCCAGGTTTGGAGAACAAGACCTTTTGAACTTTGATGTGGAAGGGACAATGGAGATTTTCTAGTCCAACTTTCCTGGTCTACGGCTGACAAAGCTTAAGTCTCTAAAGGCTAAACTACCTGCCCAGGTCACATGTGCCAGTAGTGTTAACGGGGACTGGAAAAGACCTCCTGTCCCTGTCCAGTGCCTTTCTTTTCACTTTGAGGTACCTGGGCGTCCTGTGGGGTTTACTGGTGAGGGCGGTGGTGGATTCCTCGTGTCGTGCCCTGCACTGTCGTCCCGAGCGACCTCCTGGCTTCATTGTCTCAGCCTGACTTAGGAGTCCCTTTGGAAGGTGGCCTTGTTGCCTCCAGCTGGCCATGCCCCAGTGGAACCCTCCTGTGGCGGGTGGATTGGCGAGCCTCTTTATTTTCTATCCTACCACATCATGGACATGTTTGGTTTTTGTCTATTAAGGAAATTGATAAATGACTCATCCATGACCTCAAGAACTTAATAAGAAAAAACTACTGTCACTTTAAATATTGGTGAAATCTTGAAAAAAAAATTCCCTTTCTTTTGTGTGCCCCGAATGACTAACTGAGGGTTAGTTATCTGGTGCTCTTGGGTCCTGACACGGGGAGCCTCTCGTCCAGTGGCTCTGACGTGAGCTGGTACCACTGGTGATGTGAGAGCTGGAAGCAAATCCCACGTGCATGTTCTTTCCCATTTGGTTGTGACGTCGTCCTCCGTGGTTTACTATGTGCCTCCTAACATGAAGGTTGGCCCGGCTGGAGACATTGGCTCACAGAGGCTCATGAGTTGGTTCTGTGAGTTTTTTGGTTCTCTCACCCACCCGAAATACCGTTTCCTGAAATCTGCCCTCCATACCTATCCCAATTCCATACCCATCTTATAGCCGCCCTTTTCCAAGAAGCTGTTCAAGAGAATTTCAGCCCACGTCTCTCTTCCTTCTTCTTTTAATTCCTCTTAGCACTCCTTGAGTTGCAGTACTGCATTAGTATTTGCAGGAGTATTGCCTCGTAACTTTGTAATACTGCCCTTGTCTCCATAACCAGGTGACAGATCCATTGGAGACAGAGACATCTTATTTTTTTGATATCCTTTCTCCAACTGCTTAACATGAAGAACACCAAGAACAAGACTGGACAGACTTGTGTTTTGATTTAAACATTTGCATGCTGACCAAGTAGATTGTGCTTATAAATGTCAAAAATGCCAATTGCTCTCACTTACTCTTTCCAATGTGTTTTATAGTTTTGAAGTAAAGTTAGATTTGGAACATTTCAGTGATTTTTTTTATTTTTGGCTGAAGTTTGATTGGGGTGTTTTCTTTTATCTGAAATCCTTCATAAGAATGAAATAGATTCAGATAGTATTTTTCAACCCTGTAAGAAGATCTTAGGTTAAAATTGGTAGTGGAATTAGGCTCCAGATTTTAGAGGAGCCAAGCAAATATGATCCTTGAATTTTTACTTTTTGTGTGAAAGCAGGCAGGGCAATTTCTTAGAGGCAGGGTAAAAAGGAATTTGAGATAATACTTGAAACTGAGCCTGGGTTAATTAGAAAGATATATAATGTTGTGGCCTAATGGAAAAGTGCCAGGAAATGGGTCAGAAACTGAATCCTAGTTCTGTCCCTCATTGTCTTGGAGTAATGACTAACCCATCCTCTCCCTCTCTGCTGCCTTGTCCCTTCTTCTCCTCTTCTCTCAGATACAGAAGTTCTTTAAGGAGATTTTGATGTTTACTCCCTGTTTGCCAGTGAGTGAGCTAGAATGGAAGGATGTGGCATTGACATCTCTCTCTAGATGGCTCCATTTCTTGCCCTGTTACCTTGCCTGAGGACCTGCATTCTCCCTGGGCATTGTCTTGGGCAAGTCCTTTGAGCCCACCTGTGCCATAGCACCTTAGTTTAAAATAAGGGTACCTGACATGCTGGAGTTGGAGAGGAACCCCTTGGGTGGTTCTAGTCCATTGGCGGCTCTCATGTGTCTGAAAGGTAGCTGTCCAAGTGGGTGGGGGTGCGTGGGCTTCGAAGGTGTGTTCTCTGCTGTCTGCCAGAGTGAGAGCTTCTTGTCTGTGTCCTTCAGAGCACCCGCCCCTGCCCCCTTCAGGACAGCAGGTGCCCTTTACTCCCAGCCTCTTCACGGAGTATCCCAACACCTCGGTGCTTAGGCTGCTGTAGAATGGATAATGATGGATGGGAAGGAAGGCAGTTTTCATGAGGGGCATTGTCAGAAATTTTAAAGTGTTGGAAATCACGTAGATGTGTGTAAAGACAAGACTTATGGATCTCTAGATGGTGAATCTAAGGGATTTACCTGTACTACTTGGGCTGAGGTGGGGAGTTGGGGGGTGAACATGCTATCTGTCCTTGCCCACAGAGGCTGCCTCAGGCTCCGACTCAGAGAAAGGGAGTTTTTGTGGGGCCCTTGTCGCTGTGCCCACGTCTCGGCTGTAGGTGGCTGATTTGCCCTTGAGCACTGGACCCAAAATGACCTTTCCCTTCAGCTGCCTCTGCAAGAGGCGAGATTGTTTTCCAGTTTCCTTCGAGCCAGGTCTAACTTTATTGAAAGAACCTTTGTTCAAAAAAGATTTGATAGTTGCACTGTTAACTCCGTGCAAACATGGGAGCAGTTGGTAAATGTGGAGAATAGGAGTGGGAGAGAAAGATGTTTTCTTTTGGCCATACCTTTTAAACTTAGAATGTTTTTGCATATTTCAAATTTTACTTTTTCAGCTAAGCTTAGACATTTAACCTTTTGTCATAAGCAGTAACTAAAGAGTGTCATTTGAATGCAGGTTTGTATCTAACCCTCCTCCCTTTTTCTCTTTAATTATGATCATTTTCTTTATTTGACATTACTTAGGATGCACTTAAGATCATAAAGCAGCTCCTTAAAATTTAGCAAACCAGCTCTACTAGAAGTTCATGCTTTCATACAGCAAGCAGATTGCAGAATACTCATTTCACAGTAGCTTCTTTATTTTGGGCATTGAGCTATTCGCATAGTTATACCTGTTTGGATTGCTATCAGTTTTTCTTTTGGCAGCTGGTAATTTGAAATTTAAAACACACGTGGGCTCGAGGGCATTGGAGGAACATGGCTAAAAATCCCTCTGCCTGCTGTGATTGAGATTGATGGGAACTTAATGCCACATAATAGTGGTTCTGTGGCACCAGCTCGCCTCTGCCCGCATTGTCTAGATTTAAGTTGTTAATGTTTTACTGTATTTGCTTCTTCTGTTTTTTTTAGTTAAGTATTTAAAAGTAAATAATAGACATTATGACATTTATAGCCCCTAAATACTTCAGCCTGCGTCTCTAAAAAAACAAAAACCTATTCATATATAACCATAAAATTTTCCACCTGTCTTTTCACAATATTAAAAGTAATTATGTAATAGACTCTATTACCTAGTCCATTATCTGAATTTCTAAACTGTCCCTAAAATACCTTCTACATCTGGACTATTTAAACCAGGATTCAACTGAAAATCATATACTGTGTTTAGTTAGGTATCTTCACGCTCTATTAATCTCTAGAACAGCCCCCCCCCCTTTAAATAATTTGTTCACTTTCTAGATTTGATTGTTTTCTAGTAGTATCGTTTAATTTCTTTCCCCTGTATTTCCTGTGTGTTAGAAGCCGGATCCAAAGGCTTGATCTAGTTCGGTTTAAACACTTGAAGCAAGAATGGTTGGTGCTGCTGTGTCCCCAGGAGGCCTGGCTGCTTCTCCCAAGATCATCGATGCTAAAATTGATCCCTGGGTTGATGTGGGGGCAGCCTCGTCCCTCCATTGAATTACGTTCTTCCCAGGTGACCAGCAAGTAATTGGCAAGGTGATATTTTGGTAGTATATAAATGTAAATTTTGGATGTTAATTTTTTTCTCACAAAGGACTAGAAATCCCATATTTTTGTTTCCCCTTTTGTAAAAACGTTGCACAAAATTAATCTCTTTCTTTTAATAAAAAGAGAAACCTAGAGGCTAGAGAAGAACGTTGAGAGTGTCCTCGCTCAACTTTAAGCACTTCTGTGGCAGCTATTGGGATGGTGTTGGCCTCTGTGGACTAGATTGAACCCACAGGTATATTTATTTGGCCTGTGCAGCGTTTAAAAAACAAACTAAAAATTTTTAAGATTTCATATTAAAAATCTAGATTTCCAGGTTTCCCGAAAGTCCTGGGCCTGGGGCCATGCAGGGCCTCACAGCTGGAGGACCCTCGGACCCCACACTGGCTGTCGTCCTCAGTATTGACATGGCTTATTGAACGGCAGTGCAGCCCCTGGAGGGACACCCCCGCCCACTAGTTCCTCTTCAGCATTTAAGAGCTGATTCTCCATAGCACACTCACCCCCTGGGGCAGGTACAGAAGGCCTTACATTGTGCAAGCAACAGTGTGCACTGTAAGCTCTTTGCAAATGCACTTTCTTCCTGCAGGCCTTTGCTAGCTGGGGCATTGCTGAGAATCACAGCCTGAACCCTCGAGGCCTCTGGGCCACAGAGTGTCTGAAAATCCCTGCATCAAAGAGCTCAGAACAGTTGCTCTTGCAAGAGTTCTGCAGAACCTTAACTCTTGGGCTGTTTTTTTTTCTAATTTTAAAATGCCAAAATGATATTAAAGGATATTAACCCTCTCCCTCAAATTTAAATTAAAACCTCTTCTAATTCCATAACTACTGCACAACTGTCCTATATTTTTTGTGTTTACCTCCTGGCTTTTGAATATATGAATATATGCAACATCTTTTAAAAATGTGTCAACCAGAGTTTGCACAACACGCAGCCCCAGGTTTCCCAGGCCCAAGCGATGAGGAGTGGCAGATGGTAAATGCATAGGGCAAGCGGGGCTCCATGCTGTGTTGGACCCCAGGGCTTGCTGTCCTTTAGCCAGTGCCATAATAATGGGTATTTACAGTGATCTTGATTCATTGGGAAAAGCCATGCTGTGTTCAGTATGTACTAATTGAGAATTCAGGGAATATCTAATTAATCTTTAAAGGTTTCTGTCTAAACTTGTCTTTCAAATTCTGGTAAATAAAGGGGGTGGGATGGGTGTTCAGCTGGACAAGCCCCATTTGTATGCCTTTCCCTGGTGTTGGGAGAGGGATGGGAATTGGGTGTTCTGGATCACCTCCTGCTTTGCCTGGACTCCTGCCTCGTGGCTGTGTTGGTGCTAACAAAGGAGTAGCTAGCAAATGGTTCAACAGAGGGTGGAGGGAAAGTTGTAGGGCTTCAGGCCTGCCTTCTCTTCAGGGTCCAGAATAATCTCTGGTCACCACATTTGTAGGGCAGGGAATTTAATGTGTTGTAGGAAGATGAGGGTGTCCCCCTACACATAGTAGATGCTCAGCTAATTCTGTTAATCTGGTCTGAGTGATGCCTGAGAAGACTGAAGCATTAAAAAGCTGCTGAAGAGCTGTGGACTGGGTTTAGTGTTTTAATCAACTAACTTAGTTACAAAGGGCACCAATAACAGGCAGGCAGACAATGACGCTTCTAGGGGCCAGCGAAATTCTGACTGTCAGCCTGACATTGGTTTGTCCTTGGTTCTGCCTCTCCTCCCAGCCCCCTGCCCTCTAGGTTCCTTTCTTTCCTTTATTCCCAGCTGCATTTATTCTTTGCATGCCTAACCCCTGTCCCCACTGCCTTTACTCTTGCTTTATCCTAATGCCTTCATTTGTCTCGTCATCTTCCTCTGTTTTGCATTTTAGGGGGTGGGGAGGTGGGGTGTAGGAAAGAATATAAGAAGCTCAAGTGTAAGAAAGGGATGTTGCTACCTCAAGATGAGTCAGAAACAGAAGTATTTCCACACTGGTAAGACAATATTTATTTTACGAAATTTGAATTAACAGGCACCAGGAACCCAGCTGGCAGGTGCTGCGTAAGGAAAGGGCCAGCTTTGGGGCAGCAGAGGTCAGCCACTGGATTCCCCAGCAGCGGAGCGCAGCTGCTTCTCTGTTCCAGGTTTCGCTTGTGCTTTTCTGCAGGGAGGGCTGGATCTCCACCTCTTTCTCGGCGCCAGAGCCTTGGGGCAGCCTTGGGAGTCATGTTCTCTCAGCCAATTATGCATTGCATTTATAAAAATGCCGTTAAGATTGAAGGTGAAAGTGGTCTGTTATACCTAAAAGTGATATTTTTAAAAATGCACAATCCAGAATGCACTTTGGAAACACGTCTTTGGAACCCCAAGGTGTTACAGTTCTCAAATACACACCTTGTATGTTGTATTATTTACTCTTCTGAGAAATGTCATAGATTTCATACAGTTATTTATATTTAATGCTTGTATTTGGGAGAGGGGCTTGGAAGATGAGAATTTTAAGAGTGGTTATAAGTTTAAGTGAATTGACAGGTTTTGAAGTTGTAAGTAGAACGTTTCCTAAGTGCAATGGGAGTTTTCTACACCAGGGTTAAAAACCTTTTTTGTGAAGGGCCAGGTAGTGAATAGTTTTGGCTTTGTGGACTTTATGATCTCTGACACAGCACAAAAGCAGCCGAGGACAATACAGAAACAAATGGAATTGGCTGTGTCCAGTGGCCCATGGCCAATAGTTTGCCAACCCCTCAGAGTAAATTGATTCTCTAAAACATACGTATTTAGAACTAGGATTGCCACCACCATTTGGTCATGATTTCCAGGTGAAGCTCATTCACAGAGCTACTGGTTGGTGAAATAATTCTGCTGGTGCTGACATTTTGGACATTTTGGGGAGGGGTTCCTTGAAGTTTGCAATAGCTTTTTATTTTTTTCCTTTTCTATTCAAAGACAGTGTGCTTCAAATATGGCTTATGAAACTTGTGGATATGCACTGTGAATTTTAAAGTCCGTGAATGAATGTAACTGTAAAACGATTTTATCTTAGAGAAAATAATTATTCTCACTGCTTTGTGAATAATATATAAAGTTGAATTTATATGTATACAAACAGATGCAGACAGGTAATTTAGTGTATTGCAATTAAAATACTGCATATGCTTTCTTACTGAATATATCTTAGACTTATGACCTTAGTGTGAGTAATGTTTAATAAGGAATTTACAATGTGTAACTCTTCGGTAAATTATTAAAAGAACTGGCATTCCTACTGTACAATAGCAACACAAGTAGTATAAAATATGCCTCGCCTCTTAACATGTGTGCTAACATTCCTTCTGGCATACAGAGCAGAATGGGTAATATATACGCCGTAAAGGTTGTTTGCATTTCTCTCCTTCATTGTTAGAGGTACATTGTTTTGTTTCTCTCATTGAAGAACTGAATATTGGTTCAAGTCACTGTTTTTTTTAGATGCTCAAAACTAGGCATTCATAGCTCAAAAGTCCAAATGCATTTGAAAGAAAGGCTACGTTTCAAATTTGAGGCAACTGGTTGAAAAATAAAAATGGGTGACTCTTAAAATTTATCACAGTTTTCTGTTTTTTCCTGCTGATCAGAAAACTGTAGTTGTAGATTATCTCAAAACTCTTGCTTGCACTTGTGAATTTGAGGACAGTGGCTTTAACTTTGTTGAAGTAACTGTAATGTTAAATGTTACCTAGAGAGTTCATACTTTTACTCTAGAGAGTAAAAGATAAAATTGTAAACATCTTTCTTCTAGAATGATTTACAGGCTCCCTGTAAAAATGTTATTTCATTTTGTCTTGTTGTTAAACATAGTCAAACCATCATGTTCTACAAATGAGATTTAAAAGACTTTGGGGACCTTATAATTCAAGATCTTTTGTGTGTCCTTGCCGAGTTTCCTTGGCCTGGAATGTCAAAATATTTGAAATTGAATTCGTCATCTTTTCCTGCTTCTCAAACTCTCTGCCAGAAGCCTGTTCTTTCTCTGGAATGATCTGTCTTAGCTGGTGTCTCCACCATCTTGGGCATCCAAGCTAGGGGGCTGGAAGTTGCCCATCCAGGCTACATTTATTTTTCCTCCTTT
Organism: Choloepus didactylus; assembly: GCF_015220235.1. NCBI lineage: Eukaryota > Metazoa > Chordata > Mammalia > Pilosa > Megalonychidae > Choloepus > Choloepus didactylus. Next base: position 22,299,003 of record NC_051322.1, on the reverse strand, counting down.
GTTACATATATATGATCACATTTTCCTTACCCTCTCCTTGCATATTTTCTTGTTTATTTTATCATTCTTTTTGTATGTTTAAGTCCCTCAAATTCTTTAAAATATGCAGGTTATAAATATTAATTAATAAAAGCACTCTCAAATTAGCACACACCACAATTAGTTTTAGCTTTTCCCTGCTTTGCAGTTAGCACAAATGCCTTTGTTTCTAACGAAAGCTTCACCCTAACCCCTCTGCCTGTGTAAAGTTCATTAGAGGAAAGGAAAGGTGATGTCTCTAACAGCCAGGGTTTCGAGAAAGGCTCTTCTCTGCCAGGTGTCTCAGGATGCGCCTTGGGGCTTGTTATAGCTCCCTCTGGTGGCCAGATCGTGCATTTTTGTTCTGGACTTGATAAAAATGGTATGCAAAACCAATAAGCCACTGAAATTCTTTTCTAAGGGAAATTGTTAATTCAAATCTTGTTTGTTTTGGCAAGTGTTTAAATCATTATCAGATTGTGACACTTATACAGAGGAAAGAATGATTTTACTATAGTACATCCTACATTTGACATAGTTGGCTTTTAAACATGGGTGAAATGTAGATGATACATAGTGTTAAACTGTTTCCCCTTGTTTCCTTTTCTTTTCCTGTCAAGTAACTTCTTAAACTTGTAGTACCGTTAAAAATAAAATGCCAGTAACTACAAAGAAAAAATTGATATTGGGGAGAGATGAAATTCCACAAATGAAGGGTGCCGTATTCCAATGTGGTACCATGGCCAAAATGAATTAAAATACGCTTTTAGTTTCAAAATTTTATGGATCAGCAGTTCAGTCTTTTTCCTGTTTTCTTTAAAAAATGAATTTCCAGACTTATATTCTTATTATAAAAATAAATATTATAAATAATTGCCTATATCCATGCTTGTTGTGGGAAACGGGTATGGATCATCTCAAAAGTACTCATATTCAGCTTTGGAATTTAAAAAAAAAAAAAAAAAAAACCCTTTGCATATGGTTCCTTCTGAGGTTGTAGTAGTTTTTAGTTCTGTGAAGCAATCCATGGCGTGAGAACCAGACTCAAGAGAGAGTAGAGAGGTTTTTAGATTTTTTTCTCTTACCGTCTCATCCTTGTAGCTCACTTTGTGATGATCCATGTAGACAGCTCACTGTCTATGAATGGTGGCAACTCTCAAAGAGCAACAGCAGCGATTTTTTAATTTTTTTTTTAAATACAAGACTGGCTAATTTTCTTTTAAGTGTGTTTTGTTGAATAAAATTTATCATAGGCAGAGGAGAGTGTCATTAAGTTCAATAGAAGAAATCTTGGGCAAACTGCCTAAGTGGATATGTTTTAGCAAAGGACTTTATTTTAAACAGAGTAGGGGTGGGTTAAACACTCATGGTGTAGAATATTTTCTAATTTTGCAATAATATCCTTCTCTCCCTTTGCCATTCCTTAATGTCTGCAAATATCAACATAAAACAAGAGGAACACTGTGAAGGATTTCAATGGGACAGAAAAATTGGGGACACGAGGGAAACGTTAGGGAGAAATGTGTCAGTTTGAGGTGAGATTAACATAAAGCTTGTTTCCTTTTCGGTTGAAGACGTTAAGATTTATTCTAAGGTTATTAGGGCAATTCTTACAGCTTCCTCCACTGACCTATGCACTGATGCATTTTTAGTGCTTACTTCCTTTTTTTATTGGATTATAGTTTATTCTCATGATTTAATGTTTTCATGTGACAGCTCCCCTGACAATGCTAAACACGACGCAAATACAAGGTGCTTATTTCTTTAGATACCTTCCCCTGCCTTCTCCCCACAAAAAACAAATCTCCAAAGCAAACAGATGAATAAACAAACAAAAATCCCCAAATCATGTAAGCTGAGAAGAAAAACGCTGTTTCAGTGGAACCGTACTTCTTGACCACATTATGGTTAGAGAGCTTGAAAACACGATGCTAGCTACACAGGCGTCAGTCTGGAGGAGGCTGCATGTGGTTATTGGATGAGGTATTTTTATCAGCATGGCTCACAGCATCACTCAGCTTTCCCTCAAACCTAACTTTCCCTACCCTGGGCCTTCCTCTTACTTGATTTTATTCTCCTGAGTGCTTGTGCTGAATATGAGGCTAGTTTTTGCAGATTATACTCAGTAGTGTTCCTAATAATAGTGAGGGGTAGCTGATATATGCTGCAGCACTTGATGAGGTTATGAATACTTTATAAGCAGGACCTAAAATTGGGTCGAAATAATAAGAACATATTACAGAAAACAGTTGGAGCGTCCACTGAAGAGAGAGCAATTCTGTTCTTCCTTCATACCCATCCCTCACCACAAACAAGAAGCACGGCGGTGCTAGTGGACATTAGGTCATAAATAGTTTCCAGTATGATAACGAGAGCAGATGTGGCAAGTGTTTTTGTTTACTTTTAAATTTATATATTTTTTAAAAAATAGAAAATGATACATGTTTGTTGTGAAACTCGCAGCAGGCATGTATCAAGCAGGAAATTTAAGCTCTTCCTTGCCCTCCATCCTAAACTACTGAGATAGACTCCTCTGAGGATAGTCCCCAGATGTGTGTGTGTGTGTGTGTGTCTGTGTGGGGGGATCACACTGTACAATCTTCTTAACTTGCTGTTTTAATCTCTACAATACATTGTGGGAACGTTTTTAGGTTATTTTATGTGTATCCCTCTCTTACTCTTTCCTGTGGCTGCACCGAGTTTGAAAATGCTGGGAAGCCACTGTATTGCAGGGCAGCTCACCATCCCTCTAGGGTAAGACTCCATCTGAGAGTGACCTCATACTTCATCTGGTGGAAGGAAGTGACCACAACAACCCTCTCTATTATTGCAGCTGAACACTTCCGGTTCATATCTTTGAGTTCTCAGGTATTGTTTGAGCCCCTACAATGTTCGTTACATTGGGCAAGACACAGGGCATGGAGAGGAGGTTAGACAAGTTCCCTGCCTGCTCAGAGCTTAAGTTCTGCACATCCATCATCTTCTGAGTCTTTGGCCAACACTGCAGAGGAAGCCATCTTGAAAGATAAGCCCCCATTTCACTCCTGGATCCACTGCTGGGGGAGACCTGGCTGGAGGTAACTTATTCTCCATGTCCTGGGCTACCACTGGGAATGCATTTTCCCATGGAAATAACGCTCCAGGTGGAGGTTGTCTGTTCGGTGCTGCTGTCCTTGATGCCAACGTTTGCCCAGAGCCTTGGACTTACGTTGGTACTTAGAGCATCTTTGGCTGGAAGTCCACTTGCTGTGTCCTCCTTCAGCATGCTCGCTAGGAAGGATGAACTCTGGATCCCTGGGCTCTGGGCCCTGGGCCATAGCCACCCACCCTGCAGGGCCCCTCCTCGGACAGCGCTCTTAACTGTGTTGTTTTACTTAGTTGACTGTGCGCTATTATCTACAACTGCCTGTTTCTCCCCCTTGTGGGTGTCATTTAAGATCACATCATTAGATTTGATTTACCTGAGTTTTACTTGGTTCACCATAAGTTTACAAAAAGATTTTTACCTAAAAAATTCCAAGTGGAAACATTTAAGTTTGAATCATTTCATTTATGTAACTTCTACCCTCTTCTTTTGTGGTCTACTTTACTTATTTTAATTTCTGTTGCCAAAAGGCTTCTAACTTCACTTATTTATAGGAAAAAAATTACTTGTGCAAAAAGGAAAGAGCTACTTAGAGGAAATCGGGTTTGCTTTGCAGCTTTTAGGAATTAATATGTTGGTAGGAGAGAGTTTTAGAAGCAGGGTGGCCTGGTGTCTAGGTAGGTCTGTCTGGCGGTGGCATCACTGTCCCCTTTGGAGTTGCCCTACGATGGAGGCTCATCAAGTGGGAGGGAGGTTCAAGGTCCCGTGATGCTCTGCCCCTCTCTTGGGGTGGGGGGTGGGGGTCTCCTGTCCCAGGTGGTTTTGAATGTGGAGGCAGTGGCCTTGTTGGAGACGCTGCCGAGATAATCTGCACCTGGTATGGGCTTACAGCTGCTGCTTAGAGGAGCCAGGTCAATGCTTAAAGTTTCTCTAAAGGTCTGGTGCAATCTTCTAAAAGTCTGTGTCTTGATTTTGGGATTCAAGAAGGTGTTCTCCCACAAGCTAAGGGAGAGAGGGTGAGTCTGTGCGTCTTCCCAGTTTAATCAGCACCAGGGGTATAAAGCCTGAGCCCAGGCCTTTGTTCCTCAGACACTTGGGCTTGCATGAGCAGCAGTGCAGACGTGCAGCGGAACTCGTGTGCGTTCATCTATCTAATGATAGGCAGACATTAGATTAGATTATGCCAACTGTGGCCTGAATAGGGTCATCTCCCTGGAACCTCCTGATACAGAGCCTGGAGATTGGCAGATTTTCTGGAACCAGATTTCAAAAGGAATGATACCTTCTTCATAGTGAACATTTAAAAGCTAATAAGGTCCATAAACCTTAAGAAGTTCTTAAAAAGAGGTTTATCAAAAAATAAAAATAAAAAAAGAGCGAGATAATGAAGTTTAATGGAAAGAAACCGTAATTGAAGCTCACCTGAACACATCATGTTTAAGATTCAGTCAGGATCTTCTGTAGCTTTAAAACCTAAATAAGACATTTGTCTTGATATCAGCTCTGTTAATCTTATGTCATCTTTTCTTAGTCTTTGATATACAAATAAAAATATTTTCTTTGTATTTAAAAAAAGAGGTTTAAAGTGGCTTCATTTCAACAACAATAAAAGATTTGAGAAGCTATAATTGATCAGACTGAATATATCTTTTTTAAAAAAATGCATATGAAAAAAATCATAAAGTAAAAAAAAAGACAAATGGGGAAAAATATTGTCAGTTAATAACGCAAAGAGCCCATTTCCTTAATATATAATAATCTCCTATAAATCAATAAAAGGACCAAAAACCTAATTGAAAAATGGTCAAAGAATATGAACAGACAATTCAGAGAGAAGGGGATCCAAGTGGCAATTAAACATATTGAGATAAAACTCTAATGAAGTAGTTTCAGCTATCAACTTGTGCTATTAAAATTTTTAAGTTTTTGACAATATATTGACAAGAGTGTGAGGAAATAGGTACCGGTAAACAGTTGTTGGGGGATTTTGAGTGGTTACAAATTCTAGTTATTTGGAAATATTAATCCAGATAACAAGTGCATATGCACTTACACCCAGGACTCCCAGTCCTGCCACTTTATCCAACAGATTAACCTGTAGTTCCGTGAAGCACAGGGTGCGTAAGAGTACACATTCCGTCAGTGATGAAACCACAGAAGAGCAGAAGTACGTGTCCTTGGAGAGCAGCTGAATCCCAGCGCTCAGCACCAGTCTCCTCCCCTTCGCGCCTTCTCCCCTCTGCTCTTTCACTCTGCTGCTTTTATCCTCATCCAGGGGTCTCCATCTGTGGCATCTCCAGCTTACATTCACAGCAAAGAGGGGGGCTCCTGCAAGGTTTAGGGATTGCATTTTACTGGGCTGCCTTGGCTCACCCCTGGCCTGGGAGCAGGGGAGTGGATTGGTCTGTAAATTGGTCTGTAATGGAGTAAATCCGGCATCCATAAAAACAGTCCGGTCACTCTGACTGCTTGCCTCCTGTCTTCATTTCCTCCTCATGTTCCCGCCAGGTCTCCCTGTCCCTTGTTATTGTCACTTTACAGATGAGGCGGCCAAGGCGGAGACCTGTGTTGTGAGACATTGTAGGGCTATCTGGTATAATAGAATCATCGTTATCAGGTGAGAAAAATGGAGGATAAGAATGGTGACATAATGTGATTAAAGTCACAAGTGGCAGAGCTGGAGTTGAACCCAAATGGGTTGCCCCCTGGCCTCGTCCTCCAAGCTCCTCGTCCTCACTGGGCCTCCATGCCCCCTGGCCCCACCTCCAGAGACTGATCCGGCTGGTCTGAGGTGAGGCCTGGACATCGGTGTCTGAAGCTCCCAGGTGGTTGTAATGAGCGCCAGGAGTTGGGAATGGCTGCGCTACCCAACCAGGAAATGATCTTTACCTGGTAAAGGGTGCAGCCTCCTGGTGTTCTGCTTCCAGGCTGAGAACTCTTGTTCACAATTTAAGGTCTCTGTTTATACAAGAATGTAATGTTTGAGGTAAGGAATAGATGCTTGGAAAGAATTAACAGCAGCAGACAGAAGACCTGGCCTCAGTAGGAAGGTCTTCTACTGAGGCCTGGTAGAAGCCCCTCCCTCATCTCTCTGACTGATGGTCTTGGTTGCTCAGCAGTTGTGGTTTCACATGAGGGGAGCTGGAAGGGTCTGGAACCTGGAGGAACTTTATGGCGAGGTCTGTCCTATTCCCAGCATCGGCTTTCTGTGCTCATTGCTCACAGGGGCACTGAACCAGGCAAATGAGGGGTGGAGGGTGGGAAATGTTCTGGATGCTTCTGGATGCAAAATCAGCAGAGCGATGCACAGGGCGTGGGGACTGGGGGAGAATCATTAGGAAGGGAAACCAGTCTCAGGGTTCTTGGAAATCAGGAGAGCAATAGAGAACATCTAAGTTTTAAAGTGATTAGGATTTAAGTTTTATAAGCTTCATTATATATAGATATTTCACTTAGTATTTTCTGGAACAGATGAATGAGGTAGGACTACTTTTGTTTTTTCTCTTCACACATATTTCTGAGATTTTGTGATCCCTTAAGTACATTTTAAAATCAGTTAAGAAAATCAAATTACAAGACCCTGGAAAGAGAAATATATGTTAGCAATAATCAAAGATGATTAAATGTCATTTCCTTTTCTTGTGAAGAAAGCAGACAGAATCTTACATTCTGAAAGCAAATATGGAAATCACATTAAGAACTGAAGCCATTCACTACTGTCCCTCACATGTGTTTTATTTTTATTTTATTTTGGTCTGAGTTCATGGTTGGGAGAAAAATATGCTGCTGTCTCAGGAGAACCAAGTTCCCTCTTGCTAAAGGATTAGGTGTATGTGTGCATTTTTCCTACTTACTTTGCTTCCATTTAATCTGGAGAGGGCTTTGTGGAGAGACATGAAATGTATTTTGATGTTGAAGGGAGGAAGTACTATAGGGATGAGTGAAATAGTGTTCAAAACGTAAAGAATGTGGGTGAACATGGCATTCAGAGAGGACGTGTGGTCCATGGCCTCCATGTTAAGCAGTGGTCCGCCGAGACCGGGACCTGGATCTTCTGATGTCCTGGCCAGCCTGGTGACGGTCCTCCAGCACAATAGTTTCTCCCCTCATCAGACAGCTCTTCACTGCTAGAAGGATAGAAGTCAGGATGTAAAAATACGGAACTCTAGTACTAAAGGAGACCCAAGAACCAGTAGTTCTCAAGCCTGGCTGCATGTTAGAATCACCCGGGGATCTTAAAACATATACTGACACCAGGACTCACCCTAGAGGGAGAGCCCATTGGTCTGGGGTGAGACCTGGGCAGTCAGTGGTCTCTTTAGGAAGCTCCCAGGCAGCTGGGGTTGGAACCACCCAGCTCACCCAACTTGATCATTTGGCAGATCGGATATGGAGACTTAGAGAGGTGACCTTACATCAAGGACCTCGAGTTACTGGCGAGGGCAGGATGAGAGCTTGGGCCTCTGACTTGCTTGCTGCCCGGCCTGCTTTCCAGTGCACGGGGGGCTCAGAAAACGGGCTTGTTGCCCCCTTGCACGCTGGGCTGCTCCAGACCTGTCAAACAACACCCCGTTTCTGGTCAGGGCCCTGCATCCCCACCAACCTCCCCCTCATATTTTTGAAGACTGGCAGTTGAGCATATGCACACTTACGCCTGCATTGTGAGGCAGACTCTCTTGTCACAGTAATCTGCATTGATTAGTCTTGGAAGTGGGTCAGTTCACTGTCTTTCTAATGAAAACGGCTGCGTGGCATAATATTCTTCAGGCCATTCTCTGTGGCCAGTTGAGAAGCCGGGAGTTATCACTGGGTTCCTATTCAGAACAGCCCTCCTGAGTCAGAAACCTAAGGCCTGACCTTCTCTCCCAGCTCCTTTGTCCTACAGCAGGACTGTGAACAAAAGGTGTTTCTCTCACCTGTCCAGGGTGCCCGGAAAAGCAAAGGAAGTCTCCTGGCAGGCTTTGAAATCCCCACACCGCTGGGAAAGCCTTTATCCTCCTCTGATACTTAGTGAACAGCTGACACCTCCTCCTGGGAATCTTTAAAACTGCTCTCTAAAGAAACCTCCCTGCCTCCATACCTATTTTAAAACTGTCTAAAGCCCACATTAAATTTTTGCCCGTCTTTCTCTCTAACCACCAAGCCTGCTGTTTGAAAGGCAACAGGATCTTTTGTCGTCAAAAGTTCACCACCATCTGGTTAGTTCCCCACGAGAACTCCAAGCTCTGGAACGCTCTGGGGTACAGCTCTTCTTTCTTCCCTTGTTCTGACAAAACCAAAACCCCACAGGTAAGAATCTGAACTCCAGAGGAGCTGAAGTAATATAACTGGGGATGAAAAGGAAAGTAACTTCACTTTAATGAACCTAGAGTTAAAATGAGTTATCAGTCGGTATGTCTTGAAATTCTTGCTATGCCCTGGGCATATGACCTGTTGAACTAGACTGGTTTGTGCTTTGTGCACTCCAGTTGGCTGTAACCATCTGATGGTTACTAGCTTAAGGGGCTCCCGCTGTCAAGCGCAGGAACAAGCTTTGTAAGGCAGGAGTAAGGTGTGAGCTGGGGCTTGGACCACATCTGGGTCAGCCTGGAATAATTTCTGGTTGTTTGCGCTGTTTTCTTTACATGAACCTGGAAGTGGTAACTAACGATGAGTATGTGACTTTAAAGGCAGTGATAGTTCTTGGTGATACTCGGGACCCAAAGGTGGTGGTTTTACATCAGTTTTATATCAGAACACCTTGATCTTTTCGGATTCTCTTCCCTTCTTCCTCTATTTCCCAGCCTTCTCCTTTCCTTGCCGCATCCCTCCCTCTCTCCATGTTAGACCATACAACAGAACTCGAGTGGGTTTTTTTTTAATAATTCAGTTTTATTGAGATACAGTCACATATCGTGCAGTCATCCATGGTGTACAATCAACTGTTCACAGTACCATCATATAGAGTGCATTCATCATCTCAATCTATTTTTTGAACATTTTCCTTATAGCAGAAAAAGTAAAAATAAGAATAAAACATAAAACCGAAAAAGAACACCCAAAACATTCCCCCCTCTCACCCTGTTTTTCGTTTAGTTTTTGTCCCCATTTTTCTACTCATCCATCCATACACTGGATAAAAGGAGTGTGATTCACAAGGTTTTCACAATCACACTGTCATTCCTTATAAGCTACATTGTTATACACTCACCTTCAAGAGTCAAGGCTACTGGGTTGCAGTTTGATAGTTTCAGATATTTACTTATAGCTATTCCAGTACATTAAAACCTAAAAAGGGTTATCTATATAGTGCGTAAGAGTGTCCACCAGAGTGTCCTCTCGACTCCATTTGTAATCTCTCAGCCACTGAAACTTTGTTTCATTTCACATCCCCCTTTTGGTCAAGAAAATGTTCTCAATCCCACAGTGTTGGGTCCAGATTCATCCTCGTGAGATTTACACCCCTGGGAGTAAGATCCCACTTAGAGGGGAAGGCAGTGAGAACTCAAGTGTTTTTAATTTTGTGTTCTTATTGAAAAAGTTTTATGGTTCATTTTATTAAATTTAAAGTCGGTAAACTGAATATTTTATATAGATTTATCTAAAAATATTTAAAATCCAAACCAACTGTTCCTTCAGGCAAAACAAAAAATTTTGTTCATTTGGGAAAAAAAAAATACAAATACTTAGAAAAGACTGGAAAGGATGCACACCAAAATATTAACACTATATTAAAGTCAGAGGATTATGAGTTACTTCTTTCATTTTGTATTTTCTAAGTTTTCTTCAGTAAATGTATGTTTAAATCTCAGAGATATGGAAAGAAAATTGTGCTTGCCTGTCGATCTGGCAAACACACTTCAAAGGAACAGTGAAGGATGTACGCAAAGAATTAGCTAGAAGGATGTTCACTGAAGCATTGTTTATTATCATTAAAAACTTGAAACCTAGATGTTTGTGGTGTCTCTATAGTGGAATATTATGAAGCCATTAAAAATGATGTTGCAGGTAAAAATTTAAAGAAGTAGAAACAGTTTGTAATATTAAATGCAAAGTAAGTTTCAGTTTGGTTTGTATAAATTGATCACATCTTTTTGTAGGAAACACAGATATACAGAAAAGTAGAAGAAGATCTGAAAGAGTATTAATACTTAATGTGTTAATTGCGTTATCTCAGAGAAGGGGCTTTGTAGATGTTAATTTCTTCATTTCCGCTAACTAAATGTGCGTGTGTGTGTGTGTGTGTGTGTGTATGTGTCTATGTGTGTGTATACAGGCATACCACAGTGATATTGTGAATTCAGTTCCAGACCACTGCAATAAAGGAAGTGTTGCAATAAAGTGAGTCACATGAATTGTTTGGTTTCCCAAAGCATACAAAATTTGTATTTACACTATACATAGTCTATTAAGTATGCAATAGCATAGTATCTAAAAAATACATTAATTAAAAAAATATTGCTAAAAAAAATGCTAGCCATCATCTGAGCCTTCAGGGAGTTGTAATCTTTTTTGCTGGTAGAGGGCTGTGCCTGGATATTGATGGCTGCTGACTGATCAGGGTGGCTGTGACAATTTCTTAAAATAAGACAGCAATGAAGTTTGCTGAATTGATTGACTCTTTCACGAAATATTTCTCTGTAGCATGCGGTGTTGCTTGATAACATTTTACCCATATTAAAACTTTCAAAATCAGAGTTAATCCTCTCAAACCCTGCTGCTGCTTTAAAAACAAAGTTTATGTACTATTCTAAAGCCTTTGTTGTCATTCCAGCAATGTTCACAGAATCGTCACCAGGAATAGATTCCGTCTCAGGAAACCACTTTCTTTGCTCATCTATAAGAAGCAACTCCTTATCCGTTCAAATTTTATCATGAGATGGCAGCAATTCAGTCACATCTTTGGGCTTCACTTCTAATTCTAGTTACTTCCTCCACTGAAGTCTTGAACCCCTCCCTCAAAGTCATCCATGATGGTTGGAATCAACTTCTTCCAGACTCTTTTAATGTGGATATTTAACCTCATTCCATGAATCCTGAATATTCTTAATGGCATCTAGAATGGTGAATTCTTTCTAGAAGTGTTCTAGTTTGCTAATGCTGCTGGAATGCAAAACACCAGAAATGGATTGGCTTTTATAAAGGGGGTTTATTTGGGTACACAGTTACAGTCTTAAGGCCATAAAGTGTCCAAGGTAAGGGATACTTTCACAGAAGGATGGCCAATGGTGTCTGGAAAACCTCTGTTAGCTGGGAAGGCATGTGGCTGGTGTCTGCTCCAAGTTCTGGTTTCAAAATGGCTTTCTCCCAGGATGTTCCTTTCTAGGCCACAGCTCCTCTTCAAAATGTCACTCTCAGTTGCTCTTGGGATGTTTGTCCTCTCTTAGCTTCTCCAGAGCAAGAGTCTGCTTTGAACAGCTGTCTTCAAACTGTCTCTTATCTACAGCTACTCTCTCAGCTTCCTGTGCATCCTTCAAAGTGTCCTTCTTGGGTGTAGCAAGCCTGTTCCTGTCCGAGCTTATATAGTGCTCCAGTAAACTAATCAAGGCTCATGCTGAATCAGAGTCATCACCCACAGTTGGGTGGGGCGCATTTCCATGGAAACAACCTAATCCAAATGTTCCAACTTAATCTCCACTAATAATGTCTACCCCACAAGATTGCATCAAAGAATATGGGGGACATAATACTTTCAAAACCGGCACAAGAAGATTTTCAATTGGCTTTGCTCTGCTCCATCAGTGGAATCACCATCTATGGCAACTATAGCCTTAGAAATGTATATCTTCAGTCATAAGACTTGAAAGTTGAAATGACCCTTGATCCATGGACTGCAGAATGAATGTTGTGTTAGCAAGGCATGAAAACCACATGAATCTCCTTGTGCATCTCCATCATGACCAGGTGTGTTGTTAATGAGCAGTCATATTTTGAAAGGAATCTTTTATTTTGAGCAGTAGGTCTCAACAGTCAGCTTATAATAGTCAGGAAACCATGTTGTAAACAGATGTGCTGTCATCCAGGCATTGTTCCATTTATAGAGCAGAGGTAGAGTAAATTTAGCACAATTTTTAAGGGCACTAGGATTTCCAGAATAGTAAATTAGCATCGCTTTCAACTGAAAGTCTCCAGCTGCATTAGTCCCTCACGAGAGTCAGCTTGTCCTTTGAAGCTTTGAAGCCAGGCATTGACTTCTCTCTACCTATGAAAATCCTAGGTGGCATCTTCTTCCAACAGAAGGCTGTTTCATCTGCATTGAAAATCTGTTGTTTAGTGTGGTCACCTTCATTGATTATCTTTGCCAGCTCTTCTGGATGACTTGCTGCAGCTTCTACATCAGCACTTGCTGCTTCACCTTGTGCTTTTATGTTATATAGATAGCTTCTTTCCTTAAACCTCAGGAAGCAACCTCTGCTAGGTTCAGACTTTTCTTCTGCAGCTCCGTCATCTTTCTTGGCCTTCATGGAATTGAAGAGAGTTAGGGCCTTGCTCTGGATTCAACTTTGTTTTAAGGGAATGTTGTGGTTGGTTTGATCTTCTCTTGAGACCACTAAAGCTTTCTCCATATCAGTGATATGGCTGTGGTGCTTTCTTATCATTTGTGCATGTACTAGAGCAGCACTTTTTAATTTCCTTCAAGGACTTTTCCTTTGCATCCACAGCTTGGCTAACTGTGTTGCGCAAGAGGCTCAGCTTTCGGCCTATCTCAGCTTTTGACATGTCTTCCTCACTAAGCTTAATCATTTCTAGCTTTTGACTTAAGGTGAGAGATGTGCAACTCCTCCTTTCACTTGAACACTTAGAGACCATTGTAGGGTTATTAATTGGACTAACTTCAATATTGTTGAATCTCTGGGAATTGGGAGGCCCGAGGAGAGGGAGAGAGATGGGAACAGCCAGTCAGTGGAGCAGTCAGAATGCACACACAACATTTATAACATGGGCCTGGTTCGTAGTGCCCCAAAGCAATTACAATAGTAACGTCACAGATCACCACAACATATAATAATAGTGAAAAAGTTTGAAATATTGCGACAATTACCGAAACATAACGCAGAGACCGAGTGAGTACATGCTACTGGAAAATGGCGCCGATAGACTTGCTTGATGTGGGGTTGCCACAAACCTTCAATTTGTAAAAAAAAAAAAAAACAACGCATTCTGAAGCACAATAAAATGACGTACAATAAAATGAGGTATGCCCATGTATGACTATATCGTTTTCCTGTAAAGACTATTGTTTTTCTAATAATTGGAAAAGTTTTTTTGGTTTTAGAAAATTAAGTTTCTCAATATTTAAGTGAGAACCTATGATTTATACCTCATAGTTGACCTTTTACCCCAATTGTTTAAATCCATCTTCTACTTTACAGAGAATTAAAGCAGTGGGAAAAAGGGTTTAAGATGACAAACTGATTTCTGAATGGACTATTGATAATTTTTACTTGTCATGTGTATTGGTGAATAATTTTTTTCTTTTTCTTTTTTTTTTTCTGGTGTGTTTAGATTTCTATGGGAGAGGCAGGGGTGCTGTGCACAGCTTAGCATACTTCATTGTGGACTAAAGTCTAACATATGTAACCTGGCTAAAGAGGGACAGGGCATATAGCTAGATTATGTGGCTCATTCAGAATCACGTCACAGTAAGCTAGAGACAGTGACGCTCTTAACCCAAAGGCGCGCTTGTGGCAGCTGCTCTTTCAGATTTCAGAGGCTATTTCTACTGACTCGGCTTTTGCAGTGACGCTCCTGGGCTGAGGTTCTCCAAAGGCTGCCTCCAAGATAATTGGTAAATTACTATGTAAGACTTGCTCTGTGGCAGCTTGAAATTTTATTGGTAAGGCCAATTACAAAACAATTACATTAAGCTAGAACTTGGTGTACAACCAAAGTGCCAAATTGTATGTACAGATTAGTGTTGAAGGCTTCAGAAAAGTAAAATCAGGATGGGGCAACGAGTGGCAGGTGCTAGCATGGTCATCCGTTCCAGAAAACCCTGGTGTTGACCTGCAGCTTGGCACATGGGTAGTCCTCGGTAAATAGTTGTTGAATGAGGTAGCGTTTGAGTTAGTTTTTAAGCATGAGTTCCTAGATTTGTGAGCTCATAAAACTGTAAGACGAGGCACTGTCGCCTTACATTGGGATCTTCTGAGACCAAGAGAGTTTCCAATCTCAGACACCGATTCTAAGATACCATTGACTGCATGTAAGATGCAGCATATACTAAGAGGAGAAAATGGTAGGAAAGTTCCTTTATGATTTTTGTATGAAACGTTTTCTGATTTAAGAAAGGTGAAGATGTTAAACAGACAATCTTAAATCAAGCAAAGAAGGAAGTTAACGGCATCTTTTGGGCTAGTTCTCGGTTTCCTGATTTTTGGTTTCCCCAGTTGTGTGATTCTTGAACACTCTTGTACACGTTACCTCTCACTCTAGTGTTTGTTACGCAGCGGCCTGTACACACGTTTAAATGTCTTCATGGCCTGTTTGTTCCCATCCGGGCAAACACAGGTACCAGCACTTCCTGATGGGTTAGTTTGTGCCGATGCAGCACCCAGGCCCTTTCCTCTGCCTTTCAATGCAGTGCAGCAGCCACGTATTCACATTGAAAGATGCCAAGGAAGGTGCTGTGCTAAGGGCAGGAAAGCCTCTGGGCCTCCAGGAACTTACTGTCAGCTGCTAATATGAGCTTAGTCTGGCCCTTGATAGATTTTCATAGATTAGCAGATGTGCAAAAAAGGATCCTTTAATGCATAGAGTTGTCTTTCTGTCTGCTTGCTTCATTTCTGATTATTTTAAACAATTGGTGTCAAATTTAGATATCTTTATTTTCCAATACAGTGTGTAACCTGAGAGGCCTTGGGTGTGTACTTGTGATGGTTACGGAGGTTTGAAAATTGGAGTGGAAGAAGAGAATGAGGTCAGAACTCAGCTTGGGCAGCAAATCTTTGCTCCAGTGGGTGGGGCGGGTCAAAGGTCAGATGAGTGACTGTATTTTATTTTTTAGATAAGCCTGTTCTCTGAACTGTTGTATATATGAGAGTGTACATCTGATTAGAAGACAGAATGTTCTGAGACTTACCTCGTTAATTACTCTAGTCTAAAACTAAAATAAATTTCAACCAGGAACTTAATTTTCTGTTTTTTACAAATAATATACAGGGCTAATATGGGTAAAAGAGAGTTCCTGTCTTTCTTTAGACCTGTTAGAGGCATCGTTTTCTGTTATACACCAATAGATGCTTTTATCATGTATAGAAAGATTTGCCAGCTGTGGCACAGCTGGTCACCCAGATATTTTTTACCATTGCCTGTAAAACCCATATTTACTCTCTTCCCCTTTTCTTACATATCACCGGTATCATTTCGGAGAGTAGCTTAATTATACCACTTAAATGTGAAATCTTCAATTTTTTCTTTCACCACGGCCCTCTTCTTTAGGTAAAATTTACCTGAGGTTGGGCGTCTGCTTGTGAAACTGCTCAACCTAGTTGCAGTCACCAGGGGAATTGATGAAGGCTTTGGAGAAGGGAAGTGGTTAGAAGCATTTCTTCAAATAACATGTTTCATAGCTCTCTGTGAAACTCAATTCTTTCTGACCTGATTTCCAGCACATTCTCTATTCCAGCTCACAGAGCAACTTACCCAAACCCACCCAAATCCTATTTACTTCAGACCCAGCTCAAAGGTTCTCTCTTCCTTGATGTTTCCTGGGTCTTGAGTTGGTCTCCTCAATTGATAGAGATGCCAGCCTTCCATTTGGGTTGGCTCTTGGCTGCTACATTTTTGGAAACTACTGGCCCTTTCCTCTCTGTTCTCATCAGTGTACTGGGAATTTTGATCTTTGTAACCATATGACCATATGTTGGTCAAGGAAAAGAGGTGATGAAGAATGACCAAACTTTTATCCTCCATGGTCATTTAGTGACCTGATGAAAAGTCAGCTGGGAAAGAATGAAGGCTGGAAAGACAATTTGGTTAGGAAAAAAAAAAAGCTCTCCTTGATCATACTGCTGTCACCAAGTTAATGTGCTATAGCAAGGATTCAGAAGGGTCCTTGGAGAATGGATTCAAGATGGTGTAGGGTTCGTGATTGCAGTGGCCAGAGCCTCCACCAGATGGGGCTGGTGGCTTCTTGGCCCAGGTGGGACTTTTGTTCTCTCCCTTCCTCCGTGTCTTTACAAGCATAACCTGGAATGGGTCAACCCATGCTGTTGTTTTCCTTATTATAGAGTGGTATTGTAAGCAAGCTGTGAATTTCCATTTTAAGAAAAATTGCCTTTTTAAGGGAAGCATTGAAGAAAATGACCTTCTGGCTCAATTAAAGACCCATTCTTTTCCTCGGCATTCTCAGCTCTTAGAAGTGGGCATATTTTTGGCATTGAAATAGGAATTTACACAGAATTTTTGCAATAACTCGTACTGCAATTTAGTGTCTCTTACCTGGTTTGGGCTGTGGTGCTGGGTGATCTGCCACTTTGACCGCTGTGTGCAAAACTGATTTTCACAGGGTCCCCTGGCCTGTGGAGACATTGGTACCCCAGAGAGGGGGAAGAAACAGCTTTGCTGTTGCATCTGCATTGGGTCAGTTTTTAAATTGAACGCAGGTGAAGGGGATGGCCCTGGGTGATTTAGGAGAACCACAGGGTACTGGAGGGTGAGTGAAATGTCCGAGGGGCAGTGGTCCATCGATTGCGGGTGATCACACCCGCCATCCCATTCATTCCCAACAAGAGCTCATGGTGGGGTTCATGCCTCCATTTCTACAGATGAAAAAGCTGAAGGTGGGATGGGTTAAGAAGCTTGCCTAAAGTCACCAAGCTAGTAAGTTGCTGGAGATGGAGTCCAAAGCTAGTTTTATCTGATGAAAATATATACTCTAGATAAATGAGGACAACGGAGTAATGATTTAAGCAAAAATATCCGTAGAGGTTCCCTAAGTTCCTTGAATAACTTCCCTTTCATTAATTTTCAAAAAGAGACGTGGTATACCTCGAGGGTGACCGAGGTTCCAGCCACCCCGGGCAGGCCAGGTGGGCACAGTTCTCCCTGAGGCTGGCTGTAAACTTTCAGGATACCGTTTTGCTGCGGGGGCGGTGTTGCCGAGCTGCGATTTGCATTGCTTTTGGTTTCTCTAGAATGCATGGAGTTCCTGCTATAGCCATTGGTTCTGCTGCGCCTGGAGAGCTGTTTCCCTCTGCCCACATTTGAATTTCCCCCTGCTCCTGATTTGGGAGCGGCGGGGAACAGCAGCCACGTCTGGCCCAGACAGGCTTCCACACAGCTCCAGCCGGCACAGCTAGGAGGGGCCTGCGGGAGGGTGGGTGGCTGGGAGCCGGGCTCTCCCTGGGTGGCAGCTGCCGCAGAGCCCCCACTCGGCAGCACAGAGCAGCTACCTGAGCAGGTCGCCCGGCTGCTCCATGCTGCTGAGCACCTGGCTGAGGAACTGGCAGGGACCAGGATTTCTCTCCACTCCCGCTGTTGTTAGGGGAAACCGGCCAACCATCTACAGCTAGATCAGCCTCTCTGTCTCCTCTCCCCTTTACAAAGAGGTCTTCCTGCCTGGAATCTGGTAAGTCTGCAAAAGGTTCAGTTTTTCATGGATACTCGATCTGTGCCTAAAATATCAAGGGAGTGTTTCTCTTATAATGGATCCATTTTAGCTGTGATCTGAACGTGTCAGGATCGGGGGGTTATTTGAGCTTTCTTTTTCTTTAATGTCCATTAACGTATATATATGTATGTTGTCTGCATCCAGCACCAAAAGGTATACAAGTGAGAATTTTTAATTACTTACGTGTTCAATCTCTCTCGTCTTGTTTGAAGTCTGTTTATTTTCATAGTAGTGGTCTGAAAAATTATTAGAAGCATAATGCTCTGGTGTCTTTCCCCCTTTTGTCACTAAATTGCTGCATTTGTCATCACTGTGTTCCTGAAATGTCAAAAATAGACAGTTAAGGGATCTGTCTTTCCAAGTTCAGAAATTTGGTACAAGAAAACCCCAGGTGAAATGAGGACAGAGTTTTAATTTTTTTTTTTCAAATTTCTACACTAAGTTGTTTATTAAGTTCGGTTTAAAGCTTAGGTAATCCAGTCAGCTGGAGTCATGGTGGGACAGGCATACTTCTTGTTTTGGGTTTACCTCCTGGAATACAAACACCTTCCTCATTTGATTTATAACCTTTACAGGAGATACCTGGGTGTGGTTCACATGATGCCTAACTTCAACTTCACCTGTGTCCACACAGGTCAAACTGCTTTGCTCTTATACGGATAGTGTTCAGTTAGGACCTTTTAATGATCGTGAACAAGGTCCCTGTTAAATCATTATTTCTCATCTTGTCCCCACATTCCTCAGCCTCCAAACATAGGAACTTGTATTCCCTCTAATAGAAAATAAAAGTGATCCTTTTTTTTCTTTGTTCGAAATTGAAAATTAATCTCCTGAAATACCATCTTTCCAAATATGTTAATCTCACCAGCAGGGATGGTGTGGTTCTACTTGCCTTTCTTTTTAACCCAAGTATTGCTCTATGGCGAGGTATATAATTTGAGGTAAACTGAATTATGTAACAGTTAAATGGAAGCTGGGGCAGTGCTTGCTCTTTCTGGGTGATTCTATAAACAACAAGCAACTCGTGCTGCATTAGACGAAGGTCGACACGGGAGCTCGGGCTGGTTTTTGTGAGTGGTGGAGACCAGAGCATGTGCAGCAACTTGAAGTACGTCAGAAAGAACATTTGCAGAAATCTTCAAAATTGTGGCCGTTAGTCATGTGTGAAATGGAACTTCTGACCCTGTTTGCTTGATGGTGCTTCTTGTTTGGCTGGAAAATTGGGTGGTGTTGGGTCCCTAGGTGGAGAATGACCCTTTGGGTTTAATGAGTAGGAGGCAGAACCCTTATTGTATGTGACTTAAATTCTAGAGGCTAAACCATCTCCCTAAAACATGTTTCCATTTAGAAATGGAAAATCTAAGAGACAAACCCCAATAACCTTACCTGTTTATAATTCCTAACTTGAAAACTCCCACGTGTACATTCCTTTGCACGTGAAGTGTTATTCCTTAACACAAGAGATAAAGAACAGAAAATAAACCTGAGAGAATTCAGTGCAGCTATCTGTGGGTGGGAGAGAAGACAGGCCGTCCCCCCACGACACCCTTATCTGGTTCTGCTCCTTCCATGCCATTGCAGTGTCCTTCTCCTGAAATGACCCAAACCTTGCGTTTGGCAACAGGAGGCTGCTACTTTATCTAAATGCATTTTTTCATCTCTTGAACCCTCACCTCTTGCCACGGAGCCTGAGCTCCTGGTTAATGATCTTTAATGTAAATGATTCTCTGCCTTGATTAATATTTAGCTTGGTTAGTAGCACACAGGTTGAATTCTGGTCCTCCGGTGTGGTTTCTTCTCTGCCAGCTATCTGCCCACTTGCAGGAACCGGGCATAGCCAGTTCTCTCTTTGTGTGTGTGCTTTCCCTAGGGTGGAATTTGGGGTGAGACAGATGAGGTGGAACCAGAGGTATTCAGCAGAGGGGGGCAGCTGCAGACCAGACTGCCTGGTGGAGGACTCCCAGGTGGGCTCCGGGCTCCCGGGACCCAGAGGGCTTCCGTGTCTCCACTGAGACCGCTTTCAGGAGGGCCTGCCCAGGGCGTGGTGATGCTGGGTGACAAACTTCTTTCCTCGGAGGTTGGAGCGCCCTGGCTCTTTTGACGCCACCTTGGCAACCCTCTGCCCTCTTCATCTGCTTTCTGATGGAATGTCCTTGGCGTCTGTCCATGAGGGGGAGAGATGTTTGGATGGTCTCTGCAGCACCTGCGTTAGGCACAGTTGGCCATTTTCTTCTGACTTCCATGTGGCGGTCAGTTCTACCTGTTCACATGGAAACCTAAAAAAGATGAGAAATAGTTTTCATAGCCACACACAAAAAGGGAAATGTCCCTTTTTAGGATTTTAAGAAATGGCTTTTAAGACCAGTTTCTAAAAATCAGGTGGCACCAGCAGGCAGTCTTCACCGGTTTCCCTTGAGAATTTCTTCATCTTGTTAAACAGTTAATTTTTGAAGTATGGCTCCCCCACCCCCAAGTTAAGCAGCGTAGCATAAGAAACCTGTAGATGTTAGCCTCCAGAAGTTCAAACCAGCCAGCCCCCCTCTCATAAGGCACATCGTTGCCATTGCGTCTTTCCTCTTTTCCTTGTTTTATTTTTCTTTGGGGGCCTTGGGCCTGTTTGAATCCCTCATGCTGAAGTGATCCTTGGGCAGCGTGCCCGCGGCTCAGCTGAGCTGTGGGTGGGTTGGGGGCACCCGTTGGCCATGCCTTGTCCACACTGGCCTCTTCCTAGACCCGGGTCTTCCTCATGCTTGGTTGGTTTGGCTGCTGTTTGTAAAATCTGGTGTTTTCCTTAGAATCCTGGGATGGAAAGGATTAAGAATGATTTCTAATCTAAATTCCTTGTGTCTAAGGAATTAGTAAATCTATACATTATATTTAGTATTGTTTTAAAAAGTATTCATAATAATTCAGGTGGGAACCATGATTTGGTTTTTTGGTCTTCCATAGCAATTATATTTTCTGAGACAAATACTGGTTTATAGGGTCAAATAAAAGACTTTTTAATCCATATTCTTTCCATGCATATCATGAATTGCTTTAAGGCGTTGGTTCTCAACCAGGGGCGATTTCCTCCCCCCTGCTCCCCCACCCCAGGGGACATTTGGCAGTGTCTGGAGATAATTTTAGCTGTCACAATTGGTAGTGGGGGTGGGGGTGCTACTGACATCTGCTGAGGAGAGGTTAGGGACACTGCTGCACAAGCACCCTCACTGCACAAGACAGCCCCCCACAGCCAAGCAGTATCCAGTCCGGGATCTCAATGCCTCCATGTTGAGAAACTTGGCTTTAAGAAATAGACAAAATTAGAAATTTCATGGAAAAGCTGAAATCTGTGAGGAGCCTATCCATAAGGACTAAAATTTTGTTTTGTTTTGTTTTGCAAAAGTGCTTACTTGGTCCTGGTTGGAGTAATAAATTAGTGAAGCATGTGAATTATATAACATACTGTTAAGGTAACAGAAATATATTTCTTCCAAGTTCAAATTATTGGTAAAAGCGTCTTAACATATTTGTTTAGTGGGTAGTTGATGTGATGAACGGCCTGATGTGAAGCTGCGTGCTCGCTGCCAGGCGGGGAAAGCTCTCCATCTGTGGTGCGACGCCCTCATGCCAGCTGCTCCGAGACCTGGCTCGGGTCGTGTGGTTCTCAGGGTCCCCCTGTCTGCACCTCTGTGGTGGTGTGGGGGGTAGTGCTGCCACTTTCACCACTGTGTTGTTTGAGGTTGGAATGAGTGGGAATTGTGGGATTTCAGAAACGGAGGGAATCTCAGAGTTTTAATAGAGTCTCAGAAACATCTTTTCAGAGAGAATCTCATAGCCCAGAAAGGTTCGCTCTCCTTTTCTAATCCTTTTGAAGTGGTTTCTCCCTTCTTTGAGTTCGTAGAGCAGTTTTTTGCTTGTGCAGTTAATTCACTCTAGTTAACATGTTCTCATTTCTGACACCTTTTATTATCGTTTTGCCTTGCTCTCTGAAATCTTCAAGGTTAACTTTTTATGCATTTACTTCTTGACTCTGTAATTAGATTAAAAACTTCCTTTGGGAATAGGGCGGCTTACAGATCTTTGTGTCCTCGCTAGTACTCAGGGAAGTACTTTGCAAGTTTCAGACACCAAGAAATTATTTGTTGATAAGATTTAAATGACTTGTTCCAGGACACAGGCTAATTAGCATGACTGGGCCACTACTAGAATCAAAAAGTGACCTCCAGACTGATTCATACCACAACTCACTCTCTCTTCACATATGGAAACTTGTTACATATGTGAAAAATGTGATTTTTCTAAAATGGTGCTTCCTATAGCCGTACATCAAAGTTGATTTGTTGGAGAGCCGACTCTTGGTGTTTCATCCAACATTTGCATTTTGCTTTGGCTTAGAATGCCATCAGAAGCATCATTTTTGACTTTTAGGCTGGTATTTGTTATATTAGCTTAAATTGCCTTCCTATGGTTGAATTCTAAATCGAATGAAACACACAATTATATCCTGGAACAGGAAATGGATATTAGGGAAAATCTAAATATATGGACTTTGGTTAATGATAATATATCAGTATTGATTCATTAATTGTGACTAATGTACCACACTAATGTAAGATGTTAAAAACAGGGGAAACTGAATGTGAGGTATATGGGAACTCCCCAAACTATCTTTGCAATAATTCTATAAGTCAGAGCTGTTCTAAAATTGAAGTTTGCGTAAAAGAACAAACAAAACAATTGCTATCAGTTTTTCAGTGCTGTTTTTTTTAAAGCTTAGGCCCACCCCCACCTGCACTCCCCTGTTAGGGTCAACACGGGGTGGGGGGGTGGGGGGTGTGTGAAAAACTCTGGTGGAGTGCAGAGAACACTGGGTTTGAAGATAGAAGAAATTGAGTTTGTATCAGTTTGAGGGGGTTCCTCAGCTATTAAATGGATATAACGGTCATCCGGTAATTTTTTTGAGAAAATGGAATGAAATGATATAGAATATTTTAAGCAATATGATCTGTACAGATGCCAAATATGTTCCCTGCAGTAGGAGTCAGGGCTCCCCACCCCCCTTTTCGTTTTTGTATAGGAGATTTTATATTATGAATTTCAACATTCATTTTGGTGGACTAAAGCTAAAGCTGACTTTGGTGCCAACCCGTGCTCTCCTGCATTCTTGCTCATTGTACATGGATGTTAGTATTAAAGGTTACTTAAACTTACTTTTTTTTTTGTTACTGACATTTTCAGACATACAAAAATAGAGAAAAATAGCCTGATAACAAATAGCATAATGAAATGCCATTACCAAGCTTCAAAAATGATCAACATTTTGCCATTTTTATTGCTACCAACTGCAGTTTAATATTTCTTTGCAGTTTTTTCCTTAGCAATATGCCATTAGGGATAGTCAATAAAAACACATTTCAAAGTCAAGTAAAATAATGTTTCTCTACATGGCTGCAACACTAACTTGATATATAATTAGTTTTGTTTTTTTTTTTAATTTTTTTCTAAATTTAATGTTGTTCTTTAATTAGGTGATAATGCTGACCAAGTTGTAACTACAGAATTAGGGGCATGAAAAGAAGTCTACCTTCCATCCCTATCCCACTCTCCGCTTCTCTTTACAGGCAACCATTTTTATTAGATGTTGGCTTATCCCTCCATTGTCCACGTTGCAAATATAAGGAATAAGAAAATATATGCATATATTTGTACTTCCTTCTTGCTCATAAGGTAGCACATTATAATACTGTTCTGAATCCTCCTTTTTTCACTTAGCTCTACATTCTGGAGCTCCCTCAGGGCTTTTTACAGCTGCATAGTTCTCCCTTGTGTGGACATACTCTAGTTTATTCAGCCAATTCCCTATTGATGGATATTTGGGTTATTTCCAGGCTTGTCCATTCTTTCCCAGTGATTAGCGTTGTGCATATCTCACTTTGTATTTTTGACTAGTCATTCCAATAGGGAAGTATGCTAATGGGATAAGAGGCAGGTAAATGCTTTGCTCTCCCCTGTCTTGTAGAAATTGCCCCTCAGTAACCTTTTATCCCCTCAAGCTCTGTCCTGCTCTTTAATACCTGATTTAAAAGGTGTTGTCTTCCCATCTCAAGTGTTTTAAAGCTAGAAGGAGACCTTACAGATGGATGTGTGCTCCTTTTACTGATAAGGGACCTGAGACCCAGAAACTGATGGGAGAGTCAGGAGCCCAGATCTGCTATCTCCTGTCCAACAAGTGGGGGTCTTTCTCTTAAATTCTCTTCTCCTCTCTGCCTGCTGAAGGCCAGGCCGTCCCCTAGTGCAGTGTTACTCAGAGTGGGGACCATGCACAACAGCATTCCTTGGGAGCTTTTAGAAATCCAGAATCTCAGGTCCTGCCCCAGAAGTACCGAATCAGAACCTGCAGCTTAGCTAGTTCCCAGGTGACTCACAAAGCACCATCAGGTTTGAGAGGGGATGGGCTAGTGGGCACCTGCAGGAAAGGATGCAGTGGGGGGGGGGGGTAAGGGGGTAGGTGGGGGGTTGTAAACAGGGAATGTGCAGGCGCCCTTCCAAGAGTTGGATTCCCCCGTCCTCAGAATGGACCCATCGACCTCCGTCTTGGGTGTTCAGAATTGGTCTCTTCCATGGGGAGTCTTTTCCTGATTATTGCTGCCCTCTAGTCCCTCTGCAGATGGCCAGCACACCTTTTACCCTTCTGGATTTATCTCTGCTATATCAGCCTCCTCTTGGGTGGTTTCTTGCTGGTGTGTAAGTTCCTCCTGTGTCTGGTTTATTGTGCATTTTCTCATCACAGAGGTCAGGGGTCTTAAAATGCTTGCTGGTTAAGTATATCACCGCATAAGGGTTATTGGTTCCATTTCTTTGCTTTACTGCAGCTGTGAATTTCTTTGTATTAATGACTGATAACATGAGGCTCAAACATATGCTTAAATAAAAATCATTTTCATCATAAAAATAAAATCCTTTACCGTTGGATTTAGTATTTCTAGTCCCTTAAATTTCATTTTTGGAAGGTCAATTTTGGGGAAATGGAAGCAACAATCTAAGTATATCTAGATGCAGTGATGGGTTTTAGTACCCTGTAGGAAAGATTTTAATGTAATAATAGGTTGTGTTGGTAAATGTACAAGAATTAAGAACTATCTTTCTAAAGGCAATTTTTTAATACCTGGAAACAGATGATTTTTTCCCCTAAACTATGTTAGCTGCAACCAAATTAGTAAATGTTAAAATAGCCCTGACTGGTAAAAACGTTTTGGAAATTTTTTTCACTTATATAATTAAATGAAATTCTCCACTTGGTAGCTGCTCTCTCAGATAAATTAAGTCTTGCCAGACTGTCTGGGAAGATAACTAGTGAATCAGACCCTAAAAACTTGTAGCATTTGAAAAATGACTTTGTACTACATTTGTTAAAGAGGTAATTAAAGGAATTTTTTCAGTATTTTAAGATTTGTACTAGGAAATCTTATCAACTTGATTTAAGTAAAATCGGTTCAGTTTTAGCCACAGGAAAAAAACAATTTTATAGTTGATTTATGATAAAAATCCAGCCTTTTTTGAATATGAAGGTCTAGCCAACTTTATTAACAGATTTGTCATGGTACTCATCTGCATTTCAATTTGTTGGTATTAAGACATTTACAGAATAGTTGATGATGAATTTGCTCACAATAAGCATTTATTTTGCTTTTGATGTATATGTGACAAGGGCGCTATCTGGGATACAAAGATGGTTAAAATAAGTCCCTTGACTTGATGCTGGTCGCAGTCTAATAGAGACCTTAAAGCTCCCACTGGGCTGGGTTTTTAGGGGATAACTCCAGCCAAATGAATGAGCAGGCATCTCAATATGTGAAAATTACTCTTTGAACGATATTGGCACTGTGCTAGCTGGGGACAGGTGGTGACATGAAGGGAATTGCATGTTTCTAAGCTTTAATTAGTCTTTTTTTTTCCAAGTGAGGTTTAGAATTTCCATAATGTTTGTAACACTAAACCTTCATTATATAAAGGATTTTATAAGTATTATATATCTTTCTGAGGATCACTTATGCAAAGGTTTAAAAAAAATGAGAGCAAATGGTTTCCAAGACGAAATGAAGCTCTGCAACAATGAAACCTGACAGTACAGTGAAGGAAGAAAAAAAAAACAGGTTAAAAAATAAAAGGAAAAGAGAACTCAGCAGCATATCAATAATCAAGTAGAGTGTGTATCAGATAGATATCCAATAAGCTGTGAGCACTGTGATAAAAGATGTTTGGGTTGAGAGTTAAAACAATACTTAATCAACCGGTTTATGAATAACCACAAGATATTCTAAGATGACCCACCCAGTATGGTAAAGAATACAGAAGCAGTTCTAGGTATCCTTTTTGTTATGACCTATTTGTGTTCCTTGCTATTTAGATCGTTAGTCCTTTGAATTAATTCCCAGTGAACTAACGTGGCTTTATGGCCACCAGCTACCAATGGAACGTGGACAGTCGTGGGTTGTTAGGGGTGTGCGAACAGCACTGGGCTAGCTCTCCTGATAATCTGTTGTGTTCACAAAGGGCTAAAGGAACAACAGAGATGAAAGCAAGGCAAATATAGTCACCTGGCAAAAATATTTGCCCTTTCTTAAAATTCTGGAAGTTATATTTAGAAGAATTGTTTTTGGTAAAAATATTTTGAAGTTTGTTTTATAATCATAAGTAGCTTGGGTTATTTTGACTAGAGAGGGTGTGTGTGAGTGAGAAAGGGAGAGGGAGGGAGGGAGGTTGGGGATCAGGGAGAAGCAGGTGATAGGGATCGTGGGGTTTATGGGACTGGGAGAGGGAAACAGGAGATGACTGTTAACGGTCTAGAAAAAGAAGAGAAAACATGTAGGAAGTAGAATCTTGAAATTTCAGGGCCCTCCATTAGTCACTACAGTTCAACACTTATGGAGAAAATCACCCATAATTAAGAAAAGAAAGAGAATTATTATGAAAAATCTCCATACCCTTTACCTGCTACGCTGATGGAATGCTGTTCTGACCACGCTGACCCGCCTGCCCCTCCCCGCGTATGCTCTGCTATTTTCTCGCTCCACCAGTCTTCGTGCAGTCCCGCCTGCCCCAGAGTCCTCCCTTTCTGTGGGTCTGAATCCTGCTTACTTGGTGAGACCCAATTCACACACCAACTTCTATATGAAAACTGACTTAATTCCCCTTCGTTGAAGTAAGGCCAGTCTCAGAGGAATCAAAGATGTTGCATATACATTGGATACACGGCCGTAGCTCAGCTTGGCAAACTCATTTACAGATGACACCGTTTTCCAGTCCAACAGAGCCAGTTTGTGGAGCTGTGATTCCCCTGGGACGCCACCTCCCATCCTCAGGTGTAAGCTCTTGGGGGGGACAGCGCACTGCTTAGGGACCGCTGTGTTCAGCTTTGCCTGACACGGGAACGTAGGCAAAGAGATCTGACTTAATGGTTAGGGTCTGCTAGAGAACCAGTATGGAGGAGTGGAGAGAGGACACGTAAGAGAAGAGGCCTGGGGCCGGCTACCCCACAGAAGGGACAGGTGGCAGAAGACAGTGTGCATGTTGGTGGGGAGGCCTGCCCGTCTACCTGTCCTTTACCTCATGAAGCAAATATGGCGGCACTAATGTGTAGGCAGGAACCAGCAGCCTTCCCACCTCAGTACCTTTTTCGGGCCTGGCAGTGTGCCAGCACTTCCCTGTGATGGGAACACAGGCTCCTGCTGAGACACTCAGGCTTCCCACTCCTCCCATGCGCAAGAAAAGCCTCTTGCATTTGCATTATGAAAGTACCCTCCTGTTCTACCATCTACCCCCTTCTCTTATACTTTAATATGTCGTGTTTGCTGAGAATGCAAACTGTTGGAAATATTTCAATCAGAAAGTGAAATTGAAATATTTCAAAGATGATATTTAAATACCTGGAAATTTCAGTTGGCCCAATTGAATTATTTCTTAATTGTGGTAGGTAGCTGATTGTCATTGAATTTTGGAAAACAGAGATTCTCTCCTTTACTTTTCACAAATGGAAATGAGAGTGCCAAGCAGAAAAAAGTAACCAACGAAATACCCCATTTTAAAGATTGTCTGGGAAAATTGGAAATACTGCTTGTTTGTAATCAGGAAAGGACCTTGAATATGCCTGACTCATAGTTCTGGAGTAGTATTTCCCCCGAGAAGCAGTGCCCCAGATGTGTCACTTCTAGTGCAATAGGAATGGACTAAGGGACTTGGGTTGCTGGTCTTCTGCAGAATCAACCAGTGAGTTCTAGAATATTTGATAGACCGTGGCCCCTGAGCTCTGTTCCACCGTTTTAACATTTCTATGTCTTGGTGGTAGCAAGTGGTGCCCACAGCCGTGCCCTGTCGATGCCCTTGACCTTGTCTCTGCACTGGCACGTATGCACCAGCGTGTGACATCTGGCTGTTAGTTAGGATCTGCAGATTCCTTAAACAGGATGCAATTCCGGTTTTGTGCTCATGTAAGGTGGAATTGTAGTCCCCCCCCCACCCCCCGAAAAGTATATATAGCTAAATAAAAAGGGATGTATTATTTTCTTACTGGTTTCAGAGGCCTTTGGGAAACTTAAATGGTTCATACTTCCAAAGAGTTCTATCTTAATGCTAGTAAAATTTCCCTTATTGGGATTCACTGAAGAAAACATTCAGGAACAAGGTGAAAAAAAAATGTAGAGATGCTGTTAAAATTTCTTTTTGGGTTCATTTCTTCAAGGACTTATGGTAACAACCCAGACCCGTCAAGTATTGGTAAATGGAAGAATTTGCTTTAACTGACAGATAAATTATTAGCATGTTAGTTGTTTGCGTATGAGTCAGAGCTTCTAAAATTTGTTCCCATAAGTAGGTTGAACCTCCTTCTCAGCCGGTTGTCATAGGGTCTAAAAATGGAAATGTGAGTCCGAACCCTTCTAGATCATAAAAACGATTCTGAATTAGTAGGGCATAGATGGACGTGATTTTATTTGAGTTTCCTTTTCAAGTTCCCCAGGCCAGGTTGGGACCTTTTAAGTGTTCTAAAGTTCCCTTTGGTGAGTTTTGAGGAAATACTAGTAGCTTTGCTTCTAGCTCCTGGCATCAGACCCTTTTTTAATTAGGTCAGAGTAGCTCCCCCTGGGAAAGTAGACCCTCTTTCTGTGCCTTCAGCATTGATTTCTCAGAGTAGCTGCTTGATCCTATCACACATACAAGGTCCCTTCTTTTAACGGGACATTGCTGAACCTTGGAAAGGAACAGCTGTAAATGATTGGTTCTGATTAACTGAGAATTGTATATCAACCTGTGCTGAAAATGTTCCTAAAGTAAATAACTGCCACATTCTTCCCTTATTAAGATCAGTATGTGATGTAAGTGAATCTTTGTACATTTAACATTCAAGGACTTATGGTAACAACCCAGACCCAGCTGATTCTAAGGTAGTCACCTTAGAATCAGAACCCTGTTCTAACTACAGATAGCAATTTTAAGATGAGGCGGGGAGGAATCTGACTACAGGATTTTCTTGGGTAGAGCTTTGTTTTGTTGTTGTTTTAAAATTATATGTGAATCCCATTATTTTTCCCAAAAAATGTGAAGGGCAGGGCTAAAACTTAGTGCAGTAAGGGACATGATAGAATTTTGTTTAAATGTGGCCGGCACTCAGGAGATGGAGACAACTTTTCCTTCTCCTGCTGATTTATTAATCCCCTGCACTTAGAATCCCAATTAATTGGTTAGTTCCATTGTTTATTTGTATTGTAGCTCTCAAAATTTCCATCATAGGTATTTTTTTTCCTTGTTGAGAATTTGTAAAAAT
Organism: Choloepus didactylus; assembly: GCF_015220235.1. Taxonomy (NCBI): domain Eukaryota; kingdom Metazoa; phylum Chordata; class Mammalia; order Pilosa; family Megalonychidae; genus Choloepus; species Choloepus didactylus. The sequence goes on along the minus strand of NC_051322.1, from coordinate 22,269,504 downwards.
TCTAAAGATTATACAACATATCACCTAGAAAGGAAAATCAGCCTTCCTTTTTAAAAACAATGAAAAATAAGAATTTAATATACATCATAAGAAATTGGAAAAGAACAAAGCAAAAAAAAAAAAAAAACTAGAAAGAAGAAATTGAGATAAGGATAAAAGTTAAAATTAATAAAATAGAAAATGTAAAAGATAAATAAGTCTAATAGCTGATTATTTTAAAAGACCAATAAACTCCCATCATCCTCCTAATTGAGGAAAAGGGAAAGCAAGAGTAGATAAGAATACAAGTAAGAAAGGATACATAGAGACTAATAGCTTCATAGGACAACGCTAATGCAGCGCTTACAACAACACATTTGAAAAGGTAGGGATGACTCAGTAAGATACAAATTACCAAAATGGATCCAAGAAGCATGGAAAGCTTGAATAGATCAATTACTATAGAAGAGATAGGGAAGGTGATTAAAGCTTATTGCTGAAAAAGGCACCTGGACCAGATGGGCTTCCGGTCAAGTTTTACCTAACTTAAAAAAAAAAAAAAAAAAAAAGCAGAAAATTTCAGTGTTACTTATACTATTTCAGGGCATAGTAAAATGTGGAAAGGTTCCCCGTTCATTTTATAAAGCCAGCATAATTTTAATTTTAAAATCTGATTAAAAAGTCTTTAAAGAAGAAAAGTATAAGCCAGCATCATTTATGAAAGTAAATGCAGAAATTCAGAATAGTTTATTAACAAATAAACTCTTGAGGGCATCAAAAGGATAACACATTATAATCAATGGAGGTTATTCCAGTAATGCCTGGATGATTCATTCAGTATTAGAAGCCCCTATTACCATCATCCATTATTATACCAACGTATTAAAGGAGAAATGTGTATGACCAGATCAATAGAGGCTGAAAGGCATTTGATAAAGTTTAACAGCTATTCCTGATACAATCTGAAAAAGTAAAATAAGAATAAAAAAGTTACTTGAACATAAAAAGCTATATATGTATATTTTAAAAAAACCAACAGCAGATGTATCCTAAATAGCAAAACACTAAAACTATTTCAAATAAAAGTAGGAATTAGACAATGGTATCTGCTTTAATAATTATTTAACATGGTCTTAGAGGTTCTGGTAAATGTGGTAAGACAATGAAATGCTCGTATCATCTAGAGCTTCTAGTAAAAAAAAAAATCTAGAATTAATAAGTAAAGTTATCAAGGTAGTTGGATAAAAATAAGTCCATAGAAATTATTATAAAGATAATTTCTCTATTCTGGAACTAAGCACTTATAGATGAAAGCTAAGCATGCTTTCCCAATAGGAGCAAATAACCTAAAAACAAGTAAGTGCTAGTATCTGGATATAGGAAATGAAATAAAATCTAGAAAAATAAAAATATATACCATATAAATGTACCAGATTTTCAAAAATTAATATGTACATTTATTGCAATTCCAGTTAGAATTTCCACTCTAGTGGGGTGTTTTGAATTGAATAAAATAGTCCTAAAGTTCATATAGAAGAGTAAATGCGTAATACCTGAGAAAGGCCAAGACAAAATGAAAAAAGAGAACCAGTGAGGACAGACTTGCCTTACAAGTTGTCATGCAATATGCTACAAAGTCTTTGTAATTTAGTGAATGTGGTATTGTGAAAATTCTACAGATACATTTTTCTAAGTCTGAAAAATAAGGGAAGAAATAGAATAAAAAAGCCAACAGCAACAGAACATCATTCTTAATATTTTGACATTTCCCTTTTAGTCGTCTTTTGTGGGGGGGATTTGTATTTTTACAAATACGCATCATAATGTAAATAGACTTTAACAGCCTACTTTTTGGTCACATAACATTCCAATATGTGATATGCAACATTCCATTTCATGAATGTGTAATTTCTTTATCATTTCTGCTTGTGAGTATCAAGGTGCTATGCATATCTTTGTGCAAAAAAAGTTTTTTTAAGTTGGGTTGTGCTCATACTTCCCTGGAAATGGGTTCATTATAGGATTTAAATACTTTTGTTGCGTATTGCCAATTTGCTTTCCTAAAGTGTGGTACCAATTTACTATTCCCATCAGCATAAATACTGTTTTACTGTACCCTCTTCAGAAGATGCAGAATAAAATGATGAAAGAGAACCAGCCTGCAAATCTGGAGCATTCAGAGAGGCACAGCTAGTTTGATGCAGGTTAGAAGTAACGTTGAGGGATTTGAGGGTAACAAGAAGGTCAATATGGCTGGGGCAGAGAGTGGAGAAGAGGGCAGAGGAGCAGATGGGAGCCATGGCATATTAGGGCTAAGTGGGCTATGGGGCGGAAATTATATTTTATCCTTAAGGTTGTGGGAAGACAGCACATAGAGTTGCAAGCAGGGTTGTGGTTTGATGTGATTTTTTGTTGGAAGTGAGTGTTGAACATTGCCCAGAAGCTACTTAGGCTGTTGCATAGCCTGGGTGGTGAGAGCATGGTTTGAACACCAGAATGTAGTGTTGAGGATGGAGATACGGAGATGGATGGGATTTATTTTGGAGGTTGTCATTAGGGCTTGCCAGCGGACTGGATGTGTAAGGGATAAGAGAGAAGAACAGAACAAAAGACATTATGGCTTGAACAGCTGGATGGACGGTGGCCACCAAAATGGGAAGAGTTAGTGGGGGACAGGTTTGCAGGGCAGACTCAAAGCTCACGTTAGGTCCAAAGGGCCTCTTGGACCTCCAAGTGGAGATGTAGAGTAGACAGGTGGTAAATGAAAGTGGAGTTCAAAGGCGAGGTCAGGGTTAGTAGGAATTTGGGAATCATTTGCATTTAGATGGTATTTAAAGTCCCAGGGGGCCTGGAGAGGATGCCTAAGGTTAAGGCATTTCTTCCATGTGAACATGTGTTCAGGATTCTGAGTGACCTCAAAAAACTAATGTTTGGAATATAACTATTTCGTAAATTAGGGAACTGCCTTACTTTGCTAGGTTATAAATGCTTTGGGGATACAGATCTTTGGGTCTTACACAGAGCCTTGAGCAAAGTAGGTACATGATATTCCATGTTTCCTGGATGGTGTTGAAAGATCAAGAGAACCCTTTCCCCTTCTTTATGAAATATTTTTCTTTTCTGGTGTTTTGATAAAATTAGTAGTGACTCGATCGCATAAACATATGAAGCATGTAAACCACACATTGTCCTTTTCGGTAAGTCTTTGGAAGAAAAGGCAAAAAGAGGATCCTGTTTAAGACCTTGTGAGAAATTCAAGACTCTGTGTTATAATCACCAAACCCTGCCTGTTATGTAAAGATTTTTGCCTGTGTCGTGTTATCCTTGTTTTGTTCAATTCTTCTCTCCTCTTCCAAGTGTCCTAGTTTCTTGTGTACTGTAACTGGTTTAGAACAAAACAAAGAAACTTAGTTTTTTCCTCCCCCCAGATTTGGATTCTTTTCATTTGTTGGTTGCTCAATCTTTTTAAATATGTGATAGTACATTCTTAACAATTTTTAAGTAACTTTTCTTGTGGTGATAAAAAAAGTTAGGCTTTGATTTATACCTTAGAAAAGATAAGAAAATATAAAACAGTGATCTACCTATAATCCAAATACCCAGAGAGAGATAATGCGTTCCCATTTTGTTTTATTTCCTTCCAGTCCTTGTGCTATACTTATACATATGGAAATACAATAGTTTATGAATTTATAATACTATAATATTGTTTAGAATGATGCTTTTTAATCAAAATTATATTGTGAACATTTTATAACTTGTAAATTAATTCAAAAACATGATTTTTGAACGGCTGCAGGGTATGGGTAATACATGGTGGCTTTTTAGGAAAGAAACTCAAGACCTCAGTAATTGACAAATCTTAGGATTAAAAACAAAAGCGGGAAAATACAAAAAGTGAACATGGTTTGGAATACTGTTATGAAATTCAAATTTTGTGTTCCTAATAAGATTTTGTTTTGAATCAAGTTTATCTTCCTGCTCTTCCTACTCTCTTTGGTTATGTTCCTTAAACTTTAGTTACCTTTTATACACTTCCTCTGCTTTGCATTGGAACATACTGATCCATTGTGAACCCTTGTGGTATTTTAGAATACCTTACCGCACAAACCATCCCAGTCTTCTCGGTATAGTAAACAATATCAAGCAAATTTCTTTGTCAGAATCACTAGGGGCCATCAAATATGTACATGTAATTATAAATAATGCAGAATTAAAGGATTGCTGCACTAGATTATAAAAACAAGTATGCGCTACTATAGCATTTAAATAGTTCATTTTGTACTCATTGAAAAGAGCTTTGCATAGTTCTGAATTCTGAGATGCAGCATGCATTGTATGCACAAGAACTTGTTCAGGTTTGATTTTTGTTGACACTTTAAAATAAAGGAAATATCGTCTTGCAGTGGGCAAGGGGGAGTGGGATTACCATGAATTTTTAACATTATTTTGAAATTTGAAACTAGGAAAAAAATCCTCAAGGGACATGAGGAAGCATGGAAGGAGCTTCTCCATAGCCAGATTATGGGAGACTCGCCCCTGGTGGTGGGCTGGGGTCTCTGCTGGGGAATCTCTTTGCTCAGTAAGGACAGTGGGGAATTCTGAGAAAGGCTGCTTTTCTCTCCACCCCATTTGCTAGCCGCCTGCTGTCCACTTGGAGAATCCGATGTATCTGTCTTACAACAACTTCCCGTTCATCAACGCTAGAGGCTCCCCCCCCCATCATCTTCAACTGTCACCTCTCTTACTCTCGTGACTCTTGGCTCCCAGTCCTCTTCCTTTCGTCAGTGGTCACTCTTTGTGTTTTGCCTCCAAGATTCTAATCCATGTTTTCCTATTTTTTTCAACCTTGGAAATTGCATAGTGTCTCTTAGTGCCTCCACGAGGCTGTAAAATGGGAGCATGTAAAATTTTCAAATAAAATTGGGATATGTTATACATAGTTTTGTAGCTTACAGTTTTTACTTAACATTGTATTTTTTGTGTTTTCCTATGTTTTAAAATATTCTTTGAGGACACGGACATATAAATGTTCTGTCATTTATTTTCTCTATGGTGGGACATTCAGGTTGCTTAGAGTTTTTTAGTTGAGTCTTTGTGAACTTCTTGGTCTGTAACTCTTCACTGTATCTCTGATTTTTCCCTTAGGAAAGACTCCCTGGATTGGGATTACTGGGACCAAGGGTCTGTGTGCATTTAGCCCTTTAGATTATCTGTCAACTCTTTATTTCCTTCTCATTGATTCTCCCTGCTTTAGGCTTTGAAGAAAGCCTGTCTACTCTTTTGCAATAGATTCCTAGCAGATTTCCTTGTTTTCCGTTTCCTTCCTCCAGGTTAACTTGCACTACCACTAACCACGGTGACCTTGGAGAGCCCAGCACTTTGTGGCATCCTGTGCTCATGCTTCTTTGAGCATTTCCATAACATCCAGCCACCCAGCGTCCACACCTTCTTCCTGGATCTTCTGACGTGCTGGGGGCACCTGCAGCTTCCTGCGTACTCAGGCCACTCTAGGTTTATGGTTCTGACTTCATCAAGCCTCAGTGCTTCTTTAGTTCCTTTTGCACTCAGGTGTTCGTGACTTTGTATTTTTGACTTTCTATTAAGTCCCTGGCTTTCAGTGGATGACCTTCTGTTGTTCTTTGGAAAACAAAACAAAATAATATACAAAAGCAGCATTCCTCCGTTGGAGAAATACGTAAACTGCTCTTCCATTTACCTTCTTCCTATCTGTCGGCAGCAGCCCTTGTCCTTTTTTTCCCGTTTTGTCTCCAAGGCAGCTTCCCTCCTCTTCTCTGAGGTCCCCAACTCCTGGCATCTAGTAAGTGGAGCCCAGGGATGCTGGTAAACATCCTACAATGCATAGGGTGACTCCCAAATCAAAGAATTCTCCAGTCCAAAATATCGGAAGTATCGAGGTTGAGAGAGCCTGTTTTGGACTTACTCTCAGACCTTGGCCTTGCTCCAGTGGTCGTTTGATGTCTGCGTCCTCATCCCTTTTTGTTGTGGATTATTGGGGAAGTTTGAATTTAAATCATTCCAGGCTATCCTCTGATAGTTGGCTAGTGAGAGCAGAGGTGACAACACTGGATTGGAACTTGAGTGTTTGGGTTGTAACTACTTGGGCATCTTCCTAGATAGTTGGTCCCTGATTTCTTCCCCTAGGCAGAGGGAATTGAGCTACAACCTCTAATGCTGCGTCCAGGTTAGTAATACGATTGTCAGTGACTAGAAGTAGTTGCACTTCACTGCGGACCGGGCAGAGGCTGATTTCTGTGGGTTGGGAAGAATGATGTAGGTGATAGGAAAGTAGGCGTTCAATAAATGTGACTGTAAAAGAGGTGGCAGAATTGGAGTTGGAAAGGTCAAGTGTAGCCTTAAACATTTTTTTCCCTGAATAAGATTTTTCTATACATTTTCTGAGGTGGAGAGCCTCAATGTACGGTGAGGTATTGAACATTTTAAAGCCGAATATATGTCTCTGGGAGAATGGTTATTAATCAGAAATCTGAATTCTGTTTTCATTTTTATATTAATACTTGGAATGGGGTGTCATTTAATTAGGTAACATTTGATGGAAAGTGTGTGCTTTATTATTTTTAAGGGGAGAAGTGAATAACTTATTCACCTTTTAGGTCCGATTTTCTCATAGAGTATTGTTGTGCCCCTTTTTTTTTTTAATCCTTCCAGCCATTGTGTAAATCTGAAACACTGCAGCTTAATTTTACAATTTTAGACTTAAACAAAGAAAAGGGAGTTCCTGTTCTGAAGTTTAGTCTGTTTAACACTTGCGTGTCCTTGCTTGCAGAAGACAGACCTTGAAGTAGTTCTCTTGTTTCGAGAATTCTACTGAAAGGGGGTGGAGAAGTCATTTTCCAAGCTGTAACTTGGTTGGACTTTCTCCTCTAAGCCCTAAGTGACCCTCCCTGCCACAAGAGATCTCTGCCTCCTCTGGTGATCTGTCTGTCCTCCCAGCGCACCAGAGAATCACGGCATCTAAGTGCCTGTGGGAACCTGAAAGTCTAGTTTATTGAGTTTCTCAGCTGACATGCCAGGGAAACTTCTTGGGGAGCATGCCACCAAATTTGGGTTAACTTTCTGCTACAACCGGGTATACTTCCTGTTTCAGCAAGAGCATACAACAAAGAAAGCACACGCTTTATTGGGAGTTCAGCGTGGTAGGGTGGTCAGGTGGGTAAGTGACACTAAACGGAGTGGAGGGGTACCGAGGCTGAGCTCCGCTGGCCCCTTGCAGGGCTCTTGGTCTGCCTGGGGCTGTAATCTGAAAACCCGATTGCACGCCAGGGATGGTGGTTCCCAGGGTGGCGCTGTCTCCGCCATCTGGCACCAAACACCTGCCTACCCATCCTGTTTCCTGTTTCCTGTTTCATGCTGAAGTTTGTATCCTAGTTATTTTTGTTCCTGCCTTTTTTTTCCCCCTGTCAAGATTTTAAGCTCTTTGAGGGCCAGGAAGTTGTGGGCTGCACCCTGCCTGGCGTGGGAACTCGCGTGCAGGAACTGGATAGAAGCTGAATTAGTTGTGAATGGCAAAGTGCTGAACTCCTTCATCTCTCTGCTCAGCCTTAAATCAGGAAAACATCTGGGCCAAAGTTGTAGGTGCTCACAAAACCGTGTGAACTCTGTTTATTGCCTGTTTATTGCCGGGCCTGTTTGATGAGCTCTTGGCTCCTCTTTCTACCCGTTAATAACTGTCCCTGGGAGAACAGATGCTCCTGCAGGTAACTTAATGTTACTGCACCGCCTGATTATTTAAGCTAATTGCTGAGCTGGACGGGGTTACTTCATCCTTAGGTTGGGAGGTGGAGCTTGACTCAACTCCCTTTTCCACCAACAGGCATTTTTCTGGCTGTCATGGAAGTGAATCATTAGTATAAATAGCAAGCTCGGTACACTCTGTCTCAGTTGTCTTAAAACTTGCTGGAGTTTGTGGGTATCAGCAGAGGTGTGTGCGGACACTGCTTCTAAAGGGAAAGGAGGTTGCTGAGATAGATTTCCAGCTGTGTTACTGCAACTCAAGCCTCCCAACGCTTTCCAGCGGGCTAGATGACTTGCTTTTCTTGAGCCCTGAAGAAAATTACAGGTAAGAACAAAGACAATACTATAGTTTATGTGGATGCGTAGCATCTATTATTGACAAAGAGTTTGATTTTGGAGTAGTGCTGTATCAGTGGCCTCATTTTAGTCCATTCTAAAGGACTTCTTTTTGATGGTTAGCATTAGCAATAGTAGTTCAATCTTACTTTCCCTATGTGTAGAAAAGTGTGCAGGCAAATAACGAAACTGAAAAGAATTGTGATCCGAATTCTCCTGATTCTCTACTCTTTGCTTTATCTCTGTCTTGACTTTTTTAGAAAACTGTACAATTTTCATTCCAAATATGAAAGTATAATGGGTACTTTGTTTTCTTTCTGAAAATAATGGAAAATGTAGATCACTTAAGTTCTATGACTGTTGTTCTCCAATTTAGAAATCACTGATTTGGGAGGAAACAATTGCGTTTTTCTTCATTTTCTAATTTGGGTCTCTCTTCTCTCTAGTTATTTCTGACTTAGAAATCTCACTAAAGAAGAGGGAGACACCAGCTGTAGTTGGCTTTCAATGAAATAATGTCTCACGTCATGAAATGGTTTGCTTGGAGAATGATTTATGGTTTGTGTCTGAATTTTTGGTGGTAGTGATAGAAGACATTCTACACCTCAGTACTTGGCTTACACGGTTTATATTAAATGCAGTTTTTTGTTTGCAAGAACAAAAATTAAACTGAATTTTTCCTTTAGATTCTGCTATCATTTTTGTATGCTTAACTGCTCATAGATATGACTATATGTATATTTAATATGTTTATTATTAAAATGTGATTTTTCTATTTCTGTACTATCTCATTTGATGGTGATTTATAAGCTGTTGGCTAATTAGTTGATGTATGCAGTACATTTTCAAAGCCTGAAATGAATTTTAGTGCAGGCCACACCTTCACATTAATGAGCCAAGTTACTTTCACAAAAGTATTCCTGATACAGTTTAATGTTTAAAATTGCTGGAATTCAAAACAATAAAAATGCATCAACAATATCAAAGCCTGCAATCAAATCTGAGATATTTTTTGAGAAAATAAATTTTGAGAAGTATGTTGACTACTCGTGCTTGAGTTAGACCCTGTTAGTCAAACAAGTAACAAAACTACAAAGCAGGAATTTGAAGTACGTGGCTGGCAAGTTTTGTTAAGTGATGAGTGGGGAGGAAAAGCATGTCCTGGGTGCTGTGGGGTTGGTCTCCCCCCCCCCCCCCCAAGTAGTGCAAGATACAACTACATGAAGTAACTAAAATCTCAATGGGGATTTATATAAAACGTTGGGAAATCAAGAAGTGAAGAAAAGCATATGCTTTTATTTAATTAAACAGGAGAACAGAAATTGGAATAATTTTCAGTTACAGATGTTATGACTTTCTTGGGTTTTTACATTGATATTGTTTTCATGATCATTTGGTTTTTTTATTTGAATAAGGGTTTTGGTCTTGTATTGCAGTGAAATGTTGATTTAAAACATGACGGCAGAACCGAGTTACATGAATTTTGCTACTTGAGGAGTATAAAAGTTTTATTCCAAAGTGGTTTGTTTGGTGGGTGTGATGAAGGCTGGGAACTTGTGTGTTTATTGCAGTAACTTAAAGGCTTTTTTAGTTATTATAGTTGTTTTGGGGTGAGAGGATTTTTTTGTTGCTGCACCCCCCCCCCCTTTTTTTTTTTGTTATTTCAATCCAGGTAATGTTTTTTATTTTATCAGTCTGTTCTTCACAGGGCTTTTCCAAAACAATTTTCAGGTGAAGTCATTTACATATCATTTCTTTCACCATGGCAGAAATTTTTCCTGCTGGTGCATTTTGAGTTGACAATTGGATGACTACTAATTTAGAGGGCTCCCCCTTCTACAGGTAGGCTGGAGGAATGTCTTTTGCTCTCTCACCTTGGATCCCAGAGGTTTGTGAGGGTCAGAGTGACGGCAGAAGCACATGTTTTCAGTTGTTTTCAAAATCTATCTCAACTATGTTCCCAGTGGCTCTGAATTCCACAGAGGGTGACTTGGCACAACTCTGCCTACGGTAAATATTCATGCTCGCTCTGTGCCTGACCTGGTTTTTCTCAGAGAGCGCAGGTGGGCAGTGCGCTCTAAGCCAGCAACTCCCAGCTGAGACCCACCTACTGGCCAGGACTTGTGTGTCCTGCCTGGGTCACACCACAAACTGCTCTCCTGATATTGAAGGGAACTTTGTTGCTGATCCTGTTAAGATCTGGGGTGTAGATTGTACAAAGTATCCCTCCAGCCTTGCTGTTGTCACCAGAGCCTTATCAACCAAAAAAATCATGGGACCTTTTCAGGTAACCAGGAGCTGTACTCTCAGCTGAGACATGTGAACCGTTTACTCATCCTAGAAGTAGTTACTGGAAGAAAGGTTAAAATTCCAGCTCCTGATTGACATCATCCCTGAAAACAAAGGATTGATGTTCTTCCCCGGGAGAATGGGAGGAAAGTGGAAATTTTTGGAAAACCACATGAAACCTGTGACCTCAAAGACAATTAACAGTGTGATTCAGCCTAAGTGAAAACACAGATGTGACAGGTTCAGTGGACTAACTGGAGTTTAACTAGAAACATGCAGGAGCACTGCTTTCAGTGATGTAAGCCTCTTGCTCATGTAACTATTACTCATTGGGCTTGCTGTAGACATGGAGGTCACATGCAGTTATAAACACAGCCGCCTGTGACTAAGGGCAGTGACTGGAAAGCCTGTCATGTTATTGGAGGGCATTTGGTCATAGATTCCTCAGCAGAAGCTGTTTGGAGTCACAGGGATGTGACCTTTGGGAACCTTTGCCAGTGCAGGAATTTGAACCTTTCAACCCCATTAACAGGATCAAGAAGTTTGTTTTGGCTGAGATCTACCAGGCTTAGTAGACAAGCTTGAGACTTGAAGGAAACCTCTAGTTTTGTTAAAGCCAATTGTATGGCAGGCTTGAAGGCACTTGCCTTATTGGTTTTGTTATTTTTCATTTTTTTTGTCTTCTCATTGTTCTTTTAATCAGTCAATTACCAAATATGTAGTAATCATCCCTTGTGCTGAGATAACCCCTTTTCCCTTACACTTGCCATTTTATAATTGAGCTAAAAAAAATTTTAAGATTGATTTTTTTTTTTCCTTTTCTCCTTCTTTTTACTCAATTTTTGTTTTTCTTCTCTTTACATCCTTAGAAGCATTGGCCTGAGTGAGATGGTGATCAAAAACAATTAAGACTTACTTGACTTGTAAGAGAAATCAGACTGGGAAAATATGTCCTCCGATTTTGTTAGTTGGTTTAAACATTTTTCTTTTTAATTCTTTGTTCATGAATGTGAGGTCACACACCAAAAACTGAGTGGTTTTCCACTTGTATGTGCCAGTGGAACTCTCTGTTCCTGAGGCAGACAAGGAACTTTTAATGGCTGGAGGGATTATCTGAGCGAAGGGTGTGTGTGTGTCAGAGAGACCGAGGGAGAGGAGGAGAACGAAGAGGCCAGTCAGGGCCCTGTCACCTAGCCTGGAACTGTCTCTCCGGGATGTGGCACATCATCCCGTTGTAAGGCTATTGCCACTAACATTTGATTTCGAGCATGACCCAGGAATGAAGCTTTGATGACAAAGCCAGTATCTTACTTTAGTAGCCACCAGTAGGGGTGGTGGAGACCCCCGGACTGGAAGGTGAGATTCACCAGTGCTGTGTGGGAGGTGCCACCTCTCCTACCTTCCCTCGGCAGGGGAGTGGCATCCACCCTTCACCCGCCCAGCGAGCGCTGCCCTCCCTCCCAGAGCTCGGGCCTCCGCCTGCCTCCTGTGGTTGCCTGGTCCCACATGCCTCCACGTTGTAATGAAGTGGCCTTTCATTGTGCTTCTGCACATCTATATTTGGCTCAGCTTCTTTTACAGGGGAGGGGAGAAGTGTGAGCAGGGGACACAATAAAAAGCAATTTGCCGGTTCTGGTGCACCTGGTAGAGTCCAAATGCTGCCCTCCCACCCTGCACAACAACATGGAATTCATTCATTTATGCAACAGAAGTGCCCTGCTCTCCACCGGGGACCACTCTTGACCCAGGTGCTGGGATGCCAAGGCAGACAAAGAGAGGCCAGGCTTCCTGCAGGGCCGGGCCATCCACCTGCAGAACCTTCTGTGGCTCCAGGGCTCCCTGCATCCAGGGAGCTTCAGTCTAGGGAAGGAGACCCAAACTCGCCAAGAAAACAGAAACTATAATTAGACATAGTGTTAGGGGCCATAAGGAAAAGAAACTAGGGGAAGGGGATAGCAATTGCGTGGGTGGATGGACAGTTTTGTTTCCTTCTGCACTTCCAACATAGATTGGTTTTTATTAATATGGAACTTGTGGCTGATACTAGGTGAGCGATAAGAAAAGTTGCTTACAAAATCCTTTAAAACGTTGCTCCCCCGGAAAGCTGTAAACTGTTGTGCCCAACACTGTATGGGGTGCCTTGAAGTAAAAAAATGGTCACTGATCTTAGAGCAGAATGGGAGGATATTTCCTGGAAAAAAAGATATTTCCACTTATCAAAGATGCTAAAGACTCACCTGAACTAGATAATATTGGAATCGAGGAATATCCCTGTATGCAGAATCCCGTCAGAATAAATGATCTGTACTAGTACTATAAGAAGCACGGTGGCCTAGAATGACTCTCACTTTTCTCATTGGCCCAGTTGTACTTAATTAGAGTAAGTGGTCTCCAAGATTACTTAGAGCCCTAATTTTCTTTACTTTTCTTTTCCCAAGTCAGTCTTTATTATAGCAACCAATCAAACCAAACCTTGTTTACTTCCTTAACTTCCTTAACTGTTCAATCCAGCTCACTGAGAGTAAGCTCATTCTTTGTTGATGTTCTCTAGTCAAGCCTTCTGGTGCCGACACTCAACGACAGCTCACTGAGTGGTGGGCACGAAAGTAATGGCTGTCCGTCCCTCATCTTGCTGCATTCTCACCTCCGGCTGGTGAGATTCATTGATGGAGCACACGGAACCTGATTATTTCTAGCTGTAAGTGGCAGAGCGAGAAAACAAACCTGGGTGTGCTTTACTCCAGAGTGCAGGCTCTCACTCGTATACGTTACCCCGAACGAAGTAGACCAGGCAGCCATTAAAGAAAAGCAATCCTATCTTTGTCAGTTGGACAATTGTGATTTTTTTTTTGTTCCCCGACCCCACTAGCAGTGTCTCATTTCCTTCAAGTTGCCACTTAAAACCATCTCAGGATGGTTCTTCACCATCCTACTTAAAACGGCAACCAGAACTTTCTTCCATCCCCCAATGTCAGTCCTCCGTTCTTGCTCCACTTCTTTCTTGTTAGTATCTATCACTTTCTAGCACACCATAAGCTTTACTAATTTATTTATTTATTTTTTTTGCCATCTGTCAGCCCCCTGCAGGATTGTAAGCTCCACGAGGGTAGGGGTTTTTTTTATACCGGAGGTCCCTAGTACAGTGTCCCTCACATAATGAAGGAATGGGCAAGGAAAGCAGACATCCACGCTTTCTGTGTCTGTGAACAAAGACTCAATGGAGTCTTCCCTGTCATCCTGGGTTTGGTTAGTTAGAGGCTGTGGTTTCTTCTGAGTTGTCAGCACTGTTGGGTGAGTTGCCCATAGGTCACTGTGGCCCCCGCCTTTTAGGGGTGTGCACACCACTTTGAGGTTATGCCTAATTGCCAGACTTTCTGCCAAGCTTTTGCTAAGGGTCAGAGTTTACCCCCCTTTCCCTGTTAGGCTGTGAGATCTGAGCACAGGGGAGTAGCTCTCTGAAGCTCCTTACAGCCATTCATTGACGTAGCTAGTGTTTTCCCATTGTGGGATTTTTCTGCCTAATTGCCCTCTGGTTTTCAGCATTCAACACACTGCAGTTACATGTTTTGCTGTGGTTTTGCTTAGTTTTAATCCCTTATTAATTGCCTCTTGTTCAAACTCCCTAAAAGCAGATTATCCTTCACTTTCGGCTTCTGTTCCATTGCTATTGGATTTCTTTGTTTCAGTCATGACACGAGAAAAATAACCAAGGAATTGTGAGTGAGGCTGTTTTATTTCCATCTAATTTTCTCCTATTTTTGCAGTATTATTCCTTAAAATAATATAGCTGGCCATTGCCCAGTATGTGAAATTTATGCAGAATGGCATTCCATTGTAGAGACAGTGATATTTTCCAGTATTTACTTACCACATCCTGTACCCTCTCATCCCTGTGTCCAGGCTGCAACCCCTTTCAATTGTACCAGAATCTCTGCAGGGTGGGGCCCAAGCATCAGTATTTCTAAAGCTCCCAGGTGATTCCACTGTGTAGCAAAAGTTGACCACTAAATCCTAACAAATATAGTGCTTTTCCTGTAAGCCATTTATTTTTAAAATAGGCCTCAATATTTCTTTCTTATTGTACGTGAGACACATTAAAGTAAATACTATGTGCACTATTTACAAATTTTAGATAAAGTGTGTCTTAATGACTGGGCACGAAGTCAGTGCTCAATAAATTAAATCTTTTTGAATGAATTGGGAAGACCTGCTCATTAGACATTTAGCTTGATTTCATTGTTGATCACCAACATGCAAATTAGGTATGAGAAAGATGACTTAAAATTCACCCACATATGAACCTCTCCCAATCTGAACCTACTGAATCAGAATCACAGTATGGGGCAAAAGCATCAGACTCTATTTTGTAGAATGAACCAGTTTTTTGTTAGTAATCAAGACAAGTGACTATTGCTATGAAAGTATGCTATGGAAGGATTTGATAATTCGTATGCCACCATGAGACGGCTCAGATAGAAAAGGAGTATTTTCTAAATTGAACTAAAGGGAATCTAATATCTTTGACTACCCCATGCTTTTTGACCAAAAGGTCTTTGTTTAGTTTGATTACCCATTAGCTTGGTTCAACCATGTTCATTAGATAAGTTGGGCAACCTCTTCCAGCTCCAACAAGAGAGGACAAAATTTACCTTACTAATGAAAATAAATACTGAATCTATTGTGCAACTCAGGTTTAACTCTCAATAGTGTCGTTTGGGTGTCTGAATGTTTGGAATTTCAAACATCTGTTTGACTAATGAAAACTGCTCGTTTATATTTTTACTACTTATTTCTCAATGCATCATCAGTCAGCATATTCTATAAACAAATCATAGATTTTCAGAGTAAAGGGTGTTTGGGGTTGGATACAGTTAGGTCACACGTTGCCTCATTCAACAGCACTATTTAAAATGAATATTGCCTAACGAGAAAAGTGAAGGACCTTTTCTTACAGAACTCTTCAAATTAGGAAAGCAAATAGGTTATGAATATCCTGACTGCGCATCCCATTTGTTCCTGTGACTATCACAGAAGCCAGGGAGAGGGGACGGTGCCCCTGTGGATGGTTAGCAGCATCAGAGAAATCCAGTAGTCAGGACGTTCTGCCAATATGTCCAAGCCTGACTTTTACCAGAGAGGCAAGTGGACAGACTCTCTTTTTTTATTCATTCTCCTTCTTGCTTATGTGAAAATCCTTAAAAATTATAAAATGGAGCACATAAAGGAAAATTGCAATAAAAAAAATTGAGGACTTAAGTAAATTTATAGTAAATTAGAATAGACACTTAAAAGGAAGTAGATAATAGCAGTTCCTATATATATATAGGCCTTTGTGTTAATTTCAAGGGATTTGCTGATGGATTTTTCTGTAGATGTCAACTGAAAGGCTCTAGAGATGTAACTTCATATTTCTTAGCTCTGGGAGCCCATGTGCCCTTTGTTTTTCTGAGATGCCTTCCACTCTTCACACCCGTATTTCTTTCCAGAATAAGTTGTGTTCTCTTCTCCTTTAGAGCCTTGCTTCTCTAGCCAGCAGCATCGGCATCACCTGGGAGCATGTTAGAAATGCAGATTCCTAGGTTCGTGGCCGACCTGTTCAATCAGAATCAGCATTTTAACAAGATCCCCAGGTGATTACTCTGCATAATGTGAAAGGCCTTGCTGTGGAACTACTTTACCCAGCATACAAAAGCAGAGAAGTGCTTTCTTATTTTATGTTGTCTCTGGAGAACTCCAGATACATAGTCAGATGGCTTGCGGTCATCTCGCCCATGTGCCCCTGCTGATGACTCGGGGAAGGGAGAGACCCTGTCTCACCTGGACAATGCAGCAGCATCCACAGGTGGCAGAGATTGGAGTGATAGAATTGCAAACACCGTTGATCATGTCAGCTGCACAAGAATTCGAGCCTAATTACAACGTGTGTTTTCTCAATCATTTGCCTTTATTAAGCTCTGTCTGAGAGTTTGGTGTGTGAAAAATGCACATCTATCTTGAGGCTTATGCATCTTTATTTTGAAAGGAGACCTTTTCAGAGCTGGAAAGAAATCAGCAACAGAGTGAATAAGCACAAAGAATGAAAGAATTAAGCTGCTGGAATAAACATTTATAAGTGAGCTAGTGATCCGTTTATTTCATATGAACTCCTTTTCCAGTTGGTAAGTGATTGTCAAATCTGATAATCAGGATTTCTGGAGTAAAACGTTTCTTTTATTATTTTCTCCCTAAATTCATCTTCAAATATTACTATTTCTTGTATTCTTTATATTTGAATACTTAAGTTTTTTGCACAAGCTAATGTCAGTAACTCAGTTGTTAAAATGTTCATGCTGTTGTCAAAAGTGGGTCACGATTTTAGTTTTCTGGTATCAGGTAATAATATTGCTGAATTGAAGTTCACTGTGAAACTTTTTTTTCCCCCAGTTTTTTTGTTTCTTTGACTATATTTGCGCTTCTCACTCAGGGCACTCTGGGAAATGGCCTTGTGGAAAGTTGAAGAAAATGGAGCAAATTTAAGAAAATGGGTTTTATGTGGAATATAGATTCTGTATCTAGTTGATCATTACCAGGTCTGAGAGAGATCAGATTGAGAATTCCACGCTTCGGCAACTCAGGCAAGAAAATATTTCCAAATATTGAATGCTGGAAAGAAGTTAACTTGTCAAAACAATGGTTAGGAAGGCAAGCAACCAAGAAATATTGATTGAGGAACCATTCTCTGCAAGGTTCTGTGGAAAATGTAGACTAGCCTGAGATACCAACTGTGTCCTTTAGTTAACTCACAGCTAGTTTAAGAGATTTAGGATTTACACACTTAGAAAGGGACAAACAGCATGGAAAGGCACATGATTCACTGGCAGAGGAGTAGGCTAAACCGTCAAGGCCATGGGAATCCAGGGAGTGGAGGGGTTGGTTATTTTAGGATGGTCTGTTTTGGGAAGTTGAGGAGGAGGTGATGGCTGCCTGGAGCCCACATGATTCACAGATAGCGATAGAGGAAAGCAGAGAAATCACCACTGAGCACCAGGGGCAGTGGACCTAGCCCACTCAGTGCTGAAGGTGAGACTTTGAAGATTAAATGATCAGATTGACCTATTTGGAGAACCAAACAGGTGTGGCTGCTCTTGACCAGTGGTTTAAATTGGATTCCTCCACAATTGCCTAATGGAAATTCTGAAGTGTAGGGCACAAGTCAAGTGAGGACCCCTTGTCTGTTTGTGAAATCGTGTAGAGGTCCGACTTCCACACTTATTAAATTAGAGGTGCCTTTTGTGCCTTATATCAGTTTTCTTAATCTGTCCCATGTGTTTACACCATGATTATTTAACACCTTCTTCAGGGTCCCAGGGACAGGGAGAAACATACCTCCTTGTAAAACAGTCATCTAGTGGCATAAAAGTCAATGCTCAAAACGCACACCCTCATGAGGGATAGTGCAGAGAGGGATAATAATTACAGAGACTAATTAGAGAGACTACCTATATTCCTTTTAGGATACCTTCAGTATCAGGTCTCTCTTAACATAGTAACTTAAGGGAAGATTTTTAAAAACCTGAACTCCCTTGTTCCCATCAGATTTAACCAAGCCGAAGCCACAGACATCCAAACGTAATGTTCTTTTTGATGAGTCAGATACAAGAAACAGTTCTCCAGTTTGCCTCTAGCTTTGGAGACAGGTTAACAGCTTCTGTTGTCCTTGCTGGTAGGCAGCTAAACCAATATTTTTAATGCTGATGAAGGCTTCTCTTCTATAAACTCACTTTCTTTGGGACAGCATATGGGTGCAAGGTATGTAGCTGCCATATATTTATCTGCATAACTGGGACAAAACAGTGTCCTGATGGCACTCAGCTCTGCAGCATTGGGATAGGTGGGGCATTATCTTAACCTAGCCCTCTGTCCATTGATTATATATTATTTTCTTCCTGTGATAATATCATGAAGCATTATTGTTTTTTCTTCTTTTTAATTCTGTTTTAAAAGTCTTGGAATATAGTTCAGAACTCAGTGATGCAAAGGTCAAGTGTTTGTCAGTTTGTGTGCCTACTCAATAGCCTTGAATGTAAAACTTGAAACATTATTTTGCAGATACTTTTTCTAAGAGCTGAAGGGATACCTTTGCCTGCCTGAGGAATTCTAGGGTTTTGCAGGCTGGCTGTCCTCTTTGTGCTTCTGATAGCAGTCCCAGTGTGGTTGGCTGAGTGGTATGAGCTGTAAACATCTCTTAAGTGTCCTTCTTTAACTTAGTACAGGCTCACATCCCTTATTTACAGTTCCCAAATCCAGAAAGCCCTGGACACCAAAAACATTACTGTAGGTTTGTGGGAAATGCATTTGATAGCAAAACCTGACCTGAACAGGTTTGAGAGTATTTCTGGTTGTTAGGTATAATATTTAATTCAACTTCTCCAGGGAGGTGGCTCCGGGGCAGCAGTGTCTTCCGGCTGTAGAAGCTGCCACGTCTTGCTGCAGCACCTTGGGGGTGAGGAGTCTCTTCTCTTCAGAGAAGCTGGCCTGTGAGAAGAAAGGCAGATTCTTTCAGTGAGAACTGAACTGGGCATAGGGTTAGCTTCTGAGGGCTCTTCTGGCACCACTTCCGCTCCAACTCCAGAGAATTCTAGAATGTTCCGAGGGTTGTTAAATGAAGTATTGCACAGAAAGTGCTCAGGGCAGTGTTGGCCCGTAGTAAACACTCAGGGGCAGAGAGGTTGAAAATAACGTCTGCAGGAAATGTTTGCTGGTATCATCCTGCAATTCCCTCATCTCTACCACTTCCCCTGCCCACCCGCCCAGCAACTGACCCTTCGTAGCCCCACTCTCAGCACAGCACTGGTGACCAGTGTGTGTTTGTTTTGCTAACTTGAATGGCACCTCCCTCTAGCAGATCTTTGTTTCTGAGCACTGTGCACACGTGGACGTTCCATTGTGTGCGTCATCGTCACCCTGGAGGAATAATTTGTACCCGTGTTCCAACCTTAGTCCTGGTGTCCCTGATAACAGAAATTAAGTGCAGGCTGTTGTGGGAGCTGATGACGCCTCTCCCAGAGTTCATTAGAAGGACCTTTTTCTTCCTGTTTAGTTAGCAGAGACTGAGTTCCCCAGGATGATGCCTTACTTTAGAATTTGTCCTCTGTTCTAGATAGACACAGCTCAGAGTTGGTTCAACTTTGGCATCAAGTTTGAAGTCCTCTGCTTAGCCAGAGTTACTTTCTTTTAGATCCTAAGGTCATGGATGAGATTGGCCAAGGAAATGGTTTTCAGTGCTAGGGGAGAATTGTGAGTTTGAAAGTCTGTTCCCATGATTGTTGATTTCAGCGTGATTCCGTGTCTCTGTATTTGTGTGTTAAGCTACTGGCTTTATAAATTGGGGGTGGTGGGAGCTAATCTATTTGAAAAAAAAAAGAAAGAAATATACTTAAACAATTAAGAGCATATTTTTGAATTTTTGTTTTATGAGGTTCTAGTTGGCGTGATGTTTTCTAAACATGTGAGAGAAGTGGACGAGCAGGTCTGGTAACTCCGTGTCCCCTGGACTGATGGACGAACAGATTGGCTGACCAATGTGATCTCATCTTGAAATTTTTCTCCTTGTCATATTGCCTTTAGAACTGAATTCCTGACAGGCTCTTATTATTACAGGGTACTTGTAACTGTTCCTGCATTAGACAAATAATGTTGCTGTTGTTTTTTAATAGGCAAGACCTGACTTGCCTCCCCCCACCCCCACACACACACATTGAAATAAACAGAAAGTTGCACGGACTGGTAAATGATAATTGCAGGTGGGCCTTGTAGGTTGTCTTTCCTGCAACCCCAGTAAATACCTGCAGTGGCCAGTGGCCAGGGTAGCCCACCAAGAGAGGTAGTCCTTGGTATCCAGCAGAAATTAGGCATCTCTGCTTTCCTCGCACCCACACAAGAGGTTGATGGCAGTAGGGGTGGAAATACTGAATTGAATGAGTTCCTGGCCTGCTGGATACCAGAAAAACCAAGAAGAAATGGAGCGGCAAAGCAGCAAATAGCTAGAAATGCAAATGACTGGGTCCCACCCTGGAACTGAGTTGGAAACTCTGGGGTGGGACCCAGCAATCTGTTTTAACAAGCCCACCAGGTGATTCTTAGGCCCACCAATGTCTGGGAATCTCTGCTCTAGGAATTCATAAAATGCAGGCCTTGCTCAGGAACTTAAGCTGTCACAGTGGTGCTGTCTCTGCCCCAGGAATCCACGTTTCTGCCTTTGAGTCCTCTCCTGAGGGCAAATGCAGCTGTAAGGGCTTCTCTAGGTGTTCTGGACTGCTCTGTGTTAGTCGTTACCATGAGCGAGCACCTCAGAGTGTAGGTACCTGGCAGGTGAGAGCAAGAGTGAAGCCTCAGGAGAACCTGGGAACGCGGAGTGTGGGCTCTCTTACGGAGGGGACTTCTTGAGACAGGAGAGGGCCCTGAGAGAGAATATTGGTAAATCTCACCGTCATCATTTTTGTAGGATTAGTGTTCCCCATGACGAAGACTTCCTATGTGGTGACTGCACACGTGTCCAGAGGAGGTTGGCTTCTCTAACCTAGAGATTAAAAAATTTGACAAATTTCCTTTCTATTTCTGCTGGCATCAAAATACTGCTTAAGTAGAAGAATTGGACTGTACGATTTTCAGAGAACTTCTTTGTGGGTGACTTAGCATCTCGGACCCATAATCATTTAGGATCGTAGGAATGGTAGGACTCAAATCCTCTTGTCAAATGGCCCCAGGTTCTCTAGTTTTAGGGACCCGCAGGAGAGTATCGGGAGAAGATACGTGTGGCTTTTCCTCTCTGATGTTACCTGAGAGAGCCGTGTGTATTGCCTTTGATCTCCATAGCCATTCATGGATCTGTTATTAACACTTTTGTCCCTTCTGTAGTGTTTTTCTCTGTACTACCCCCTTGGAATTCCTAGTCTATTTCACTTCTTGGAGTTCTAGACCTTTTATTACCCTTTGTGTGAAATAATTTACATAAACATCGGCCTGCTGATAACACTTCTGTAGGCAGGAATTAATTCCGTGGAGCATTTGATAAATGAATACAAGTGTGTTAGAGGTACATTGACCTTTGTTTGTAAACTAACTTATGGCTTCTAGTTTTTGTTAACTGTTTCAGTTAGATAAATGGGGTATCTACAGAAATATTTAGGATCAGTGAAGGCTGATAAGTAGAATTTAATCGTGTGATAAGTTTGAACGTACGTATCTATTATACTGAGTCTGTATTGTCAATATGGATTTATTATCCATTTGACGTTCTTCCTGGGAGTTTTTGATGAATTAAGTGAACACAGATAATGTGTTGACAAGACCAGATGCTCTCTTAAGTAACAAAGTAGGGTATATTTAATGCATGTGCATTTTAAAAAATTGTTGTATAGTTACAGTTTTTGTTCATGGATGCAACCTGAGACCATGATAGAAGGTAATCGGAAAATGATTTACGTCAATTTTTGTTAAACAAGAGCTTATCAGAAATTCATGTTTAAAGTTTATATAAATTGAAATTGAGCTGTTCTTACTTGAGTGTTAGTGTATGCATAGCCTATGGTTGTAATTATTCAGAGTCCCTGTTGGCGATCCTATAGATTTGTGGTGGGCTAGTCCTGGGAAGTAATAAACATGACCAACCATTATTACTCAAAGTTTGAAGAAAATAATAAAAAAATTACCTCTGAACTATCATATGGCAATTTTTAATTAATGATATAGATATAATTTTACTTGATCTCATTTGACTCAAGGGTTCCATGATGTTTATTGTATATTAAGAAGCAGCACCATTATGCTACTTGAAAAGTGGTCAAAATAGGGGTTTTTTTGTACCATTCCCTACTCGGAGAAATCCATGTTTGTTTGTTTTTAACATCTCTAAATGTATTACTTCTTAGGTTTTCACTTACACTAGCCTGTGGACCTCCGTAAACCTTCTTCACACTCCCAGGTTGCTGGGTGCCTCCTGTACCTGCGCATGTGGTTTGTGGTTTCAGCAAGTACTTGTGTATTCCAGAATTACTATTTTCAGAAGATATACTTTCATGCACAGTTTCACCTAATCAGTTTGGAAAATTGGTAATTTCTCTCATAAGTGCACAGATTTTAATTGCTTGCCTGCTTACAAGTGCATTTGAGGCTTTCGGCAGAGTGGACTTTTCAAATCCCCTAAAGGGATAATGAAAAAGATGCTCTGCATTGACATGGAAATTACACATCATCTCATTGGTGTGGGCCCCAGAGGGAACCACGCTGGTACCCGATGCTGAAGTGTATTTCCCTGAAGGGAGCATTCACATCAATATGAAGAAAATTAAGGCATTCCCTTTTACTCTGCTTGATGTGTTTATATATCTTTCTTTATAGTCTCTTTGAGAGTACTTTGCCTTCTTTACTTAAAAAGGAAGGTGGTTATTAAAGCAGAGATGGATGTTAAAGTTGGAAATGCTTTTTTTCCCCCTACCAATTTATTGGCACATATACGATATTTTTAACTTTGAATTTTCTAATTGCCACTGTTCATTTGGGACCATTTGCAGTGGAAGCCCAGTGGGGTGCTTGCCACGGGGACTAGCTGTGTCCCCTTTCAGTCTCAGCATTCTGCATAAATAGTGACACTTCTATATAACTTGGAAAATATAGAAAAATGAAAGTAAGAAAAAAATTACTCATGGTCTCATCAGTGTAGTAATAAATTATTGGTTACTTATAATGCAATAATTTCATTTGCTTTAATACTTTTGATATACAAATTTTAACTTTTTAAACAAAGCACAGAGAACTATGTCAAAATCTTCATTTATATTAGTTTAATGGCTACATAGCATTTCAGATCTGCATATATGCATATTCATATATTTCATATATGTATTTATAATACTCTTAGCTGTTCTCTATTTTTGAACTTTAAGGCTATTTCTAATATTTTGCTCTTT
The DNA here is from genome assembly GCF_015220235.1 of Choloepus didactylus. Lineage (NCBI taxonomy): Eukaryota > Metazoa > Chordata > Mammalia > Pilosa > Megalonychidae > Choloepus > Choloepus didactylus. The sequence continues at coordinate 22,246,177 of NC_051322.1, read as the reverse complement.
TAAATTATCTTCTGGAGAATGGCCTGGCTAGGAGTCAGTGCACTTCTGGATGAACTGTGGACTTTGGAGGCAGAATGAGCTCCAGACTCTGATCTTTCAGCCATTGATTTTCTTTTACCCATCCCTGAAATAAGGATTCTAGCATCTTCCTTCTCAGGCTTGCTGTAGAGATTAGAGATAGCCTGTATATAAGGCACCGAGCATGATGCCGTATACCCAAAAACTGCTTACTAAATGATACTGGCAGTTATTACCTCTGTTCTTAAAGTTTTCCCTGCATTTCAGATTCTGTTAGAATGATTTTTTTTAAATGACCGTCGATTGTGCACACATGTGCACAGAGACCAAAAGAGAGAGCACCAGCTTTCAAGAACGGCAGAATCTGCATTTCTTTGCACTCCCTCTTCTCTGACTGGTGTTTCTGTGGGGGGAGGTCGACAGTGACGTTGAGGACAGGGTCCATGTCTAGTTACTTTTATCCCTCCTGCTTGCTTGACTCGCATCCCCCTTAGTGCCCACCAGTCCTTTGCATATGGTGGAAGCTCAGTGACTATTTGAGGAATTAAATCAATTGCTGAACACTTTCTGGAAAGAGAGACATTTTGTTTGCTTCTTCCCTTTTTGGCTTATGACATGCTTTTTTTTTTTTTTTTTTTTTTTTGACCATTAAAGCATTAATAAAAGCATAAAAGGAAGAGGTGTTTTCTCAGCCTTTGGTGGTTGCACACATGTGGGGAAAATACATAGTAGAGTATCTTGGAGATACAGGCAAGTCACAGACTATCACTTTCTTTGACAGCTGTGTAGATATTTCAGTAATTTATAGATGAAGCTAAAAGGTGAAACCTTTTAGTAACTGCCACTGAATAACCTACCACCAGAATTTTTTTTAACGCTTTTAACTTAAGTATTTTCATGGGCTGCCACCTGTTTACGTAGATTTGATCAGAGGGGTGTGTTTGTGTCTGTAGTTTAGTCATCCTACAAACAAGATGTTCATGCAGTTACAGCCGCTGCCTCCCCCACCCCCCAGGGTCCTCTGAGTCCAATGACTGGTTGTAGATGGCAAGGGACAGGGAGGTGTCAGTCCTTACTATAGACCTCAAGAGTGACTTGGAAGGTTTAAGGATAGGTGTAAACCGCCAGTTTACCAAACAATAAAATCATCATAATTGAAACATTCAAAGGTGTGGTTTTTTTAGCAGCTTCACAGAATGTGCATACATGGTAAATTTTTTATGCTATTTTTACTGGCCTAGGACCAACATAAAAGTGCACTTGGCTGTTAAATTGACCCATTGATTTCTTGTATTTGTTGAATGATCATGCATATTTAAGATTAAGTGGCTCTTTACCAGTATTAGTGACAATGATATATTTCAGAGTATGCTTCATGGACTGGAATGTATGTACATATTCTTTCAAAAATCTTTAGTAGTCATCCATGTAAGGCAATTTTATGGGCAGTAAAAAATATTTAGAGCCCTTTCAGGTTTGTTATTGAGGTGTAGCATGGTCATGAAATTACAGGGTTCGGTGCCTCAGTGAAGAGTAAATATTATAGCTGTGTGTGTGTAACTGCTTTTAGTATTTTCATAACTTTTGAACTCATAAAAGTAGTACTTGCTCACAGCAGAAATCCTAGAAAAATAAACGTAATTCGTAAATGCTATCATCTAGAGAGAACCATTAATAAATTTCTAGCTATGATTCCCCAAAGCACTTCAGTATATGTTTTGAATTTGTCACCTTCTCCTATTTATTCCACAGTGTTATACTGTGCGTATTTTCTCCCATCATTAGATAGTCTTTGAAAACTTGATATTAATGGTTTTCTAATATGCTAGTGTATGATTATACCATAATTTATTTAATCACTCCTCTATTGGACTGGGAGGTTGCTTGTAATTTTTTCGTATTATATATGATGCTATAATGAGTATCCTTTGCAGGTAAATATTTGCCTGTATCTCTGATTTTTTCTTTGGGCTTATTCCTTAGGAATAAATTTGTTGAATCAAAAGGCATCATATTTTTGAATGTTCTCGATACCATATTGCTTTCCAGAAAACTGGAAAGATAATAATTTATCTTTCCAGTAGTAGAATATTAAAATCTGCCTTTCTTTAGAAAGTGTTAGCTTTTTTGCATATTCAACAGTTTGCTAGATGAAAAATTGTTTCAATATTATCTTATGTATTTGTGTGTTTATTTCTTATACTTTCTAGGTGTTTTTTTTTTTAATTTCCTTATTTAGTACGTGTGATTTCTTTATTGGGGTTATCAGTAATTTATGTAACACTGACTGTAGTAGTAAAAGTAGAAAAGAATTAGGAAACCTTTAACAACATGGTTTTTCCAATGGAAATTTCTCTGGGTTAGGGAAATCTCAGTGTATCAAATTCATCATGCAGTCAAAATAAATTTACCCATGGTGCTATGTAATATACTATGTGCACTGACCTCTGCTCTTTGTTAATAATGAACAAAGGCTTCCAGGAAGACGGCAGAATAGGCAAGGTGGAGCTCACTTCTCCACCGTGGAATAACTAGAGCTTAAAAGGCAGAAAACCACAGGGACAGTGGGCGGTTCCAGGGTAGGAGCGGCCAGAGAGGGGCTTCTACGTTATATAGGGAGGACCTGATGAAAAAGCAGAGAAGTTATGACTGAAAGGGTGGGGTGAGTTTGTTTAATCGTCACTGCCTCTGTGGCCAGCTGCTATGCGCCCACGGGAGCGGGTGAGGGAGGTAGTGCACATCCCCACACTCCCATGTCCTCAGCCAGCTCAGGAGAGCACCTTCTCAGTCCCGCAGCCGAGAGCTCCCAGGAGGGAACTCGGGAACCAGCAGACTTGTTTCAGCCACACACAGAGACCTTGCTGCAATGCACAGTGCCTATCCCGAACCCTGATGAAGGCCGCTGCGGGCACCTGGTTTTGGGGAAGAGTCTGGGGGTCCTCCCCTCAGGAGAGGGAAAGCAGAGCATGGCAAAGCCAACCCGACAATTAGCAAGTGAGAGAGACACTCTGTGTTCCGCTGCCTGTATCCTTTCTCCATGGAGGCCTGCAGTGCTCGCGGTGTGTTTGGGTGGAGAGGCAAGGAAAAGGGAGAAAGCCACACAGAAGCACCAAGAATGCCTCCCCACCCTAGAGGCCTGCAGATGCACAGTGATTTTGCAGGCCAACGAATAACAGGGCACTTCTGAGCTGGCTGAGGGCTGGGAAAGGTGAAAATCTCAGTCCCACAGGCTGAGGTTATTTTCATCTGGTTTGGACCTAGCCAGCACACAGTTGCAGTCAGGGAATAGCAGCCTTGAGGGGAAGACCTAGTCCAAGAGCACCATCTGCTGGGAAGATAGGGAAAGTGCACCCTTGTCCGGCGCCTTCTCGCTCGGTCCCGCGCGTCCTGTCCTCGGCCGGCAAGGAGAACAGAGGGAAAGAGGGAGAGACGCAGACAAACTGACACTTGAGGTACGCAATGGCAGTGAATGCAAGCCTTTTACTGGAGCCAGGAAGAAAATTTTCTCTGTTACATATTCCACACGAGGCCCTATACCCCGTGGGAGAACAACCTCTATGCGGCCGTCAGGCACGGCTCCCTGTGGGCTGTCTCCCCGAGGCTAGCCCGGGTAATTTCTTATATACAATAGTTACAACCAATGTGCTGGCAGTACGCAAGCGTGTACAATAGGCTAGCAGCAACCGCTGCCTCATGCGTCATATGCGGAAGCAGGATACGGGCGCCATCTTGGCTCAAACGATGGGCGGGGGCTACTCTGGAGCAGGTCGCGGCGTGTCCACTAGGCCTTAACCCGGAAAGCGGCTCCCCACATCTCCCCCTTTTTTATATATTTCAACCCAGTGTCTCCATTGATGAGTGTACTCCCGTGGGCCTGAGTGACCCACTACATGTTTTGGTGCTTTGGGGAGTCTGGACTAGGCCCCTGCCATTTTACGGCGGAACCTCTGGCACCGACCAGAATGCTTACCTCATATAGAGACCGGAGAGCCCCTGAGCTGGAAACAACGTGACTCTCCCTACAGTACTTCGCCTCGTAACTGGGGAAAGACGGTTAGGACAGGAGAGTGGCAACCAGCGTCAAAGGCGTCACTAGGCGTCTCTGTGCAATGGCCAGAGTCCAGTCTGGCCACAACTGGGACTCCGCCTAAGAGACTCGCCTGAGACAAAAATCAAGACTGCTGGAGTTGTATGTTATATCCGGGATACGGCCATGGACTTTGCCGCGAACCTGGCCCCAGAGCGCCCCACCCCGAGTGGCCGGGACGGGGATCGATCAGTATAGAAGCTACTGTCAGAAGTACTACAGGTTGAAGACATAGCCATCATAGTGGTAACGCGCAGTTGCTGCTGTGCTTGAAACAAGCGTTCTAACAGGCATTTGACGATTACTAAACCCACCAACAACCCTATAGCGAGGAGAACCCAAGTGGTCAGATTGGGCCACGAAAACCAGGAAGTAACTCGGTTCCACAGGTCAGTTACCAAACTGACAAGGTTGAACTTAACGGGGGTCAACTTAACGGCCCCAATCTTGTCCAGGCTGACGTCCACCTGCTGGGTAAGATTGGTAAAAGTTGGCAGATAAGTATTTTTAAGCCAGTCAGAGACTTTATGGGTGTCAGCAGTTACATTGGCCCTGACCGGAGTGACACAAAGTCTGAAAAGGATCCATCGGGTGTCACACAGTTGCTCGACTGTTTTCCAGAGCCCATCTATCTCCTGTCCAAGTTCCTGTATTTCACTTTGCATTTTCTGGATCGCTTGCGAATTCAATTCTAACATTAGATTGTGGGCGTGCAACGCGTCCCGGGTGGCATTGGCTAAAGTGTTGACTGTTTCCATCGTCAGGGCGATCTGCTCCGTTGTCCAGGCTTGAAGCACCGCATTCCCCACTGCTGGGACGAACAATGAAGCGACGATGCCGCCGAGGTTCCACAGCCAGCCTTTGACACTTCTTGGTTTCCTGTTAAGGGAGGGATTAAAAGGCCCAGAAAACGGAAAGTTTTCCGTTGATACAGCCTGGGTAATAGGGCCTACCCAATCAGTGGTGTTGACTGGGACCCAAACATAGCTGGGACGGTAAGTTAGGATGGCGTAGGGAGGGAATCCGTTCCAGCATTCAGACAGGGTACAGGGGACGCTGGAACAGTTGAAGGTAGGCTCTGTAGAGAGTAGAAAAGCGAAGGGAGGGAGCACACAGACCTGCCTGTGCAAAGGGAAGGAACAATTTTTATCCGCATATGTTCCCTCTGCACCCGAAAAAGAACAATTGGCAGTGGTAGAGCTACCCGTCGCGTCGGTTGACGTGTTGGTAAGGGTACCATTCAATAGCATGAAATAGCGCAGGTCCAGACATGCCCCCAGGGGGTTGCAGGCCAAATGCTGAGCGAAGGTTTGGATACGGGAGGCTTTGGGGTCGATTAATGGTTCTCGACATTGGTTTACGGTACCCCACGCCGATGCCTCAGTATATTTTCGGATCTTGCTTATTGCTGTGAAATTACGTATGTGAGGGCGCACGGACCAGAGCCACCAGTCCTCACTTAAGAGGAACGGGTGCCTCACGGGCATACAGCTGTGCCAAGAGAAGTCCCCCAGAGTGGTTTTCCTGTGCAGATCATGCGCGCAAGGGGAGAAAGGAGGCTGCGGGGCATCAGGATCTCGAGAGCAGTTAAGGACTGTTGGTCTAAACCCAGAAAGCTTGAGGCATCTTTTCGTCTCATTTTTGTTAAGCAACCCCTCACAGTCCTGTTGATAGCCAGCTGAGGTACTAAGAAATTCTAGCAAGACTCCAAAAGTCACCCGAGTGCAATGGGTATCACAGGCAGTACTTGTGCTGTTTGCGCAGGAACAATTAGCTATAGAGCGATTAGCAAATGAAAGGATCAGCGTGTCATCGGTTAGAGGAAAGGTCTCGTTGAAGGTTATGGAGGAAACATTGGTAGGCAAAGGTAGATGATGGAGGCTAAGAGTTAAATTAGGAGTGAAGAACTGAGGAGAGGCGGGGGACCCCGCAGAAAAGGGAGCTAGCGTCGGGGGATGGTGCCAGAGGCCCCAGAGGAACTGATCTTCTCCCTGAACCACTGCAACACTGCTGAGAAAGAGAAAACAAATCAGGAGGGTATTTATAGGGGAATAGGGGTTGGGATCACCGGTCCTCCCCCTGGACGACGGGGAGGCGGTCAGGATCATTCTCATCATCTTGCTGGTCATCTTGCTGGTCGTCACCAGCGTTGAAGGTTGGGTCTCTTGTGTCATGTTGGGGGTTCCCCAATTGGTCAGGCTGCAGCTTCTCAGCGCTCTCGGGCGTTGATACGGTTCTCACCAATCTCTCCGGAACCCACACCGGTTGACGTCCTGGTTCCTGTGGGAAGACACAAACAGAGCCTCTGGCCCAGCTGAGCACGGGGTCAGGGCCTTGCCACTGTCCTGACAGGACATCGTTCCATCGGACTAGACCTCTATGTGGAGGACTCGGGGAGGTGTGCTGAAGGGCAGGTGTCATGCCCTGTGAATTTTCATTTAAGAAATTATACGTGAATAAGGCTACAGACAGTTGAGCCTTTGGGGATAGGCCGTGACCTATCCCCTCTTTCTGTTTTTTGAGCAAGTCTTTCAGAGACCTGTGTGCTCTTTCAATGATACCTTGTCCTTGAGGGTTGTAAGGGATTCCATGCTTCAATTGTACTCCCATATTATCACAAAATTTTTGGAAAGTTTTACTGGTATAAGCAGGTCCGTTATCTGTCTTTAACATTTTTGGCTTGCCCCACGCTGCCCAAGCGGCAAGGCAGTGTGCAATGACTTGGTGGACTTTTTCTCCTGTCTCAGCAGAGGCAAATAATATTTGAGAACATGTGTCTACTGACACATGCAGGTATTTGATTTTTCCGTACTCTGAATGATGAGTGACATCCATTTGCCAAATGTCTCCTGGGACGAGACCTCTAGGGTTAACTCCCACAGATGGGATATGCTGCTGAGTAACACAATTTCCACAAGCTCGGACTATGTCTCTAGCGGCCGCTCGCGGTATACTAAACCGCTTAGCCAGGGTACCTGCATTGATATGAAATTTGGCGTGGAACTCTCGGGCTTGCTGATATGGTGTCAGCACGGGGAAGACGTGTGGCTGTCGAGTGGCCACATCTACTATGTGATTTCCTTGGGCCACGGGACCAGGTAGGCCTGTATGGGCCCTAATGTGAGTTGTGTAAAAGGGATGTTGCCTAGTATGAATCGTCTTTTGCAGCTCGAGAAAGAATGTGCTTACAGTGGAGGAGCATTTTATAATGCCCACAGTTTCTAGGATTTGTAGAGAATTTACGACATAAAGGGAATCAGAGACAATATTCAGGGGGCCAGGAAACTCTCTCAGGACTGTAATAGTAACCTGCAATTCAACCCACTGCGGTTTTTGTGGTTGAAAAAACACTGTTTTGGGAGTGTCCCCTTCCACACAATACGCCCCTGTACCGGAGCTGGAGCCATCCGTGTACACGGTGAGGGCGTTCGCTAGTGGCCTAGACGAAGTCACTTTGGGAAAGATTACCGGATGTTGGGTGACAAACTGTAAGAGGGGGTCTTTGGGATATTGGTTATTAATACATCCCGAAAAGGTGCATCGGAGAACAGCCCATTGATCTATGCATCCGGTAAGCACCTCAATTTGTGGGAGAGAGTAGGGTACTCTAAGGTTTTTTGGTGGTTGGCCAAGGTGTTGGATGGCCTTCTTGATGGCCTCCAGGGCCAGATCTGCAACTGCGGTAGGGTAATGCTCTAAGATCTTTTTTGGAGAAACTCCGGGGTGGATCCAGAGCAATGGCCCCTGTTGCCACAGCACCGCCGTGGGCTGTGACACCGTCGGCAGCAGGCAAGCTTCGAAAGGCTTATCAGGGTTTATTCTTTTTAACGTGGCACTACTGAGTGCTTGTTCTACTTGGCATAGTGCTTGTCTTGCTTCAGGGGTGAAGGACCGGGGCGAAGCTAAGTCCGGATCCCCTTTAAGCAAGTCAAACAAGGGTCTTAATTCGGCATTGGGTAACTTCAGATATGGGCGAACCCAATTTATGTCTCCCATGAGTTTTTGTAAGTCATTGAGGGTGTTCAGTTTATCTAACCTGAGAGACACCTTTTGGGGGGAGACTTGAGTAGACGTAAGTTTTGCTCCCAGGAAGGTGACAATCTCGGTCATCTGGATCTTCTCTGGGGCTATTTCAAGATTGACCTCTCTAAGTGCAAGAACCAAATGTGATAGTGCAGCGTTAAGGAGATCTGGGCTTTCATGAGTCAGCAAGATATCATCCATGTAATGAAGGATCCTTACTTTGGGGAATTGCTGCCGGGTATCGGCCAACTGTGCAGCGACATACAACTGACACATGGTAGGGCTGTTGGTCATGCCCTGGGGCAGGACCGTCCACTCAAAGCGGTGACAGGGCTCCTCTTGGTTTAGAGAGGGCACAGTAAAAGCAAATTTTTGGGTATCCTCTGTGTGAAGTGGGATAGAAAAGAAACAGTCTTTGATATCTAAGATGATAACAGGCCAACGCTCTGGCAGGGCCGAAAGGAGGGGCAACCCCATCTGAACGGGCCCTAAAGGCTCCATGCAATTATTGATGGCTCTTAAATCGTGCAGCAACCTCCACTTGCCTGATTTTTTCTTTATAACAAAAATAGGGGTGTTCCAAGGTGATGTGGAGGGAATGAGGTGGCCCTCTCTTAGCTGATCTGACACCAGAGTGTGTAATGCGGAGAGCTTTTCCCGTGATAAGGGCCACTGAGGCACCCAAACCGGAGATTTGGTCTTCCATTTTAGCTTTATGGGTGTGGGTGGGAACATTCCCTCAGTGGCCCCCAGGAAAAACCCAGGCCTTGCTTGACAATGTTGGAGGTAGCTTGTATGGGCTCTACACGTCCCTGTAACGAGGCTCCTAAGCCTTTGCCAGGGACATATCCCATTCCTTTTAACAATCGCTTAGAGGTTGGGGAGCAACCACTGGTCAAGGTAACGTCCATCTGGGTAAGAATGTCTCTTCCCCACAGGGAAACAGGCAGGGCTAATACATATGGCTGAAAACTACCTTGGTGTCCTTCTTCGTCTGCCCAATGAAGGGCAGCGGCACTCAGCATGGGTGCCGAAACCTGGCCTATTCCTCTGATGGTATCTTCCGCCTTGCACGTCGGCCAGGTGGAGGGCCAGTCCTGTTGTCTTATAATCGACCGATCGGCCCCGGTATCTAGCAGGCCTAGGAAAGATCTGCCTTGTACCTTGATAGTCAGCATGGGTCGAGACTCCAGAGACATATGGAAGCCCTCAAAAACTTCTCCTGAAGACCCAAATCCCTTATCTCCTCTCTGTCTGGGTCTACTCTGAAAGAGTGTATGTAAGCTGGGTAAGAGCAAGAGCTGTGCCAGCTTGTCACCTTTTGCAATGACCAGCGTACCTTGCTGAGATTGTACCATAATCTGGACGTAACCTGTGAAATCTGAATCCACAACACCTGGTATGACACTTAGTCCTTTCAGGGCTGTGGATGCTCTCCCTATTATGAGCCCAACAGTCTTTGCTGGCAAGGGCCCTTTAAAGGAGGTCCCTACCAACTGGACACCCATGGAGGGGGTCAGTACGAGTCTGGAGGTGGCACAGAGGTCCAGTCCCGCTGACCCAGGGGATGCGCGAATTTGGGCGGGCTTCGTGTCGCCGGATGGCATGCAGGGGGGCCCACCGAAAGGGTGGACCCCCCCTGCCCGTTTTTTGGGTCCTGTTCAGGACGGCCAGAAAGGCGCACACCTTGCGCATCGAAGGCTGACCTACAGTCTTCTGCGCGATGAGGTCCCTTGTGGCAACGGCCACATAGCCTGGTTGCTGCATATGGTCTACCAAACTGTGGAGTGGCAGGTGGTTGACCTTTATTGGGACAGTTCCTCTTAATATGTCCCAGCTGGCCACAATGATAACATCCTCTGGGCTTCATTTCTAGTTCTTTAGATTTCTTTGCAGACACTTGCAAGGAGTTGGCTAGCATGGCAGCTAGACCTGCATTAGTTAACGGGCTGCCAGCATCTCTGCAAAGCCGAACCCAGTCCGTCAGCTGTTTTCCTCTGTTTTGTGCTAAAATAACTTTACATTCCTTATTGCACTGTTCAAATATCATTTGTTTAACTACAGTCTCTGCCACCCCTGGATCTGAGAAAATTCTCTCGGCTGCAGTCTGCATTTTGGCTACAAAGTCCACAAAAGGTTCTGTGGGGCCCTGATGAATATTACTGAGCGAGGCTTGAGCCTCTCCCTCACCTGTCAGCTTTTTCCAAGCTCCCACGAAACAACGGAAGATTTGGGCATAGACCTCTTGAGGGAACCGCGTTTGATTTTGGGCATGGGCTCCCCTCCCCAACAGCATGTCTGTATTCCACGCGCCATGTCTTCCCGCTGCGTTCCTAGCCGCTTGTTCCTCAGCTAACTCTTCAAACCACGCTTTCCAATCTATAAATCGGCCTGGTGGCAAACAAGCACGGGCTAACTGAACGATATCTGCGGGCGTATGATTTAGGGCGGAGAGGTTTTCAACCATGTTCAGGGTATAAGGGGCATTGGGGCCGTACTGATGGACGGCCTGCCTTAGCTCTTTCAAAAGTTTGTAATCATATGCTTCATATTGGTTGTTGCCTTGGTGGTTAATAATAACCGGGTACATTTCTGGGGATGGTTCTGGCTTAAGTGGTTGGTACCCACCTAGTATACCGAAAGGCCTAAAGGTGAAAGAGGGGACCCATTTCCAGAAATGCCTCCCTCCACATTCTGATGGTATGGGGTCTAGGGGGCCTGAGTATTCAGGTGGGGGATACGGCTGTGGATGCCCCTCCCCCGGCCCGCCTGCAAGGGGCTCCGGGTCCCGCAAAGGCGGACCATCGTGATTATTGGATTCGGGCACTAGTGGGAGCTCTCGGCAAGGGCCTTTGGCGGAGCCGCTCAACCAGCCCACCGGAAGCCGCGGCGTTTTTTGTGACGCGGCAACAGGAGCCGGCGGGGCGGAAGGCCGCGTGGGTGGGGCGGGAGGCTCCTCCCAAGCAATTAATGGAGGCGCTTCCGCTCCCTCACCGTCATCACTACCCGATTCTGAGGCAGAGGTGTCCGAGCTACCACCACTCAACTCTGGCTGCTTGCCTTTATGAGAGCCGGCCGCAGATGACACCGACTGGGTTTCTTGGAGAGCGTGCCGTACCTCTTGCAAGGCGGAGGACGGACTTAGGCCTGTAGTCGACTCCAGTTCAAGGACCGTGCGGACGGTCTCCCATATAGGGACTAGAATTGGATCCAGACAAACGCCCGTCTGACGCGCCCGGTCTATATCGTGACCAAGCTTCAGCCAAGAGGGCAGACTGAGGCTGCCGGTGGAGGGAAACCAAGGGGCAAAAGTTTCAACATCATCGAGAAACCTCTGTAGGGAGCTTTTCTTAACTGAGATACCCCTCTGCTTCAGGAGGGTTTTTAAAGGAGCCAATAAAGGCGAACTTCCAGACTGCCCCATGCTTGCAGTCGGCGCTGTACTTTAACCACTCGGAGAGCTCTTCCGAGTCCCCGGGACCGCCTGAGAACCCACGGGCCCTGACTCTCACGTAAAAGAAACACTCACCTTCTCGCGCTGATCAGTCGCGGGAAGTCCGCTGCAGTGAAAAAGGAGCGAGGCGAAAGGTATGTGCCCCGTACGGTTAGCTCAGTTGGTTAGAGCTTGGTGCTGATAACGCCAAGGTCGCGGGTTCGATCCCCGTACGGGCCACCACTTGTCCGGCGCCTTCTCGCTCGGTCCCGCGCGTCCTGTCCTCGGCCGGCAAGGAGAACAGAGGGAAAGAGGGAGAGACGCAGACAAACTGACACTTGAGGTACGCAATGGCAGTGAATGCAAGCCTTTTACTGGAGCCAGGAAGAAAATTTTCTCTGTTACATATTCCACACGAGGCCCTATACCCCGTGGGAGAACAACCTCTATGCGGCCGTCAGGCACGGCTCCCTGTGGGCTGTCTCCCCGAGGCTAGCCCGGGTAATTTCTTATATACAATAGTTACAACCAATGTGCTGGCAGTACGCAAGCGTGTACAATAGGCTAGCAGCAACCGCTGCCTCATGCGTCATATGCGGAAGCAGGATACGGGCGCCATCTTGGCTCAAACGATGGGCGGGGGCTACTCTGGAGCAGGTCGCGGCGTGTCCACTAGGCCTTAACCCGGAAAGCGGCTCCCCACACACCCTGGCAGACTGCTATTCTGCCAAATCTTCTACAGATGCCCAAATAGACTTGTATACCCTGTGGGACGCCTTGGCCTTGGTCTGCCTGGGACTTGCTGATAAACCAAGTTCCAAAAGAGACCTTCAGTGCAAACCCAAGCAACTATGAAATCTTAGGCAAGCAAGGGAAATCAGCTTTCAAAATCATCTTATCAAGATAATCAATTGCCAAGAAATCAGCAGAAAGTCACAAAGCACATGAAGATGCAAGAAGATATGGCCAATCAAATAACCAAATTAAAAAGCCAAAGGAGACACAGAATTTGTAACAGCTAATCAAATAAGTACATAGAAATCTCCAAAATATCTTCAATGGATTGGCTAAAGACATAAAGGATATCAAGAAGACACAAGAAGAGCATAAAGAAGAATTTGAAAGAGTAAATAGAAACATAGCAGGTCTTATGGAAATGAAAGACACTGTAGATCATATTAAAAATATACTAGAGGGGAGTGATGTCATCAACATGGTGATGTAAACAGCTGCTGGAAACTTCTCCCCAGATATTCAACAAAAAAGGGAGATAACCTTGAATTGTTTGGAACTCTGGAAGAGGGTATGCATGGGAGAAGGACCCTACAGATGCTGGATTGAAGAAGAACAGAGATACAAGTAATGAAAATGTTCAAAAAATTGATTTTGGTGATGAATATACAAACTATATGATGGTACTGTGAACAAATTGCACACTGTGGATGATTGTAGGGTATGTGAATATATCAGTGAAACTGAATTTATATATATATATATCTCCACACACATGCTAGAGGCACAACAGATTTGTAGAGGAAGAAGAAAGAAATGAACTAGAGGACAAGACAATTGAATGCAAATGCACAAAAGAACAAATGGTGAAAAAGATGGAAAGTTTTGAATTGGATATCAGGGAAATGATGGACAACATGAAGCACACAATATAATATAAGAATTATTGGTGGAGGCGGGGCAAGATGGCAGACTGGTGAGCTGTATGTTTTAGTTACTCCTCCAGGAAAGTAGGTAAAAAGCCAGGAACTGCGTGGACTGGACACCACAGAGAAATCTGTCTTTGGGCATACTTCATACAACACTCATGAAAACGTGGAACTGCTGAGATCAGCGAAATCTGTAAGTTTTTGCGGCCAGGGGACCCGCGCCCCTCCCTGCCAGGCTCAGTCCCGGGGGAGGAGGGGCTGTCAGCTCCAGGAAGGAGAAGGGAGAATTGCAGTGGCTGCTCTTACCGGAAACTCATTCTACTGATTCAAACTCCAACCATAGATAGACTGAGGCCAGACACCAGAGACTCTGAGAGCAGCCAGCCCAGCAGAGAGGAGACAGGCATAGAAAAAAAACAACACGAAAAACTCCAAAATAAAAGCAGAGGATTTTTGGAGTTCTGGTGAACACAGAAAGGGGAAGGGCGGAGATCAGGCCTTAAGGCGCATATGCAAATCCCGAAGCAAGGCTGATCTCTCTGCCCTGGGCACTTTTCCTTAATGGCCCTGGTTGCTTTGTCTATTAGCATTTCAATAACCCATTAGATCTCTGAGGAGGGCCGTTTTTTGTTTTTTTTTTTTTTTTTTTTTTTTTTTTTTTTTTTTTTTTTAAATCCTTTTTGCTTTTTCTAAAACAATTACTCTAAGAAGCTCAATACAGAAAGCTTCAAAGAATTGAAATTTGGGCACGTCAAGTCAAGAGCAGAACTAAGAGAGCTCTGAGACAAAAGGCAATAATCCAGTGGCTGAGAAAATTCACTAAACAACACAACTTCCCAAGAAAAGGGGGGTGTCCGCTCACAGCCACCATCCTGGTGGACAGGAAACACTCCTGCCCATCGCCAGCCCCATAGCCCAGAGCTGCCCCAGACAACCCAGTGTGACGGAAGTGCTTCAAATAACAGGCACACACCACAAAACTGGGCGTGGACATTAGCCTTCCCTGCAACCTCAGCTGAATGTCCCAGAGCTGGGAAGGGGGAGCAGTGTGAATTAACAGAGCCCCATTCAGCCATCATTTGAGCAGACTGGGAGCCTCCCAACACAGCCCAGCAGCCCAGAACTGCCCTGGGGGGACGGCACTCACCTGTGACATAGCACAGTCATCCCTCAACAGAGGACCCGGGGTGCACAGCCTGGAAGAGGGGCCCACTTGCAAGTCTCAGGAGCCATACGCCAATACCAAAGACTTGTGGGTCAGTGGCAGAGACAAACTGTGGCAGGACTGAACTGAAGGATTAGACTATTGCAGTAGCTTTAAAACTCTAGGATCATCAGGGAGATTTGATTGTTAGGGCCACCCCCCCTCCCCGACTGCCCAGAAACACGCCCCACATACAGGGCAGGCAACACCAACTACACACGCAAGCTTGGGACACCAATTGGGCCCCACAAGACTCACTCCCCCACTCACCAAAAAGGCTAAGCAGGGGAGATCTGGCTTGTGGAGAACAGGTGGCTCGTGGACGCCACCTGCTGGTTAGTTAGAGAAAGTGTACTCCACGAAGCTGTAGATCTGATAAATTAGAGATAAGGACTTCAACTGGTCTACAAACCCTAAAAGAACCCTATCAAGGTCAGCAAATGCCACGAGGCCAAAAACAACAGAAAATTATAAAGCATATGAAAAAACCAGACGATATGGATAACCCAAGCCCAAGCACCCAAATCAAAAGACCAGAAGAGACACACCTAGAGCAGCTACTCAAAGAACTAAAGATGAACAATGAGACCCTAGTACGGGATATGAAGGAAATCAAGAAGACCCTAGAAGAGCATAAAGAAGACATTGCAAGACTAAATAAAAAAATGGATGATCTTATGGAAATTAAAGAAACTGTTGACCAAATTAAAAAGATTCTGGACACTCATAGTACAAGACTAGAGGAAGTTGAACAACGAATCAGTGACCTGGAAGATGACAGAATGGAAAATGAAAGCATAAAAGAAAGAATGGGGAAAAAAATTGAAAAACTCGAAATGGACCTCAGGGATATGATAGATAATATGAAACGTCCGAATATAAGACTCATTGGTGTCCCAGAAGGGGAAGAAAAGGGTAAAGGTCTAGGAAGAGTATTCAAAGAAATTGTTGGGGAAAACTTCCCAAATCTTCTAAACAACATAAATACACAAATCATAAATGCTCAGCGAACTCCAAATAGAATAAATCCAAAAAAACCCACTCCGAGACATATACTGATCACACTGTCAAACATAGAAGAGAAGGAGCAAGTTCTGAAAGCAGCAAGAGAAAAGCAATTCACCACATACAAAGGAAACAGCATAAGACTAAGTAGTGACTACTCAGCAGCCACCATGGAGGCGAGAAGGCAGTGGCACGATATATTTAAAATTCTGAGAGAGAGGAATTTCCAGCCAAGAATACTTTATCCAGCAAAGCTCTCCTTCAAATTTGAGGGAGAGCTTAAATTTTTCACAGACAAAGAAATGCTGAGAGAATTTGCTAACAAGAGACCTGCCCTACTGGAGATACTAAAGGGAGCCCTACAGACAGAGAAACAAAGACAGGACAGAGAGACTTGGAGAAAGGTTCAGTACTAAAGAGATTCGGTATGGGTACAATAAAGGATATTAATAGAGAGAGGGAAAAATATGGCAAACATAATCCAAAGGATAAGATGGCCGATTCAAGAAATGCCTTCACGGTTTTAACGTTGAATGTAAATGGATTAAACTCCCCAATTAAAAGATACAGATTCGCAGAATGGATCAAAAAAAATGAACCATCAATATGTTGCATACAAGAGACTCATCTTAGACACAGGGACACAAAGAAACTGAAAGTGAAAGGATGGAAAAAAATATTTCATGCAAGCTACAGCCAAAAGAAAGCAGGTGTAGCAATATTAATCTCAGATAAAATAGACTTCAAATGCAGGGATGTTTTGAGAGACAAAGAAGGCCACTACATACTAATAAAAGGGGCAATTCAGCAAGAAGAAATAACAATCGTAAATGTCTATGCACCCAATCAAGGTGCCACAAAATACATGAGAGAAACATTGGCAAAACTAAAGGAAGCAATTGATGTTTCCACAATAATTGTGGGAGACTTCAACACATCACTCTCTCCTATAGATAGATCAACCAGACAGAAGACCAATAAGGAAATTGAAAACCTAAACAATCTGATAAATGAATTAGATTTAACAGACATCTACAGGACATTACATCCCAAATCACCAGGATACACATACTTTTCTAGTGCTCACGGAACTTTCTCCAGAATAGATCATATGCTGGGACATAAAACAAGCCTCAATAAATTTAAAAAGATTGAAATTATTCAAAGCACATTCTCTGACCACAATGGAATACAATTAGAAGTCAATAACCATCAGAGACTTAGAAAATTCACAAATACCTGGAGGTTAAACAACACACTCCTAAACAATCAGTGGGTTAAAGAAGAAATAGCAAGAGAAATTGCTAAATATATAGAGACGAACGAAAATGAGAACACAACATACCAAAACCTATGGGATGCAGCAAAAGCAGTGCTAAGGGGGAAATTTATAGCACTAAACGCATATATTAAAAAGGAAGAAAGAGCCAAAATCAAAGAACTAATGGATCAACTGAAGAAGCTAGAAAATGAACAGCAAACCAATCCTAAACCAAGTACAAGAAAAGAAATAACAAGGATTAAAGCAGAAATAAATGACATAGAGAACAAAAAAACAATAGAAAGGATAAATATCACCAAAAGTTGGTTCTTTGAGAAGATCAACAAGATTGACAAGCCCCTAGCTAGACTGACAAAATCAAAAAGAGAGAAGACCCATATAAACAAAATAATGAATGAAAAAGGTGACATAACTGCAGATCCTGAAGAAATTAAAAAAATTATAAGAGGATATTATGAACAACTGCATGGCAACAAACTGGATAATGTAGAAGAAATGGACAATTTCCTGGAAACATATGAACAACCTAGACTGACCAGAGAAGAAATAGAAGACCTCAACCAACCCATCACAAGCAAAGAGATCCAATCAGTCATCAAAAATCTTCCCACAAATAAATGCCCAGGGCCAGATGGCTTCACAGGGGAATTCTACCAAACTTTCCAGAAAGAACTGACACCAATCTTACTCAAACTCTTTCAAAACATTGAAAAAAATGGAACACTACCTAACTCATTTTATGAAGCTAACATCAATCTAATACCAAAACCAGGCAAAGATGCTACAAAAAAGGAAAACTACCGGCCAATCTCCCTAATGAATATAGATGCAAAAATCCTCAACAAAATACTTGCAAATCGAATCCAAAGACACATTAAAAAAATCATACACCATGACCAAGTGGGGTTCATTCCAGGCATGCAAGGCTGGTTCAACATAAGAAAAACAATCAATGTATTACAACACATTAAAAACTCGAAAGGGAAAAATCAATTGATCATCTCAATAGATGCTGAAAAAGCATTTGACAAAATCCAACATCCGTTTTTGATAAAAACACTTCAAAAGGTAGGAATTGAAGGAAACTTCCTCAACATGATAAAGAGCATATATGAAAAACCCACAGCCAGCATAGTACTCAATGGTGAGAGACTGAAAGCCTTCCATCTAAGATCAGGAACAAGACAAGGATGCCCGCTGTCACCACTGTTATTCAACATTGTGCTGGAAGTGCTAGCCAGGGCAATCCGGCAAGACAAAGAAATAAAAGGCATCCAAATTGGAAAAGAAGAAGTAAAACTGTCATTGTTTGCAGATGATATGATCTTATATCTAGAAAACCCTGAGAAATCAACGATACACCTACTAGAGCTAATAAACAAATTTAGCAAAGTAGCGGGATACAAGATTAATGCACATAAGTCAGTAATGTTTCTATATGCTAGAAATGAACAAACTGAAGAGACACTCAAGAAAAAGATACCATTTTCAATAGCAACTAAAAAAATCAAGTACCTAGGAATCAACTTAACCAAAGATGTAAAAGACCTATACAAAGAAAACTACATAACTCTACTAAAAGAAATAGAAGGGGACCTTAAAAGATGGAAAAATATTCCATGTTCATGGATAGGAAGGCTAAATGTCATTAAGATGTCAATTCTACCCAAACTCATCTACAGATTCAATGCAATCCCAATCAAAATTCCAACAACCTACTTTGCAGACTTGGAAAAGCTAGTTATCAAATTTATTTGGAAAGGGAAGATGCCTCGAATTGCTAAAGACACTCTAAAAAAGAAAAACGAAGTGGGAGGACTTACACTCCCTGACTTTGAAGCTTATTATAAAGCCACAGTTGCCAAAACAGCATGGTACTGGCACAAAGATAGACATATAGATCAATGGAATCGAATTGAGAATTCAGAGATAGACCCTCAGATCTATGGCCGACTGATCTTTGATAAGGCCCCCAAAGTCACCGAACTGAGCCATAATGGTCTTTTCAACAAATGGGGCTGGGAGAGTTGGATATCCATATCCAAAAGAATGAAAGAGGACCCCTACCTCACCCCCTACACAAAAATTAACTCAAAATGGACCAAAGATCTCAATATAAAAGAAAGTACCATAAAACTCCTAGAAGATAATGTAGGAAAACATCTTCAAGACCTTGTATTAGGAGGCCACTTCCTAGACTTTACACCCAAAGCACAAGCAACAAAAGAGAAAATAGATAAATGGGAACTCCTCAAGCTTAGAAGTTTCTGCACCTCAAAGGAATTTCTCAAAAAGGTAAAGAGGCAGCCAACTCAATGGGAAAAAATTTTTGGAAACCATGTATGTGACAAAAGACTGATATCTTGCATATACAAAGAAATCCTACAACTCAATGACAATAGTACAGACAGCCCAATTATAAAATGGGCAAAAGATATGAAAAGACAGTTCTCTGAAGAGGAAATACAAATGGCCAAGAAACACATGAAAAAATGTTCAGCTTCACTAGCTATTAGAGAGATGCAAATTAAGACCACAATGAGATACCATCTAACACCGGTTAGAATGGCTGCCATTAAACAAACAGGAAACTACAAATGCTGGAGGGGATGTGGAGAAATTGGAACTCTTATTCATTGTTGGTGGGACTGTATAATGGTTCAGCCACTCTGGAAGTCAGTCTGGCAGTTCCTTAGAAAACTAGATATAGTGTTACCATTCGATCCAGCGATTGCACTTCTCGGTATATACCCGGAAGATCGGAAAGCAGTGACACGAACAGATATCTGCACGCCAATGTTCATAGCAGCATTATTCACAATTGCCAAGAGATGGAAACAACCCAAATGTCCTTCAACAGATGAGTGGATAAATAAAATGTGGTATATACACACGATGGAATACTACGCGGCAGTAAGAAGGAACGATCTCGTGAAACATATGACAACATGGATGAACCTTGAAGACATAATGCTGAGCGAAATAAGCCAGGCACAAAAAGAGAAATATTATATGCTACCACTAATGTGAACTTTGAAAAATGTATAACAAATGGTTTATAATGTAGAATGTAGGGGAACTAGCAGTAGAGAGCAATTAAGGAAGGGGGAACAATAATCCAAGAAGAACAGATAAGCTATTTAACGTTCTGGGGATGCCCAGAAATGACTATGGTCTGTTAATTTCTGATGGATGTAGTAGGAACAAGTTCACTGAAATGTTGCTATATTATGTAACTTTCTTGGGGTAAAGTAGGAACATGTTGGAAGTTAAGCAGTTATCTTAGGTTAGTTGTCTTTTTCTTACTCCCTTGCTATGGTCTCTTTGAAATGTTCTTTTATTGTATGTTTGTTTTCTTTTTAACTTTTTTTTTCATACAGGTGATTTGAAAAAAGAAGGGAAAGTTAAAAAAAAAAAAAAAGAAAAAGAAAAAAGACAAACAAGGGAAAAAAAAAAAAAAAGATGTAGTGCCCCCTTGAGGAGCCTGTGGAGAATGCAGGGGTATTCGCCTACCCCACCTCCATGGTTGCTAACATGACCACAGACATAGGGGACTGGTGGTTTGATGGGTTGAGCCCTCTACCATAAGTTTTACCCTTGGGAAGACGGTTGCTGCAAAGGAGAGGCTAGGCCTCCCTGTATTTGTGCCTAAGAGTCTCCTCCTGAATGCCTCTTTGTTGCTCAGATGTGGCCCTCTCTCTCTGGCTAAGCCAACTTGAAAGGTGAAATCACTGCCCTCCCCCCTACGTGGGATCAGACACCCAGGGAAGTGAATCTCCCTGGCAACGTGGAATATGACTCCCGGGGAGGAATGTAGACCCGGCATCGTGGGATGGAGAACATCTTCTTGACCAAAAGGGGGATGTGAAAGGAAATGAAATAAGCTTCAGTGGCAGAGAGATTCCAAAACGAGCCGAGAGATCACTCTGGTGGGCACTCTTACGCACACTTTAGACAACCTTTTTTAGGTTCTAAAGAATTGGGGTAGCTGGTGGTGGATACCTGAAACTATTAAACTACAACCCAGAACCCATGAATCTCGAAGACAGTTGTATAAAAATGTAGCTTATGAGGGGTGACAGTGGGATTGGGAATGCCATAAGGACCAAACTCCACTTTGTCTAGTTTATGGATGGATGTGTAGAAAAGTAGGGGAAGCAAACAAACAGACAAAGGTACATAGTGTTCTTTTTTACTTCAATTGCTCTTTTTCACTCTAATTATTATTCTTGTTATTTTTGTGTGTGTGCTAATGAAGGTGTCAGGGATTGATTTAGGTGATGAATGTACAACTATGTAATGGTACTGTAAACAATCGAAAGTACAATTTGTTTTGTATGACTGCGTGGTATGTGAATATATCTCAATAAAATGATGATTAAAAAAAAAAAAAAAGAATTATTGGTGCTCCAGAAGGAGAAGAGTAAAAAGCTAGGAAGATTATTTGAGGAGATAATTGGGGAAAACTTCCCAACCCTTATAAAAGACATACATACGCAAATCAAAGAAGCCCACCAAACTCCAAATAGAATAAATCCAAATAGACCCACTCCAAGACACATACTAAACAGATTGTCAAATGCTGAAGAGAAAGAGAAAGTCCTGAAAGCAGCAAGAGAAAAGCAATAAAGGGAAGCCACATAAGACTAAGTACTAACAACTCAACATGTAGGTGAGAAGGCAGTGGTATGAAATACTTAAGATTCTGAAAGAGAAGAATTGCCGGCCAAGAATTCTTTATCCAGCAAAGCTGTCCTTCAAAAGTGAAGGAGGGTTTAAACTTTTCACAGACAAACAAATGGTGAGGAAATTTATTTACATGAGACCCGCCCTGCAAGAAATACTAAAGGGAGTTCTGTCAGCTGGGGGGAAAAAAAAAAGAGGTCTGGAGAAGGGTACAGAATTGAAGACTATTAGTAAAGGTAACTTAAAGGGTAAAGAGAGAGAGAGAAAAATAGATCCGACAAATAAAAACCAAAGGATAAGATGGTTGGTTCAAGTACTACCTTTACAGTAATAACTTTGAATGTGAATGAACTAAACTCCCCAATTAAAAGATACAGATTGGCAGAATAGAAGAAAAAGTGTAATCTGTTTGTTTGCTGTTTACAAGAGACTAATCTTAGATCCAAAGGTACAAATAGATTGAAAGTGTAAGGATGGAGAAAAATATTCCGTGCAAGCTGTAACCAAAAGAAAGCAGGGCTAGCTATGCTAATATGAGACGAAATAGAGTTTAAATGCAAAGATGCCATAAGAGAAAAGGAAAGACACTATATACTAATAAAAGGGACAATTCACCAAGAAATAACAATTGTGCCTAATCAAGGTGCTTCCAAATTCATGAGGCAAACATTGGCAAAACTGAAGGGAGCAGTAGACATTTCTACAATAATAGTGGGAGACTTTAATACTCTACTCTCTTCTGTAGATAGAACAACCAGACAGAGGCTCGATAAGGAAATAGAGAACCTAAAAAATATGATAAATGAATTAGACCTAACAGATGTATATGGATTGTTGCATCCCCAAACACCAGAATATATTTTATCTAGTGCTCATGGGATGTTCTCCAGGATAGATCATATGCTGGGGCACAAAACAGGTCTTAATAAATTTAAAAAGATTGAAATTATTCAAAGCACTTTCTCTTGTGACAATGGAATGAAGCTGGAAACCAATAACCACCAAAGAACCAGAAATATCACAAATATATGGAGGTTAAAAACACACTCTTAAATAATCAGTGGGTCAGAGAAGAAATTGCAAGAGAAACGAGTAAGTATCTAGAGACAAATGAAAAGGAGAATACAACATATCAAAACCTATGGCATGCAGCGAAAGCAGTGTTGAGAGGAAAATTTATTGCTCTGAATGCATACATTAAAAAAGAAGAAAGAGCTAAAACCAAAGATCTAACTGAACAACTGAAGAAGCTAGAGTAAGAACAGCAAACTAGCCCTGAAGCAAGTAGAAGAAAAGAAATAACAAAGATTAAAGCAGAAATAAATGAACTAGAGAATAAAGAAGATAGAATCAATAAAACCAAAAGTTGGTTCTTTGAGAAGATCAAAAAGATTGACAAACCCTTAGCTAGACTGACAAAGTCAAAAAGAAGATACCAATAAACAAAATCAGAAATGAGAGTGGGTCATTACCATGGATCCTGAAGAAATAAAAAAAAAATCGTAAGAGGATACTATGAACAACTGTATGCCAACAAACCAGACAACTTGGAGGAAATGGTCAATTTCCTAGAAATGCATGAACAACCTATACTGACTCAAGAAGAAATAGAAGACCTCAACAAACCATTCACAAGTAAAGAGATTCAATCAGTCATCAAAAACCTTCCTACAAATAAAAGCCCAGTGCCGAATGGCTTCACGGGGGAATTTTACCAAACATTTCAAGAAGAACTAACACCATTCCTGGTCCAGCTCTTCCAAAAAATTGAAGAAAAAGGAACACTACCTAACTCATTTTATGAAGCTATCATCACTGTAATACCAAAACAAGATAAAGACACTAAAAGAAAGGAAAAACAACAGGCCAATCTCCCTAATAAATATAGGTGCAAAAATTCTCAACAAAATACTTGCAAATGGAATTCAAAGACACATTAAAAGAATTATACACCACAACCAAGTGGGGTTCATTCCAGGCATGCAAGGGTGGTTCAGCATAAGAAAATCAATCAAAGTAATACAGCACATTAACAAATATAGAGGAAAAATCATATCATCTTGATTGATGCTGAAAAAGCATTTGACAAAATTCATCCTTTTCTGATAAAAAAAAAAAAACTACAAAAAGTAGGAATTGAAGAAAACTTCCTCAATACGATAAAGAAATATATTGAAAACCAACAGCCAGCATCATACTCAATGGTGAGAAACTGAAAGCCTTTTCCCTAAGATTGGGAACAAGACAAGGATGCCCACTATCACCACTATTATTCAACATTATGCTATAAGTTCTAGCTAGAGCGATTAGGCAAGAAAAAAATAAAAGGCATCCATATCAGAAAGGAAGAAGTAAAACCTTCATTATTTGCAGATGACATGATCCTATATTTGGAAAATCCTGAGAAATTGGCGACAAAGCTGTTTAAGCTAATAAATCCAGCAGAGTGGCAGGCTACAAGATTAATGCATAAAAATGAGTAATGTTTCTCTCTACTAGTAGTGACTTGAGGCAATTAAGAAAAGAATTCCATTCACAATATCAATAAAAGATTCAAGTATCTAGGAATGAACGTAACCAAGAATGTAAAGGACCTATACACGGAAAACTACAAAACTTGCTAAAAGAAATCAAAGACCTAAATAGGTGGAAAGATATTCCGTGTTCATGGATATGAAAGCCAAATATTGTTAAGATGTTAATTATACCCACATTGACCTACAGATTCAACACAATACCAATCAAACTTCCAACAACCTACTTTGCAGACTTGGAAGAGCTAGTTACCAAATTTATTTGGAAGGGAAAGGGGTCTTGAATTGCCAAAAACATCCTGAAAAAGAAGCAGGAAGTGGGTGGACTTACACTTCCTGACTTTAAAGCTTATTATATGGTCATAGAGGTCAAAGCAACATGGTATTGGCACAAAGATAAACATGGATCAATGGAATAGAATTTAGAATTCAGAAAGAGACCCCAGGATCCATGGTCAATTGATTTTTGACAAGGCCCCCAAATCCACTGAACTTGGACAGAAGAGTCTTCAACAAATAGGGCTGTGAGAACTGGATATCCATAACCAAAAGACTGAAAGAGGACCCGCATCTCACGCCCCTTAAAGAAATTAACGCAAAGTGTATCAAAGACCTAAATATAAGAGCCAGTACCATAAAACTCCTAGAAGAAAATATAGGGAAACATCTTCAAGACCTAGTAATAGGAGGTGGCTTCTTAGACCTTACATCCAAAGCCAAGCAGCAAAAGTAAAAATAGATAAACGTGAACTATTCAAAATCAAATGCTTCTGTGCCACAAAGGACTTTGTCAAAAAGGTAAAGAGGCAGCCAACTCAATGGGAGAAAATTTTAGGAAACCTTATATCTAATAAGGGTTTCATATTCAGTATATATAAAGATATCCTACAAGTCAACAACAAAAGAAGAAACAACCCAGTTATAAAATGGGCAAAAGATGTGATTAGACATTTTTCCAAAGAGGAAATACAAATAGCTAAAAAGCACATGAGAAGATGTTCATCTTCATTAGCTGTTAGGGAAATGCAAATCAAAACTGCGATGAGGTGTCATCTCACACCAATAAGAACGGCTGCCATTAAATAAACAGGAAACTACAAATATTGGAGAGGATGTGGAGAAATTGGAACACTTATTCATTGCTGGTGGGAATGTATAATGGTACAGCGCTGCGGAAGAGAGTTTGACAGTCCCTCAGAAAACTTAATATCAAGTGGCTACGATGAAATATTATGTAGCAGTAAGAAGGAATGAAGTCTTGAAGCATGTGATAACATAAATGAACGTTGAGGACATAGTGCTGAGAGAAATAAGCCAACAAAAGGATAGATATTGTATGATTTCGCTAATATGAACCTCCTAGAAAATGTAAACTCAGTCTTAAAATGTAGAATATAGGGGACCTAGAGATAAACAGAAGCTAGAGAAGGGGGAGCAGTTACCTAATATGTACAGACTTGTTAACAAGATTGAACTTAAATGTATGGGAATAGATAGAGGAGATAGCAGTTTGTTAGTGGGATTATAAGTAATAGTGCCATATTGAAGGTGAATGTGATTGAAAGGGGGTTGTTTAAAGTCATGTATCTCACCAGTTGGCACTACAAATATAAATAAGTTCTTGCATGAACTACTTCAGTGGTATGACACTTGTACGAAGAGTTAATAATAGAATGGTCTATGGGGAAAAAACTACCTGTTGCATGCTATGGACTATATTTAATAGGAATACCTCACTAGTACCACACCAATATTAGGGATAAATAATTGTGGAAGGATGAGAGTTATAGGGTGCTTGGGGTTTTCTCTTTGGTGTAGATGTGTCATTTTTCTCTTTGGAGCAAAGAAAATTGTCTAAAATTGAGAGTGATTATACTTAAGTGAGGATACTGTGAGAAATTGTTAATTTGGGATATAATATATGCTATATGAATATATCTCAAAATCTGCAGATTCAAAATAAATACAAAAACAAAGATTCAAGTACTGGAGAAGATGTGAAGAGAGAGGTATAACTATTCAGTGTTGGTAGGGTAGCAGAATGGTGCAGCCCCTCCGGGGGGTAGTGTGGCAGATCCAAAGGAGGCTAAATATAGAGTTGCCGTATGATTAGGCTGATTAGGCAATCCCATTACTGGTAATATACTTGGAAGAACTGAAGCAGGAACTCGAATAGACATTTGCACACTGATCTAAAGCAACATCATTCACAATTGTCATTGGATGGAGGTGGCCAAAGGATACATCTACAGAGGAGCGGAATGTGATGTACACATACAATGGAATATTGCATGGCTACAGAAAGGAAGGAAGTCATGAGGCGTGCAGTGAAGTGGATGAACCTTGAGGACATTATGTTGAGCAAAATAAGCCAGAAACAAAAGAACAAATATTGTACAGTCTCATTTAGAAAATACTTATGAGAAAATTAGGACCTAGACTGTAAGCTCTTACAACAGTTGCATTTGTTCCTAAATTTTAACTGTTATTTTCAAATTTTGAGATGCTGTGCTCTATGTGTATAACCTGGTAGTTTCCTGGATCTTTGGGTATCTATGTGACCCTGGGGCTCAGAGTTAGAGTTCTGCAGCCCTGAAAGTCAGCATTTCTCCATCCAGCAACTGTTAAAGAAGCCGAAAAAGAAATCAGACTTCAATCAGAAGTATGAACGAAGCTGATCTGGTTAGAATGAAGGTAAGTCAGAATATAGTGTAAAGGATGATATTGTCTGTATTTTAAAACTTCACCTTCTGTATGAGACCAAAGGAAGAGATGTTTATTTTGAACAAAATTTAAGTTTTCTGTAGTACACAATCTAACTTAACCTCTCTGGAAAGTTCATTTAAACAACCTAAACACATGTAGCCTGGGATAGGGAATGAGATCTTGTAATTCTATATAGCTTAATGTAATACCCTGATATATTCCAGAGTACGTTGGGAGATAATAAAAAGGTATTTGCAAGGTCCCTTGAGGGACTGGAGAAAAAATATGTAACTATTAAACTTCCCCACTTGAGAAATTTGTGATAGTCTCTCAAGCATTAGGGACTTCCAAATTAATAAGCTAAGCCCTCGATCTTGGGGCTTGCTCTTAGGAAACTTATTTCTGTAATGGGGAAGCTAAGCCTACCTATAATTATGACTAAGAGTCACTTCCAGAGAACCTCTTTTGTTGCTTAAATGTGACCTCTCTCTCTTTAAGCCCAACTCTGCAAATAAACTCATTTACTCTCCTCTCTATGTGGGACATGACTTCCTGGGGTGTAAGTCTCCCTGCAATGTGGGACATGACTCCCAGGGATGAACCTGACCCTCGCATCATGGGATTGAGAGGCTGTTCTGGAGGTTACTCTTCTGCACGCTTCAGCTAGATATTGTGGATTGCCACAGTATGCCAAGCCCCAACCAACAGTATTCCTGAAAACCCTAAAGAATACCCAGGGCTCTAGCTGAGGGGCTATGTAAGTTTTACTCACTAAGTTTATTTATCAGAAACTTAAAACTTGCAAATTGTTCCTATGCCAGATAAGCCCTGAAATCCAGAGGTACCAGTCTCTCCAAGAACATCAACCAAGTGCATCATCCTACGCCAAAGTGTCAACATCCCTTTTCAACATGAAGAAGTTAGAATGGTCATTGCCCAAATATCCCTTAAAATTGAGAGAATGATCAAAGGAGAGGAAGGAGTTGTAACAGAGAAGACAGGATGTAACAAATGATTATGACTACTGAATCATTACATAGATATTTCTTTTTAGTCTCTAATGCATTAGAACAGCTAGAAGGAAATATCTGAAATTGTGGAACTAACCCATACCATACTTTAAACTGTATTTTGAAATTTATCACTCTTCATATATATTTCACAATAAAAAACATTTTAAAAAAATAATGAACAAAGACACAATCTCTTCACAGATTGTCCCAGTACATATTGAATAACTTCATTATACTAGGAAGAATTATTGCTTCCTTCAGGTTATGGTCATGATGTGTCGATAGGAGGAATGGTTGAAAAATGAAGGCCTTTCTAACTGTTATTCTGTACCCTGAAAAGACACCTTTCTAACTGGTGGTTGCACAAGGCAGTGCCATAACAACGTGGCTGCGGTTGGAACATAATCTACCTTGAAAGCTTTGCTCAGTGGAAGCAACTCCTGTCATCTCTACCTCTCCCTCATGGCCCTTTAAAACATGTAGATCTCAGCAAAGATTATGTAGTCTGATAAAAATGCATAAATAATAGATGTGAAAGGACTTAGACTTTCCATGTTCTTATTTGTCATAGAACGCTTCAGTGAGTCTGCTGGAGATGGTCAAGCGTTGCCCCATTCAGGACACGTCAGGACTGACTGTCTTCATTTCGTGCATCCCGGTGGGTTGGGCAGGGGATAGACTCAGAAAGTCTTGTTGTTAACTCTCCCTCAGAAATGACCACATCTACCCCATCTTTTTTATTAAGGGTGGTACAGGTGGCTTGAGACCCCTGAAGAGGATTTCCATCCTGTGTTCTTTAAAACAAGTTGCAATAAATACAGGACCAGTCTGCCATCTCTCTTTTGGAGATAACTGCAGCAGAGTCCAGAATTTTCAGCACCAAGATTGATGTTGAGATGGAAACAACTATTAAGAAGCTCTTGACCCAGAGGTTTTTCAAGATCAGAATGAATTTTTTTTTTTATTAGAATGGATCTTTGATCAAGATTTCTTGGTGACTTCTCATGAGAGAGCAGGTACTCTTGGATTTTTGCCTAGTATCTTAGCATCCATTACGCTCCCTAAGAATCTAAGAAGCATCTAGTGTCATTCCAGTTTACAGGGTCTGTCCCCTGGCCATTGCTCTCCTGCAGTTTCTGGTGGGTGTAATGTGCCCAAAGTGAGGTGACATCACCTTTCTATTTTTTCTCTTCAAAGTAACCTTTTATGTGCAGATGAGAATTCTTGTTTGTGAGTGAACAGCTTGAATCTCCAAGGTAGGTTTTTCTTCTGGACTTTTCATTCTCCATGAAAAAATACAGAGGAGCCTAAGATACTTCTTGGTCCCTTTTGTGGTTTGCCCAATTTAGACATGGATTTGGAGGCAACCGTACCTTCCAAACTTCTAGTTGAAAGAACACTAAAGGACTAGGATTCTGTGATGCAGACAGCTCAGCCACTAGGCATTTGATATGCCCTTGGCAGGCTTAGGTTCAGATGCATCATTAGAGTCCTGGAGCGGAGATTCCAGGGCCCCTTGTGTGATGATGTCAGTTGTTGAGAAGACCCTGTGAATGGCTGACGGTGACGAAGGCAGGGCCATGAGCAGTGCTTGGGGCCTTCATGGTCTTGGTACACTTGCTCCTTTGTGGGTCTGTTGCTGGTCCGCTAGGGATTGAAGCCCCAGAACCGTCTCGCAGTTTGAGACCTTGCACATAGTCATCCAGGCTGGATAGGATGACACAGACTCCTCTGTCCTCCTAACCGCATTCAGTTGGTCATCCGGTTATGTTGAATCCACATTTAGGTGAGCTCCCAGTCCTTTATTTTCATCCTCGCCACCTCTGTGTTCAAGCCTTGCTCATCCTCTGGTGCAGGAGCCTTCTATCCTCTGCCTGCCTCCTGGTTTATCTCACTGTCATGAGTCCCCAGTTGGAGCAAACCCACAGTGATGATGATGATGGTTAACATTTATTGAGTGCTTACATCAGCCACTACTGTCGTTTGAATCCTCCCAGCAGCCTGCATCTGAGGGAAGCACTGCTATTATCTCCAAGTACATAAAGAGGGAACTGGAGGCACAGAGAGGCTATGTGAGTTGTCCAAAGTGAGGCAGGGTTTGAGCCCCAGTGGAATGGCTGGTGCTTTTGTTGCATCCCAGCCTCCCTCTCCAGTTAGCTTTTCTCCCCAAGCCCTCCAGGCTGCAGCTGAACCAGACTCTCATTCCAAAGCCTCCAGCCTGTCCCTGGACCTCTGCCAATGCTCTGCCCTCAGCCTGGGAAGCCCTCCCCTGCTCTTGGCCCTCCCCTCTCAGCACTCTGTGCCCTCACAGACCCCTCTCTGGACGTGGTGCCCAGATGGTGCTGTGCAGAGAATTCACTTGGTGTCTTATAAATGCAAATTCCGAGGTCATAACCCCAGAGATTTTGACCCAGTAGGTCTGGGGTAGAGGTAGGCACCTGGGGGTCAGGTGCACACAGGGTCAGGAACCACTGCAGTGGAGTGTTGTATTCCTGGTACTTGGCTCGCTGTCACAATCATAACTTTATTTCCCTGTGCACTAGTCAAATGGGGCGGGGACCGCTTTTATTTCCAGTGCCTGTCTCCTTGCCTGACATAGAATAGGCATTCAGTAAATTGGATGTTGCATGAATCCTAACACTAGTTTGTTGTCTCCTTGGAGAGGCTGAAAGGAAGAATGTGGTGCCTAAACAGCTTCACTGTGCAGAGAAAATGAAAGGTTTGCAAAATAGAATTTCTCTTCTAATCAATGTCTTCCTCCAAAGCATCAGACGACTTAAAGAGTAACATTAATGCTAGCCCTGGGTTGTACTGAACCCCAGCCATTAGAACCGTAGCTAGTTGCTAGAAGTGAATTCTTGGGGGCTCATTGTAAAGAAGATTACCAGTTGATGATATCCACCCCATCCCCATGGGACTTCCACACAGCATGAGCCTTGAGGAAGCATGGAACACACAGTGCACTATGGTTGGCTGGCTGGCACGCGGTTTGTACCATGAAGTAATCAGTGTCAGAGCACATGAGCAATCGCAGCAGAAGTAGGGAGTCAGAAGGAGCAACAGAGAAGCTCAAAACTCTCACGAGAGGGAAAAACAGGACAATTACAGTGGCTACCATTTATGGCCAGTTCTGTCACTTGGCACTGCACCTACTGGGTACCAGTTTTAATACATAATTTTCCCTGATCCTTAAAATAACCCTGAGTCAGGAATTGTCATTCCCCTTTCATTGATGAACCGAGGGTTGATGGGTGATGAAGCTGAGATTTGAGACTTTAATACGAGGGGTCAAGGATGTCAAACGGAGAAGAGGTGCTGATAGTCTGCTTGCTGCCTCCCCTCTGTGCAGCCCGTTTTGTTTGTTTTAAAGTAATATGCATTCTTGGTTACTAAAAAAAAAAATCTCCCATCAATACAGAAGGGTCTAACATGACAAGCAGAAGTCTCTACCCATTTCCCACACAAGTAACCGCTAATGACTTCCTTGTGTGTCTTTCCTAAACTTTCTGGTGGTCCAGTAGGGGAGGTAGGTCATATACATAAACATAACTAACCGTAATCCACCGCAGAACATTGGGCTTAGAATGGAGCTTCTGATAATGGGTGATGTGGAAGGAGGGAGACCCAGCTGACCTTTTGTTCCTAAAGAATGGCATGTGCGGAGGATCTCAGAGAGAGCTTCCAAGGGCAGCAGGTGCTTCTAGAACAGCTGTCTTTACCAGAGGCCTGATTTCAGGTGGACTCGGTGTGAAAAGGTCTCTTGGAACAGAATTCTTCCTTTAACCACCTCTGCAGACAGACATCACGCTCAGAAGTGAAGGACACAAGGGTTTCAGACAATACACAGGCATTTTAAAGGGAGGTGCGTTGTCCCTCAGCCTTGCCCCCGAACACACACACTACACACACACACACACACACACAGTCACACACAGTCACACACTCCTTTTTGTTTTCGATCCCTGATAGGTAAGACCATTAGAAACTGGAAAAATGTTTAGGAAATTATTAGATCAGTGATAATCGAGAATAGTTTCTCACAATTAAAACTTAAAACTGTGGGCTTCAGTCTTAAATCCCTGTTGGAGAAAACCTCTTGGAAGGGACTTAGGGTTTTATTTCCCCCTCATCCAATATCTTTGGGATGTCAACCCTTGTTACTTAGCATGGCTATTGTTATTATGAATAAGAAGTGAATATGAATTGCTCTGAGATTCAAAAGATTCTTACTAGAAGGGATTATCTGGTCCAGTGGCTTTAAAACTTTTGTAAAATTAATGCTGTCCAGAAAAATTCTATCAAGGAAGTCCAATATATAAAATAGATTAAGATAGAAAGGGAAGCCTGCAATCACCCTGCAATAGTTCTGCAGAACTAAGGCCCTGTAGTCTGCAGTTTGAAAACCAGTGATTTAGTCCAACCCCTTTATTTTGCAGATAAGAAAATTGAGGTCCAGCATGCTAAAGTGACTTGTCCACGGTCACACAGCTAGTTATTTGGAGTGTTTAGAAGATAAGATCTCAAGGTGTGGCCTTCTCCAAAGGTAGATGCCTAACCCTGGATTTTAACCTAATTTGTTTGCTTTTGTAACTTGTTTATCCTTCAGACTCTGCAACAGCAAGGATAAAGATTAGGTCATGGTAGCAGTAACAGTATAGCATTTTTTCCAATTTGGCAGAACTTTAGTAACTCCTGCCTACTAGAACCACCCCCTAGCCAGCTCTGCTGGTGGTCAGCAGTAGCAGATTGCAGCAAGCCGTTACAGTGTGCATGCAGAGCGTTGGATTCTGGAACAAGCATGCCTATCTCTTTCCATCACCCCTTCTTTCTGTTTTACCTTGCACAAACTGCTTACTATCTCTGAGACTCTGTTTTCGCACCTGAAAAATGCATCAACTTGATATGGTTGAAGTACCGTGTGTGTTTAGCTGAGTGCCAGGTGCAAACAATGCTTCGTGGTGGTTAGGTGCTGGGGTGGTAATAGTCTTGGTCCCAAGTGGGTGCTGCGGCTAGTACAGGTGGTGATGATGTTCCAGCCTGGTGTATTGTTCAACCTGCTGCAGTATCTCCTGTTCACTTTCTGATGCCCGATGCCATGTCCCATATCTCAATTTTATGTTTCAGCATTCTACCCTCCTGAAATGGGGAAATGCCTTCATCCCCACTCAGCTGAGCTAAGTAGTGCCATTCATAACTGTCTATTTAAGACCTTTATTCATCTAGTTCTTTTACTTTCACCCACTCTTTCCCGAAATCACTGGTACTAGTCCCAGCCCCAGCCCAGTCCCTGGTATGAAGTTGGTACCCGGTAAATTGTTGATGTGAATGGTTCTGCTGTAGCAGCCGAAAAGGAGGAGGAACCTAAGAGTTGGATATTGCATTTAGTCCTTGAATTTTATCATGCCTTTCTCTTTCCTTAAAGAATTTCTTGGTATGTTTCTTGTTTGAGGTATCAAGTGAAAACCAATATCCTCTCAAGCATTTTATGGTATTCTATGTGATGTGGTTTTTGGAAATATTGTGGAAGTTTACAAAATAAGGGTTAAAAGTCTTGATATTTCTACTAAAGGATAGTTCTCACATTGTTGTAGAGTTAACATGGTGAATTGATAGAAATAATCAAGCAATAGATAATTAGACAAATGAAAATTGGGGGATTGAATACATGGGAGCCATTTCTATGATTTTCAAGATCTCAAGTGTGAAATGGGAAGAGTTCTCAAGGACCCCAAACTCATAAAGTAGTCGTTTGTCTAAATTTTAGCTCCCCCAATACTAGAGAGTGTGAGTGGATTTCAACTTGCAGCATATGTTCCACATTAAGTAATCTCAATTCTCTTCTTCCTAGAAGTTTTCAGATTCCTAAGAGAGCAATTATTGAAGAGAGTATAATGTTTGCAAGGAACTCTGGGACTTGTAGTCAGAAAACCTGACATTTAGTCTAGAGTTTACTCTGGTCTATAACTTTGGGTAAATCTCTTGATTTTCTGGACTTTAGTTTTCTGGTTTGGGGTTTTTATTTTTTGGGTGTTTTTATCTGTAAGATGGCAGGTGTTGGTTTAGATGATCAATGTCTGTTTTACCTCTACTAAAAGAAAAAAAATTTTTTTAACTTCACAGTACAAATCAGGATGTAAAATAAAGCTTGAACTAAATTTTGGTAGTCTGAACAAATTTTGTATGCTTTTTAATATTTCTTGTAATCTTTTCAGAATCTATGTTTAGAATTTTTTAAAACTAGCAGATTAATTCTTATTGACTTAATTATAAGGAAGATTATCTTTAGGCTGTTTATTTAAGTTAGAATGTGGGTTTCATGACTTGTTTTAAAAAACAAGCATTCTTGGCTCTGGTTGATAGAAACTTTTCTCAGTGTATTTATTTAGTAGGCATGTTAAAAATGCTGTTGTGAAATTTATATATTTACATTGATATTTGTGTTTTCATTAGGTTTGACTACCTTCTTTATATTTTTAAATAAAAAGTATAATCCCATTAAATCTGAAATATTCTTTTACAGCGATCCATACGTGAAGCTTTCATTGTACGTAGCAGATGAAAATAGAGAACTTGCTTTGGTCCAGACAAAAACAATTAAAAAGGTATGTGTCCATCCTTAACTAAGCTTTATTTAAGTCATAATTAATTTAATCCTATTAAATTATAATGTGTTTTGGCTTTGTATAAGTTTATATTTATATTTTAAGTACAAGATGGCAATATTTTTATTTTAAGCAACTTCCCTGGTATTAAATCTAAAAATTCTTCATCGACCAAAAATTTTCAGTTTTACCCTAAGATATTGATTATGGATTTTAGTTAAATGATTATAAAAACAGTATTCTCAAAATAAGTCTTATTACAAATAGCAATTTTTTTTTTTTTTTTTTTTTTTTTTTGCAAGGAATACAGAAAAATGGGACTTTTTTCTTTGGGGATCTTAATTTTCTTAAAGAAGTGTAGAATA
Source organism: Choloepus didactylus (assembly GCF_015220235.1). Taxonomy (NCBI): domain Eukaryota; kingdom Metazoa; phylum Chordata; class Mammalia; order Pilosa; family Megalonychidae; genus Choloepus; species Choloepus didactylus. Next base: position 22,211,558 of record NC_051322.1, on the reverse strand, counting down.
CTTTAAATAGCTTTTGGTGACTTGGAATGGCTCCTGGAATTGGTAGGCACCAAAGGGAATGGTATAACTTGGGAAAGTATTCCCAAAGGAAGCAAAATACTTGCTTAGCTACAGTATGACAAATACAAGGTATGAATAACAAAGGTATACATTTATGCATATCTTTTATTTTTGCAGGTTTTGCATGCAGGGTTTCATTGGAGATTAGTTTCTATAATTGCTTCTTAATCACCTATCCATGTTTTTGTATAAATTTATAACATATATATTTACCCCATATACGAAGCCTTTGTAGAAGATGCATGATTTCCATTAAAAATATTTTTATGTGTGATTTAGCATGATGTGTATATTACTATTAGTTTTTCCTCAGCACCTTCGGGGAGGGGTTTAGATAGCTTGTCTGATAGGGAGGGGTTTATAGTCAGTTTGTTTGATAAGCATTTCCTGAAGAGCATGATTGCTTTTTAAAAAAGTCTTAAGTCTTCCTGCTGCGGTGCAGACACCTCGGATTCGTGACCCGGTCCTTTTGTGTAGGGAGCAGTCATTGTCATGTGTCCTCCGCTGGCACTGGGACTGGCATTAAGAATCTGTTCTCAAACCAGGAGAGCGTGTTCTGGTTAGTGGGGAGGCTCCCGGGGCGGAGGAGGCCATTGTTCCCGGTGCGGGCGCCGTGGTGTGGCGGCCGCCAGCCCCCTGCCGCGAGCGGAGGGAGAGCCGCGGCCGTGGGACGCTGACATGGCTCTTCTCCAGCCGGGCTGCCTCCTCCCCGCGCCCTGCGCGCGGCAGACGGTGTAGCTCCGGAGCCGGGGCCGCTCTGCCTGGGGCAGCCGACTGCCAGCCTCCGGGTTAGTATTTGCGCGCTATTCTCGGGTCCTCGGAACCGCTCTCGTCTTCGCAGCCGGCCGGTCGGTCTTCCATGCCTCGTGCGGTCTCCGGGTGTGGGTGTCCCGCGGGTCTGTCATCTCCTCCTCCCCTCTGCACTGGCGTGACTGGTCACCCGGGGGCTGCCTGGGCCTACCCATTACCTCCCCTGGCTCCCTGCGCCTTCAGCCCGCATCACCATCCCCTCCTCCCCCATCCATCTCCCAAAGTGGGAAACTCCATTATTTAGGATTTGAATTCAGTGTTGACTTGTGGGTGGAGAAAGTGCGGATTTTTTTAAAATGACAGTTCAGTGTTGTGAGTGCTGTGTTTATTTTTATTTTTATTTTTATGATGCATTGTGTATACGTGTTATACAAATATGTGTGTGTGTGTATGTATATATATCTATCTATCTTTCATTTTCTTCCTCAACTGGTATATTAAAGGAAATAGGTTGATTTTTTTTTTAAATGTAATTCTGATTTTAAAAAAAAAGTCATTTTTGGCAAGGCTGTGATTCTTCCAACTCAAATTTTTATATGTAATTTTTAAGTGATGTGCTTAAAAGCATTATGTATATGCAAGTGCACAAACATACATGTATGTATGTTCATAGTGCAGGCTTCATCTTAATTTTGAAGAATTCCTGGCAGTCTATTTTTAGACCATCTTGATACAAGTATCCTTTCTGTGTTTTTGTGAGATATATTTAAATAGCTACAGAGATGGATGGATAAATGAATGGAGAAAAGGATTGAAAGATAAATAGGTAAATATTTTTTAACTTGGTTGTTTGGGGAAAAAAATAATTCCCTTTTAGTTTGTAACTGACAGTGTTTTTTTTCATGTTGCAAAATCTGATCACAATTATAACTTTATGAAATGTTCTTTCAAATTTCAGTATTTGTCTAAGTAGTGAACACATTCACCCTGCCCCTCATTGGCTTCATTGCTATCCAAAACAGATTTGGATAGAACAGTCATATTGCTGTTAATTTATTTGAAGGATGTTTTCATATTTCTATGATGGTTGCCCTTTGTAGGTCCCTGATGCTTTTCCTTCTGGTGATAGCCTGCAATTTATGACTTCATAGCTATTTATGAATCATCTGTTTCATAAATACACCCTCTACCTGTCTAATTTGGTTTACAGAACAGTCTCAAATAATTGACTAAATGCTTCTTCATTGCCATTTTGAAAATCTCTTAGCTATTTTTTTATCCAGAAAAATGTTTAAGGAAATATGTAGACTATATTGTACTAATAATTATTAATGTTTTGAAGACTATAAAAGGTATTACAAAGTAATTTCTCTTCCAGACGCTGAACCCAAAATGGAATGAAGAATTTTATTTTAGAGTAAGTTTTTCATTTTTTTTGGTAATATTTACTATTGATAACTAGATTGACATATTATTATGACAGCTTCACATTGAGGGAAAGCTGGTGAGAAATTTTACTGTGAAAATCTTTTTAAGAAGAGACAAGGTTAAGTAGCATCCTAATCTGTCCCAAATTTTGAAAACACCCTGAATAGTCACAAAAGTAGAATTTATTTGGGGGGGGGGGGGTGCGATTTAAGGAAGTAAAAAGAAAATTATTTAAATATCATGTTTTCTCTTTTCAACTCAAACTTTCTTTAAACATTAAGATAAATACAATTAAAATAATAGCTTAGTTATTTCTAGGAGACATGAGTTATATGAATTTTATTAGAGATAGAATAAAACAATAAAGGCAGCATGGTTAAAAAGAAGCATAGAAATTACCAATTATGTTCCAATTAGGAAAGAAAACTTTTCTAATTCAAATATTTAGTGTATAGTATAAAATTACTTCTGGAGTTTAAATACCGCTAAATTAGGTAGAATTTCTTCAACCTTTTGTATTTAACATCTAGAACCACTATATGTAGACTTTTGTGAATTAAATCTAAGATTTCTGCTTAGTGAGTTTTTGGGGTTTTTGCTATTTTTGGGGGGTGGGGGTTGGTACTGAAAATTTGGAAATATTAAACTGTTCAGCTAATTAATTGAAAGGATTGCTCTTTAAAATGAAAAGCTCTTTCAAATATCTGTACAGTTATGATATTAAAATTTGCTTTACCTCTAAAAATGCTCCAGAATAGGTCTTCTGATCAGTGCAGATTCCCAGAGAACAGTATTGCTATTCAATCCATTTATGATTGGCCCTGACTTTGTCCTTTCAATAGCAATAGTGTTTTATATGCTCAGACTTGGATTACTCTCACATCTGCTTTCTGTTAGGTTCAGAGCTGAAATATGGCACTGATATTTTAATACTTGATGAAATCCTATGTACAGCCTCTACCAGATGTATTTTAAATTACTTGGTGAAGGACCTAAAAGCTAATGGGGGCAGACAGACGTCATTGGTCCTTAGTTAACTCTCAAATGTAGCTTTCCATTTGTAAAACTCCAAATTACTTAGACTCCTTTTTGTTTAACACTTTGGGCACATTTAGGTAAAAATTTAGTACATCTGAAATTTTTTTTCAGCTAATCTTGGCTATAGAATGTCTTTGTTTTATTCGTTCCACAAATATTTATTGAGGGCCCACTGTGTGCCAGGTCCTGCTCTGGCCTGTGGATGCACTCATTGGCCAGCAGCACCACCTTCACAGAGCTGATAAACAGACGCTGGGCAGTCCGTCCTCCTGCTTGCCCTGTCACTGGGCTAAGGCAGGCCAGGGGACGAGGCACAAACCGTGCTCTCCGTCTGAGTCAGACGTTGCTGCATTCCATTTCCCTCTAGTAAGCAGCCAAGACCTAGTAACAGTACACCTGGGCTGCGTCTCCAGCTCTGCCACTGACAGCCTTAGTGACTTAGAAGAGCTACTTAAGGACTCTATCTCTCTGTTCTTTCATTAAAAAAAAAAAAAAAATCGTGTATGTGACTTATGAGATTTGCTATGGGAATTGGCTCACATGACCACAGGGATTGGCAAGTCCACCTTCCATAGCACAGGCCCCAAGTTGGGGACTCTGGTGTAGGTTTCAGTGACTTCCTCCGGAGAAGCTGGCTGGCTGGAGTGGAGATAGAAACACTTCTTTCTCCTTCATACAGAAGAGACAGTGCTTACTCTGTTGGTAGTTTTTAGAATTTCCGTGGGAGGGTGTAAATGACAACACCTAGGTACCATCCCTCATTCATGTGTGGTTGGTGCTTGGTCAGTGGTTCCTGAGACTAAGTGGTGATGAGGCCATCTTGCTGAAGCTCTGGTGAAAGACAAGGGAGGAACAGAAAGGTGTTGGGCGCCCATGGGGTTGACATTGGTCCCATGTTACTGGAAGTGGGAATGTCTTTTTTTTTTTTTTTTCCTTTGTCTCTCTACCTGGGCTGTCTCTGAAAACAAACAGTCCAGACCTGCGTCAGCTCCTGGTTGCTCTCCCAACTAGCTGTAGGGTCTTGGGCAGGCTGCTTCCCTCCCATGGGCTCAGCTTCTCCTTGCTCTTGGGTGATAGTTTTACATCCTAGTTGGTGAGGATTAAATGAGGTAAGATGCCTTTGATAATTCACAAGGTGATAATGCCTAAGAAGCACCCAGTATGTTTCTGCTACTATTATTATATACTTCATTATTTTTATTGCCATTATTAGGCCTCAGAGATTTCCACAGGCATAGACTTTTATGAGGATGTGGCCTTGGTTCACAGGTGTGGGGATGCCTCTTGCAGAGAAGATTTAGGAACTGTTTAAAGCTCTTTAGAATTACCTTTTCATAGATCGGAACAGTTTAAAGCCTTTCCTTCTGATATGCCTAAATATTAGGGTCAGAATAATATAGAAATCAATAATGGAAAACTTGATTTAGTAGTCATAGGATTCCAGAAGAGTAGATTAATTATTCCCATTACACACAATTGAATTGGGAGCATTTTTAAACATTCTAATTTCTTGTCTCTTATTTCATCCTTTGAATGACTTCTGTTCATCTTTGAATATTGTTTATGTCCTTCATAGGTAAATCCATCTAATCACAGACTCCTGTTTGAAGTATTTGACGAAAACAGACTGGTAAGTGGTTTACTGCTTTTGCATTTTGCTTCAGTTTTTAAATACTGAGTTTTGAGAGTAACACCTTTAAGTCTGTATTTATGTTTCACTTATGAAAGCATATATGTCCAAACAGAAGGTTATTTTTGTTCTACTCTTTGTTTAAAGCTCTTAATTCCAACAAATATTTTTCTGTTACTAGGACAGAAAGTTGTGTTTATCACAGTAAATATTTGTGCAAGTCCCCAGTGTGGTATCAGGCCATATGCTGGTGGTGTAATGTTGGAACTACAGAATGGTACACGGATCTGAAAAGAGGCCATTGGTATCGGTAAACAAACCTTGTGGGGGGTTTTAATTATAGGCCAGAATATAATACTATAACCCATTCAACAGAGATTCTAAGGCCAGTCTCTGGAGAAACAAAAATCTAATTAACGGTATATAGCAAAACCTGACTCTATATTGAGCAGGAAAATTAAACTGTATTTTAAAACATGATACTGTCTCAAGAGAGATTCTTAGAAAGTATCTTTAAAGAACCAAAGATATACCTGAAGCATATAACCGATATAAATTATGAAATTTCAGAAGCAAATTTGGCTTAAGGCAAAATTTTAAGGAAAATTTTGTTTTCTTAACTAACTGGAATGTATACATCAAGTACCCATGAGCCAAGTGTTCGGATGTGAAAATGAATGGCATCGTGTTACATGTAAGTCTTTAAGGTACTCTCAGATGTGGTGTTATAACTTGGTTCCATCCATTATACCCAGGTCTACCGTCCCTGAAACTTGTGTGTGTTCTTTGGTTAGTGGAATGTTCTTTTGAATCCACCTTTCACCAGAATTTAACTGAAACTCCACATTTTTTAGTAGCTTTAGTTTAATGAGATATTTGATGTGGAGAAGGTTTATAAAACAACTTGCTCGGCTCCCTGTTCTTGCCGGTGAGAGGGCTAAGGTCTGGAGCCTTTACGTCACAACCTGGTCAGTGGACACACTGAGGTTGAGCCCTGCTAGTTTCCCATTTCTCAGCCCAGCGGTGGTGAATACCCAGACCTTTCACACTTACTGTGGAACTTGGGAGTGTATTTGATCTTGTGTACGTGATGATATTCTCCAAACTAGACAGACTCTGACTTGCCATTCTGGTATCTTTTCTATTAAGATATATGGATTCTTTGGTGGCTTTGCATTAAATTCAATATCTGGTACCTTGGGTGATATTTAGTAGTACTGAATAACTAAATCATTTTCTGATATGTGTATGATACTGTTTTCTTGTTAAATGGAATAAGAGACTGTGCTGGGGGTCGTTCTTAACAGTCCACCCCTCTAGTTCAGAGAAGACTCTGAATTAGGGCTCAGTAGTACAAAAATAAGTCACTGGAGACATAGATTCCACCATAGACTAGTCTCTTACTCTCCAATTTATTCAGTATAATAGCATTTCTTCACAATGAAGAAAGGGTCACATTTCAGGAAAAATTGCCTCTTTTCAAATATTGAGAAATTCACTGTAAAAAAAAAAATTGTTTCCCATTTCCATTACCTAAAACAATAATTGTTGGTCAGATGACCTTGCCGAGAGTGCTAAACCGTACCAAACCAAAAAGGGCTTTGAATAACAAGCTCTAAGAAATCTTGCATGAGCACAAGCTTTATCTGAAAACTTGTATTTTATAATATTAATACCTACCTCTGCCTTAAGCCATCTGCAGTGTTGTTACTATGCAATGAGTGCTGGTGGGGTGTGTGTGTGTGTCTTTGTTGGCTATTAATCCATTTAAGACAATTTGTGACTGTCCTGGTACTTGGTAGTTTCAGCCTTAAACAAACAAGCTTCCATTTCCCTCCTAAAGGTCATTTTTGCCATTGAAACACATGCCTTTAGCAGTCAAATCTGGATATATGTAAACACGGGGTTAATCCTCCACACCCTTGCTTCCTGAACTGTTGACAAAGTCATGCTTTGCGGATTTTAAAATAAACTTTTTGTCATTCTTTGTAGCTTGCTGTTCTGCCCCTCCTAAATAAGCCTCTTTGTTAAATAAGCCATGTTTCTGGATCATGGAAAATAGTAAGTTTAAAACACAGAATGTTTCCAAGTTAACTACAAAGTTGATGATGGTTTTTTTGAATGTCCGTTTTTACTTCTATTTCTTAAGTCCTTTGGGCCCTTTGCAAACATAGCAAGATGCCACGTTGGTTTCCCAGCTGTGGTGATATTCTTACTAGAAGGCAATCAGCTCCAGGCAGCATTTCTTCTGTATGATATTTAATTGAAATTACTGCTAAAGCCACACCCATACTCCTCTTCAGTATCTACCCTCCCTTTTTTGTTCTCTCTCCTAACTGACATATTCCCATATTCTCCAGCTGGGTTTCCTTTTCTCTGGTATTGCTGTTTCTGACCATCTTCTTATAGGTGAGAGACACACATGCACACACACACCTTTTAAATGAAAAATGCCCGTGTAGAAGCAGGAGGGGCCATGCCAACTTGGAGTACTATAAGTCATGCCCCCCTCCTGTTAATGGATCACAGTCTAGTTATTTAGCACTAAAGGGACACAAATTTGGTGGGGTGTGTGAGTGTATTTATAGTACATTTTATTAGTTTGCATTCCATCATGATAATATGGTGATATCATAAATGACAGAGACACATAACATTCGATGCTTGTGAGTTTTCCTGCATCCAACTGATTTGTTTCTTGTCATTATTTGATTTGGTGGGAGACGGGGATGGGGGTGGGAAACCCCGATGTGAGCTCCTGTGTGTAATGCCAGGGCCCTCACATTTGCTGGAGAGAGGCCGGAGAGCCTGAGTGCTCTGCTTAGTGGAGAAAGAAACGTCCTGTGAATGTGATGTGGTTCAGATTTATAGCCGCGTGGCTCAGAGTGTGTTTGCTGCCTGAGTCAGCTGCGAGAGCTCCCTGCTGGGGCCACTCCTTTCTGATGGAAAAGCAGCAGCTGGGAAGGTGCTGTTTCAGGCTCTTGCTGTTAAAAAAAAAAAAAAAAAAAAAATCCGAGCGTGAGGGGGGAAAACTCCACTAAGTCCACAAGCTGGCATTGGAGGGGGAGAAGGCGGTCATGTGGCTCTAGCCACCCTACCCTCTGTCACAGCACCGATGAGAGCTTTTTGCTCTTATCCAATCCTGCCTGGAATGCCGCTGGCCACTTGGGTTATTTCTGCTATCTGTCGCTATTGGTGCTACGGTGCTAACAGTTTGGCAGATGGGACACTTTTCCTTGGAGTTGATGTCTTTGGTTTTTGACTTCTGGCAGTGCTGGGACTGTCGCTGCTGTCCTGCCTCTCCCTCCCTGCCCCCCGTTCACCATGGCCCATCGGCTTCGGTTTCATTTTGGCTCTGGCCGGAGCAACACAGCCCCCGAATCAGAGATCCTAGACCAGGAGAGGGAAGATGACTTTTTCATGGCATTTCACACTCTACCACGGAGGAGCAGCCCTCACCCGTTCTCTCAAAATGGAGGGGAGTATGGTGGTGGTGGCCTGCGAGGAGGAGTGGGGTCGCTCAAGCGGAGCACGTCCATGTTCATCCCTCAGCTGCTGAATAATATGGACGCACGTCCAACCCGGAGCTCGTCCGTCCAGATCTCCCTGCAGCGCAAAGCGGTGAACGGACACACGGACGCCTGTGGGCCGCCGGCCCCGCTCGAGGACGGGCTTCCGTGGACGTGTTCGGACTTCAGGGAGGATTGTACCGCCCCCGTGAGAAGATCTTCGTCTCAGAGCAGCTCCCAAGAAACATCAGAGAGAGAGACACCGGAGAGTTCTCCTCCAAGGGTGTCGAGGGACTTAGGACAACAGGTCAACGGAACCAGTCCTTGTGGCCGCCGGGTGTTGTGTGCTGTTCCTGCAGATCGCCGAGAGGATGCAGAGCCCTCGGCCGCCCTAGGACTGGAAGGCAGTGCAGCTCCCGCAGGGCTGAACGTCGGTGGGGTCAGGATCCAGCACCGTGCTTCCAGCGCAGACATGCACCAGTTGAGGCTGATGCCATTCGGGTCCGAGGGACAGAGCAGCCCGGCCGTGCCTGAGCCCAGGCGCTGGTCCCTGCAGCACGTTCCGGATGCTTCTGGCAGTCCAGGGAAGCGGTGCTTTGTGTTCCAGTTGCAGCAGCCCCAACAAGGTGCCCCAGGCCTGGATGGTGACTGCAACTTTGGTTTCACTGGCACGAAGGGCGATCGGTTGGTGAGGTATCCCCGCATTCGGTTGGAGAGGAGCACCTCGTACCCCACCCAGCCCCGAGCCGAGCGAGCAAGCCCCACGGACGACCGGGGGCATTCCGAGACGCCTCGCGGCAGGATGGCTCCCGAGGGCCACAGGGCAGATTCCGTAGAAAGGACTCCACAAGGTCCAGGGTGCATGTTTAAGATCAGGCAAGATCAAAATGCAGGGCAACAGCACTTCAGAATTCTTGTAACTCGGGGGCCAGAAGAAACTCTCCAGAATCCCGAGGACAATAATGCCAAAAGTCCTGGCTCGACGGTAGCAAGTACCACGGTAAGTTAGCTGTGTGTTTACATGTGCGAGCAGGTCAGAAAGGACTGATTCATAGCCAGAAAGCTTATTCTCTAGTGTAATTAAAATAAACTTCATCCTCAGTTGGGGGAGTTCCCCACTTTGGTCCAGTGTAGCTTAATGGTTGACTGCGTTCCGTGATGGTGATTTGTGGTCCAGTGGTTGGTAGAGATCCATGAACCAGTTAGCCTTTCAGAAAATCTCTTTTGTGTAGACCTTCAAAGTCAAGAGCTCTGTTTTGAAAATCCAAACAAAACACCGTTGTTTTTTTTTTCCTTCCAAATAAAAGAATTTTAAGAATTTATTACTTTCCATTCATCTGCCAAAACACAAATCAGTGCCGCAACATGTTCATGTTGGAAATGCATTTAAAAAGCTGCTTGCTCAGATAGCCTAGGACAACATGTCTTTCACAGATAGATACTTGAGTTTAGTCTCTTAATTAAAGTACTGTACCTAAGGTGTCATTCTTCTTAAAGCCCTTCTTGCTTTTGGGGATGGGGTGCTGGTGTCAGTTTTTCTTACATAATTAATTTTCTTTGCTCTGGTCCCATGAAGTAATACCAAACAAGAGTAGTCGCACTTGTTGGACAGTGAGAAATGTGTTTCTGAAGCAGATGGACTTAAGAACCCAGGCAAAGGCGGAACGGGATGGGGCCTCGTTAATGCCCTGATTGCATGCCTGTGGGATCCAGCTCTGCCCATGCCAGGGATGCTATATTCTATAGAATAGTAAGTGCCCTGTGTCCAGCTGTGGAAACAGACACCCTAGGACAGATTTTGGCCCTTCCTGCTGGCGTGTTCTTGCTCTGTTCTTTTCAGTGAAATGGAGTAACAAAAGACAGCTGCTGATCCAGGCATATGATGACTTTGCAGCTTGTCTAGTTTATCGTGGGATGAAAAGTTAAATCAGGTTTCTTTTACTAGTAGTCCCTGGCCATTGAGTGCTTTCTTAAAGAATCAGCTCTTTATATTTTGAATTGGGTTTTTTCCCCTGAATTTCACATGATTATCGGTGTGAAGATATGGTTATGAAATATCTAGGGGACTTTCTGCTTGGATTTCACTTGTGAATTCTCAGTTTTCAAAGCAGGTGGCTGAGTATTCTAGAATTGTATCTTTTTTTATTGTTTTGTGGTTAGAAATTTTTGCCATTCAAGTAAACATTATTACAGCCCCGTCATTGGTTTTCACTGTTTCAAAGTATAATCATGTGCAATGCAAGTATTAGAGTCTCCTTTTTCCTTCTGTAAGCCCTTTTCTTTTATTATATCTAACCCTTTATTAGGAAATGGCTGAGTGCTTTGTCTTGATCTGAACAAATACCATTTGTTATACAATGGTGCATATTTCAGTAGAATTTTGATACTATGGTAGCTTTTAACTCTCACACCAAGAAAATCTCATCAGGACAGCTGTGGGCTTCATTTGATGGAACTATTCCAGGCTAAACTTGGACCACCTACCACATAGAGATTGATAAACAGAATGCATTTCCTAAAAAGTTTGTAACATTCAACTAAGTAACCAAAAACCTAAATCACTTTGCAGTTCAGATGTTGAGGACAAATTGGTTTATATAATTAAAATCTCATATTGCCTAAAGTTTCTAAAGCAATTAGGAAAAAAGATACAATATACTAAAAATTGTGTACCTTACAGGGGTTATTCTAACTTGCAAGGACCATTGTAGTAGAAAATAAGTTTCTACAAATTTGGAAATTTAAATTCTAGAATAAAGAGCTATTCTTGGAATATTCACTAGCTAATTCTAGTTAATAGTAGTTTTCATTTTCATATAGGTTCGTATTGTTGTACATATAAATTAGTAAATGTTTGGTAAGAAGCTGATTTTCTTGTCAACAAAACCTTTTTCATTTAAAAAAAAAAAAAAGGCCAAAAATCCGGTCACGCAACAACACAGCTCGTAAGTGTTTCATTTGAGCAGGAGTGTTTAACTGTAGGCAGCAGCTGCTGCGGCCTTATTTATCTTAAGAGAAAACATTCTCTTGGGCGTCTACAGTCTGGCTGCCACTGAGCTTTTGTGATGTTTCAAATATCTGCTGGTTTGGTCAGAAGGCTGTTTCATTATTATTTTACATGAAAAATTAACTGAAATTGATTACAGTCTGGTATTAGAATGATGTCTAAATTCTTTTCTTGGTTTGGGAATACCACTCGGATTCCTTTTATAAATGTGCTCGTATTTCACGAGCTATGCCTTAGACCTTATTCCAAGGTTAAATTGTTGAGTACTTTTATCTGTCTGTGCCTCCCAAACATCCAGCAATGACGAAATCTAAAATGCAACATGACTCCAAAATATGTTAACCAGCAAGATTCTTAAAAAAATAATAGGTAACTCCTCAGGATGGTAGTTTTTCCTCAAAGTCAAACACCCTCAGTAAAGGAGAATTGGTTCTTGTGGTCATCAGTTATAATCCGTTACAATCCTTCAGTGGTCTTAGAACATAGCAATTCAATTTGGGGCATAATAAGTAGTCAGGCAATGAATAATTTTGTTATTTTCTGAAATTTGTTTTTGGGTTATTTGGTTTGATTATGAGCCTCTTAACTGCTTTAGCATTATTCTCAGGAAGTGGGGTCTGTCTATCAGCTTTCGTGCCTCCAAGCAACCCAATTTTGTGCATCTAGTAACTGTTAGGCTCTGCATTTTTCAAGCTTGGGAAGCCAGTTTTCTAATCCCATTAATGTCATTAAGTGTTTGCTAAGGTCCTCTGTGTATATAGCATTACACTAGCTACTTGGAAAGTCTTGGGGACTATCTCAATTTCTTGCTGACACAGAGTTCATAACGTAAACAGAGGGAGGAGGGCCCTGGGGGGCAAAAATGCGAATTCTGACACCTACTACACATACCAATAGGGAAAGAAGTGCTCCTTCTTTATTTCCATCACAGGTTCTCTGAACTTTTCTCTGTGCCCTCTCAACAGACATACACCTTCCAGAAGTCATATAGCAATCTTTGGTGATTAAAAGTTCATTTTACTGAACAATAAAGAAATTCCCAAATTATTTTTCTTTGGGAGGAATTTTTGTGTCTCTTTTTAGAGAAGATGCTTTTACTCTATGGAAAGTTTTTACCATTAGTATTGCTGTTTCTTTTTTACCCTAAAATAAATAAATCTATGAATGTCAAGTGTATAAGCCATCCCATTGTTTTAAAAAATAAAAACACCCAACAAAATTGTAACGAATAGGAAAGTAGTCATGCTTTCATTGAGTTGGTGGTTTCTTATTGCACTTTATGACCTTTTTTTTCTTATAGATAGTAAGTCTCTCTTAACCTGGTTATTTATGAGATTATCCCAATATTGTGTAACTTAACATTTCAAATATTTTCAGGGATGTTTTGAAAAATTGTGTAGGCAGTGCACAGGGTTGACACTGATTTTTGTTTGTACAGGAAAAATACGTGTGCTTGACTTGCAGTGAGAGCTCATGTTCTCTAGCACTGACAATCTGAAGAGTGTTTTCCGTTATTTCACTACCTGTGGGTAACGATCCATCGCAGAGGCATTGTCTCACTCGGCTTCCCAGCTAACGTGTGAAACAGTGATACCACTGCTTCAGGTGTAGATACTTGACATTGTCATTAAGTGTGATAACCAGTAGTACACTGTGATACAAATTCCTGTATAGATAATAGGGATTTTTTTTAAAAAGTGTCTTTTGCACAATTAAAATGTATGTATTAAGCCGAAGAGCAGTTTAATGCTTCCTGCTGCCAAGTGTGGAGATGGTAACTCCGTTTCATGCCTTTCAGCGCTTGACATCATGGAGAGGGGAGGCAGCTCTGGGGACCCGCGGAGCCGGCCTGCAGTTGGGTAGAGGCTCCCTCTCTGAGCCTTCTCCCTCATCGGTTAAAAAAAAAATGGGTCTGCAAACGCACAGCTCACAGGTTGATGGTGAGGTTTAAAGGAGGCAGTGTAGGTAGAAGGAAGTACCTGATTCACATTGATTTTCTTCCTTCTTAACCAAGTCTCTCTAAGACACAGTCCTTTCCCCTAGGAAAGTAATGAGGTTAACCGAATAATCAGGTTTTGATCCGTCCTCGCATCGGACTACAAGGGCAGCAGGAATTTACAGCATATCTGGAAACGCTTACTTTAATAACTAGTTTTGTCCTTTGTGCTGTCATCTCGTCTTTCCCAGATCTTCCTCCCTTGGACGGGCTGTCCCACAGGACCCTAGTGCTGCCCTGTGATGCGGCAGCCCTTGAAAAGAATTGAATTGATTCGTGATCTGTGTGTTGCAGCAGAGAACCTTTAATTATATTTGTTGTATTGAATTTTTAAAGCTTAGAACATTTCTTTTGGCTGGCATTTCAGGCATGTAATATTTTTACCATGTCATTCTGCTCTGATGTTTCCAGTGGTTAAATTTACTTTTCTCCCTTATAAGCCGGGGCCTTTGAGAAGCACTATAATGTTCTCTCTCTAAAATTTCCACATTGCAGGATTTACAAATGAAGGCCTGATTGGATTTCGCCTTTTCAGGGGCTTGCATCTGTGCTGCAACTGCTTCTCCTTGCTAGGCCTCGAGGCCAGCTCCTGGGCCTTGAAATCAATCCCCAATTTTATAATACATGTTAATAAGAAAATCATTATCTCTACATAAACATTCACAGTACTGGAAGCAATTTATTCCATGTAAAAATATCTTACAATTTAGTTAATGTTAGCTGTTTCTATATATTTGATTTTAATCTAATTGAGGCTAAAATGGTAATGCTACTTTTGCAATTTAAAATGATCAAGAGGTTTTTTAATTAAAATAATTAACAGCATATTATTACTGCAGAGATAGGTTAGCTGTCCTCAATACATTTACCTTTTTAACTATTAATTATCTTACCAGGACATATTGCACAAATATCCAAATGTCTTACATTTCCTCTGTAGGTGCCAAAAGAAACTGGGGACACCCAATCCAGAATTGGCTTGGATTATTCAGAGGTTTATTAACCTGTCAATGACTATCGGGTTCCCTTGTTTTGCACCAACGCAGCACAATAATCCATGTCCAGCAAAAGAGAGAGAGGGCTGGCACCACAGTCCACATGCTTTGTACACCCTGCTCTGGTTAAAAAATTAATGGGGCCTCAAAGGATGGAGTATGTTGAAAACAGCAGCTAAAACACGTTTCTCAGAATGTCTGTGAATTTCTGGGCAAATAGAGATTATTGAAAGATTATAAAAAATAAGCTTGATTGAGTATGCATCATGAATGCATTATGTTCTAAATGGATTTTCCTCTTTGAGTCTCATACTTACTACTTAGCTGCGGCTCACTTGGTCAAGCTGGAATACTGTGGGGTATAAACGAATCACCAAGTGCAACAGGTGGCCTCGTGTAAGTGGGCCTGGAGGCCGATCGCTGATCCCCTGCCAGCTCTGGGCTGAGTTCCTGCCTCCACACTCTGGTGGTCTCTCGGTATCACCATGTTTAGCAGGAAGTTTAGATTTCAGGATGGAGGATGGAGTAGATTGAATTTCAAGAAGCCTGCTTTTTATACCCTGATCATTTTAGAACTATAGACTATTCTAACGCTTTTGAGTGAAGTGCTTCGGTCTTTCTTTGGAGAGAGAGGTCATGAAATGAAATAAAATAAAAGAATCATAAACTGAGCTGCCAGGGGCAGTGCTTTCTCTGGTTTGACTCTGGCTCTGCTGCAGTATTCAGATGCTTTATATCCTTTCCTTTAGGTGACTGTCCAACCCACCTATTCTTTGAAATCAGTGTTTCTGAGTTTTGTGCTATATATCAGTAAGCAGAATGTGCGTGTGCTCATGAGGTTAATTAATTCCTGCAAGTAGAAAGAACCTAGCATATCCCCAGGCAAATCTGCCTTTCACAGTTCCCTGCAATTTTCACCCCCTTTTTCTGTGACTTAATTTTTATACATCAGGTGAGTCAAGTAGCCTTTACTTCCCCATGTGGTAACTTTGAGGAATCTGCTTTCAACCCATGGGGTCATTCATCGTTTTATTTAAGCTTATTTGGTGATTCAAATAGTTTCTGATTTTCAGTTTCTCATTTTACTTTCTATAGGTCAGTCGAGAACTGGCAGATTTTTTAAATGTTTAGTGACTCAAATATCATCATTTATCCATTTCCTCGTGAGACTGTTATTTTTCAGTGTTGTGGTTGTACATTTTCATTTTTTCTAAGGTCATCACATTAGTGACATTCAGAGTAGACACACTATCATACACTGCTCCTTTACTACATGGGCGTCTAAAATTCAAATCCCAAATAAAATCCGTTAGTAATCATTCAGTAATGTAAAGACTGGAAGCCCCAGCTAAAGCCTAAACTGGATTGTCCTCACAGATTCAGGTTGTGAGAGAGATTTTTTTAAACTTCTAATAAATTATATTTTTTTCATATGACTGGGAAGTTAACTGTTGAGGGAGGGGAAAAGCTGTTTTGGTTCAGATTTTCTTAATTGAGTTGAGTAGCAGAGTTGAGGTGGAGTGGAAATTGTTGTAATATTGAAACGTGGAGAGTTTTTCAGGCTAGGAGTTCTGTACTGCAGGACTAACATTATCTCTTTAACTTTCTTAGGGAATTAATCCAAGCTGAATACTCTTAACTCACAGTGTAACTCTGGAGTTCTTTTGTATTGTCTTCCTTTTAAGTTAAAATGCCATAAGCATAGTACTCCATTTTACTTAATGATTGTGCTTTTTCACTTGGAAAGAAAAAAAAAGAGAGAGATACTGAATTGTAATATAACGTTAAACATTTTAATACAGTTAAATATTTAAATTTATTTATCTCCTTATGGTAGTAAAAAACCATGCTCTTGTTTCCTGATACAATTTGATACATGTTAGTTTATTATTGAGTGCTTTTTATACATGATCAGCAGGTTTCAACAAAGCATTCTCTGAAGAATTTGAGGGTGTGGTTATCAAGACGAAGAATTCCTCTTTTCCGTCAGAGGTGGAATTGCGTGACCCCCTCCCTGCCTGCCTTCCACAGGGCTGACCTGTGAGGGGCCAGGCCAGGCCAGGCGTCGTCCGCGGAGATGGAGGACATCGTTCCTGCCTTTGAATGACGGTAGAAAAGGTTCAGGAGTCACACAGACACCTGCCACCTTCTTCATAGTATCATGTTTTAGGAACATAACTCAAACAGAGATGAGAAAGCTTTCTTTATAGGGTTTGACTCTCTTAATTTATATATGTAGTGGGGCATTTATCCTGAGAAAGCAAAAAATGTAAAATTCTAATCACTTGTCTTTATTTCTTTTTGTTTGAAATGACATTTAATACAAGAAAACGCTAGTCCTTTCTCTACATTTTATGGGAAATGAAAGCTTAAGTATGATAGAGTACATATACTTAAACATAACATTTAAATTTGACGAAACAAGGAAAAAATGTCACGTGTCACCATTCAAATAAACCATCTTTCTTTATGTAAATTCAATTGTATGTGGTTACAGTCATGAGAGAGAGAAAATTCAGTAATATTTATTGAATCTACAACCTAAATCAAGCACTCAAAAATTTAAGTTCAAGAAGAATTAAATAATTTCATGTAAAATATCAAATCATGGAATAAGAAACTAAACAAATAAAACGTATATCAGACCTGTGAAGGAGTATAAATTCCCAACGTTGGAAGCAGAAAAGAAAAGTACAAAGGAAAGAATGGACAGATGGAGCCATAAAAAAGTATTAAATTTCAGAACCATGGAAAAAAAAATAGCTAAAATAAGGAAAACAACAGATGTTTTTCTTAGTGATTTATATGAGTTTCTCATCTAGTATAACTTTTCAGTGTCTGTAAATTTACTCACATATTTTTTTACCAAAGGATTTGTAGCTATGTTGTAAAAATTCTAGTAAATACTGGGAAAATACTGAGGTTCCCCCCACTGATTCTCCCAGCTCTGCATTGGGAAGTAGATGTGTATAGGTGAATCACACAAAGGGGTTAACAATAAAGATACAAAAGTCTAACCAAGCTGTGTCACTCTGAACTGTTTATTCTATGAAAATGGAAGAAACTATAATACATACAGTTGGAGAATTTGTGGATGAAAATAGTATACTCTAATTGCTGGTGGCATTTGCATGGATATGACTTTAAAGTGATTTTTATACATTTAAGTATTCAAAAATGATAAGGCAAATTCTAACTACTAAAATTCTTACATTTTGAAATATTGGAGTTAATTCAGATGAAGTTACAAACCTAAGCAGAAGCCTTTATAAAAGAAATTTTTCTTTTTTCCTTTCAAGTAGGTTTGCTTTCCATTATGTTACAAACAGCAGATTGATAGACGTGCTATTAAGATTACAGGCTACTACTTACATTATTTGGTGGTTGTGCACTTTTATCCAGGTCTAAGCCATTAGACCTTTCAGAAAATGAATACACTGTTAATCTTCCCTTCAGTATATTTGTACCCAGAATTGCAAATTTTAAAAATTTGTTTTTAGCCAATACATATATGGATAAGGTAAATTGGTAATCTTCCATTTTAAATATTATTTTTCACTTGAAAAAACACTAGTGTCACAAGAGTATACTTTTTGAAGTTAACATAATGAAGCATTTAAAAATGTTTCCATTCTAATTGTGAGGTGTTAATCTCTTGAGTTTAGATTGCCACTTAACATGGAGATTAATTTGTACTTTACAGTAAATTGTCCATTTTTCATATTTTAAAGTCAAGTACCCTAAAGCTCTTATTACATTTTGAATGAAGATGTATTACCTTAAGGAATGTGCTAGAGTCAGTCATGAAAATATAACTGAGACCATTCCCAAGCAACTTTCTTGGCATTTAGTATGGAAAAGGAGACTTTGGTCTCTAGAAGGACCACTGGACAAGTGGTTCACTGTCTCTTGGCACCGGAGACACCGGAGATGTACACCTTAGACTTTTGAAGGGTACCTGTAGCATGTGGGATGCAGAAGCTGGCCTTGTCCCCAAGGAGCTGATCCACTATTGAGGAAAGGGGAATCCCAGCAATGAGAGGGGGTTATCGAGGGAGGATAAAGGTAGCTCATTGCCTTTAATAGTTTGCTGCTCTCCGAGAGCGGATCTGACACAGTAACAGAGAGAAATTAGGAAACAGTAGTGCTAACCTTCTCAGTAGAACCCTAGAAGCAGGCCATATGCCTGGATATTTCGATCCAGGGATGACGATGTGGCAGGAATCCTCCAAGGGTGGTTCTGTGACCCCTTGGAAGCCAAAGGTGGATAAGACAGCTTCTGAAAAGGATGTAGCGGGAAACAAGAAATTCATCTTGGAGATGAATAGTACCTGGTTGCATGACTCTGAAAAACATCTTAATCTAGAAAAAAATTTAGAGACTTTTTAATCAAGTACTAATTAGGAAGTTTGGGGAAGAAGGTTGTTTAATTTTTTTTTTATACAAATGATAGAAAAATCTATTGTCAGACCAAATTCCCCGCTTGCTATTACTGTGGATTTGAAGAGCTCAGGCAATGAAGTAGATGCAATTCTGTACCTAAAGCCTGTAACATAATGGAACAGAAAACAAGTGGATGGTTCTGAGTGTGTATTTCAATCTCAGTGCCTTTTAAAAAATGTTTAATTTTTTACTCAAGTACTTTTGGAGAGAACTGATGGGGTAAAGGTCATACAGTTCTGGTTCACGGCATAATAAGATTTACTTGTACCTTTTCTAAAACCTCCCCATTTCTCATAGATAGGGCCATATTTTGCTTGAATGTATGGGTAGAACTCCAAAGTTGGGCCTTTTGGAGATTGGTAAGAAATCGTTTGTGATGCCATCAATATATCACGTGATACACATTTATTAAATGGAATCACTTAGCACCTCCTTTACCCCAGGTATTATTCTAAGTTCTGGGGACACAGTGTGAACAAAACAGACAAAAAAAAAAAAAAATCCTCCCTCATGCAACTTACATTCTGGTAGCAGGGAGACAGATGAACAAAATAAACCCATAAAGATATAGCATGTTTGGTGGTGTGATTAGTGCCATGCAGAATAGCAAGGAAGGTGGGTAGGGAGCTTTGCAATGAGCCAAGGAAAGCTGATGGTAAGCAAGTTGTACAGCTAGCTGGGAGAAGATCATTCTAGACAGAGGCAGAAATCCTGGGTTCCACTGTGCCATGTGAGAACAAGAAACAGTGAGGAGCATATCGTGGCTGAAATGCAGTGCATTGGAATGACACATGTGGATTTTGAAGACCACTGGTCATGGGGATGGGCAGATCCTTGGGGGCCATTGTGACTGCTTGGAGCTGGAAGGGCCATAGGAAGATTTGAGCCAGTGGGTGACATGACCTGACTTACGTCTTCCCGGGACCACACAGGCTGCTATGCTGACACTGCACTGATGGGGAGGACAGGAACAGGGGGTCATTGGGGGAGGCCATAACAAAATGTATGTCACTTTGGAGGGTGGCAGAGCTCAGTCCCTGGCCTGTACTCCTGTCCCCCTCCCCACATTTATTCCTCCACTTGAAGGGGAAGATGATAGACATGAGGAGTTAGTCTGACCTCATGTCCTTTTCTTGTTGCACTGCCTAGAAAATGGGGAGCTTTTAGTCGCCTTAAGCAAGTGTTATTTCAAGATGCTTTCTGTTGCCTGTGTCATGCCAGGGTGTGGGTGGATTTATTTTTGCAGTTTAGCTCCAGAGAGTTTGCTTCTGATTTGCAGATTGCATTTATTATAAGGCATATTGTTCATTGATGAATAATGTGTGGGCTAAAAAGCAGATACACAGCTTTTAAAATAGCTCATTTATTCTGCAGTCTTCACCCAGAGAGGAAAAGAGAGGCAAGCCCTTCAAAAGTGTTGTCCAGGAGCAGAGTTTTTGCGTGTGTTTTCCCCAGGTTCTGAGGTCATTGTTTCTACGCTCCGGTTCATCATGTGTTGCCTTGAAGGAAGGGCTGGGGGCTTGAAGCCAATGAGCACAATCCCAGTTCCGGGAGGAGACATAGCGATGGGGAGAGAACCGTCAAGTCACTGCGAAGGAAGTAGACACTCCTTTGTCTAAGCTGCCGAAAAGTTCCCTTACGATGTGGATTGACACAAAGGGAAAAACAGACATCGTGCTTTGTACTGAAATCCCGCAGGCCTCATAAATTGGCTGCAAGGCCGTTATCCTTAGGCTTCTTTGTCCCAATCAAAGGCCCCGAGGTTCTTCATCTAAGAAGGGAAGGACTCCCCTGTTTAGAGAGAGTGAGCGAGCCCCTGGGAACGTTCTCTTCGTCTTAACCACGAAGGGGTCACGGGCAGGGTATGGCATTAAGTACTTCAGAGCCTCCTCCCTTACCAAGTGGAGCCCTGCAGTTCGAGGGAGCTTCCTTAGCTCACAGAAACTTGGCTGGGGATTGTTTTTCCCTCTTCAGATTTCTTCTTTTGCCTGGGATGTTGCAATCTTCTTTCTGTGGCCAGGTGACATGGGTCGGAATGCTGGTATGTGTTGCCAAGCAAAACAGATGCAGGAAGATATGTCTGGG